>NC_052146.1:1858092-2220529 GCF_902713615.1 Scyliorhinus canicula
TCTCCCCTACCCCCCCGATCTCCCCTACCCCCCCGATCTCCCCCACCCCCCCGATCTCCCCCACCCCCCCGATCTCCCCCACCCCCCCGATCTCCCCCACCCCCCCCGATCTCCCCCACCCCCCCGATCTCCCCCACCCCCCCCGATCTCCCCCACCCCCCCGATCTCCCCCACCCCCCCGATCTCCCCTACCCCCCCCGATCTCCCCTACCCCCCCCCCCGATCTCCCCCCCCCCCATCTCCCCTCCCGATCTCCCCTACCTCCCCCCCCCGATCTCCCCTACCTCCCGCCCCCCCATCTCCCCTGCCCCCCCCCCGATCTCCCCTACCTCCCGCCCCCCCTCGATCTCTCCCTACCCCCCCCCCCCCCCCCCGATCTCCCCCCCCCCCCCCCGGATCTCTCCCTCCCCCCCCCCCCCCGGATCTCCCCTACCTATCCCATACCCACCTCCTTACAGTTCCCGTCGGCCCACCGACCACCCGTCCCGATCCCCCGTCCCCCCGCACCCGCTCCGCCGGCTGTAACCACTCCTCACCCAGGCGGCCGCGGCCCAGCCCCAACAGGAGGCTGCAGCAGGCGCTGAGGAGAATCCAGGCTGGGGACGGCAGCCGGCGGCCCATCGCTCGCATTCCCCGCGCTGGCACCCCGCAACAAGGAGGCCGCTCATTGGCCCGTGCGTCGCACAAACCAATCACAGCCCGCCATCAATCACGGCCGGTTGCGATGGAAACCGGGACAACTTCAACCGGCTGGACCTGAGGGTCAGTACTGAGGGAGAGCCGCACTGTGGGAGGGTCAGTACTGAGGGAGTGCTGCACTGTCAGAGGGTCAGTACTGAGGGAGTGCCGCACTGTCAGAGGGTCAGTACTGAGGGAGTGCTGCACTGTCAGAGGGTCAGTACTGAGGGAGCGCTGCACTGTCAGAGGGTCAGTACTGAGGGAGTGCCGCACTGTCAGAGGGTCAGTACTGAGGGAGTGCCGCACTGTCAGAGGGTCAGTACTGAGGGAGTGCTGCACTGTCAGAGGGTCAGTACTGAGGGAGTGCCGCACTGTCAGAGGGTCAGTATTGAGGGAGCGCTGCACTGTCAGAGGGTCAGTACTGAGGGAGCGCCGCACTGTCAGAGGGTCAGTACTGAGGGAGCGCTGCACTGTCAGAGGGTCAGTACTGAGGGAGCTGCACTGTGGGAGGGTCAGTCCTGAGGGAGTGCCGCACTGTCAGAGGGTCAGTATTGAGGGAGCGCTGCACTGTCAGAGGGTCAGTACTGAGGGAGCGCCGCACTGTCAGAGGGTCAGTACTGAGGGAGTAATGCACTGTCAGAGGGTCAGTACTGAGGGAGTGCCGCATTGTCAGAGGGTCAGTGCTGAGGGAGAGCCGCACTGTCAGAGGGTCAGTACTGAGGGAGTGCCGCACTGTCAGAGGGTCAGTACTGAGGGAGCGCTGCACTGTCAGAGGGTCAGTACTGAGGGAGTGCTGCACTGTCAGAGGGTCAGTACTGAGGGAGTGCTGCACTGTCAGAGGGTCAGTACTGAGGGAGTGCCGCATTGTCAGAGGGTCAGTATTGAGGGAGCGCTGCACTGTCAGAGGGTCAGTACTGAGGGAGTGCCGCACTGTCAGAGGGTCAGTACTGAGGGAGTGCCGCACTGTCAGAGGGTCAGTACTGAGGGAGTGCCGCACTGTCAGGGAGTCAGTCCTGAGGGAGTGCCGCACTGTCAGAGGGTCAGTACCGAGGGAGTGCTGCACTGTCAGAGGGTCAGTACTGAGGGAGCGCTGCACTGTCAGAGGGTCAGTACTGAGGGAAGGCTGCACTGTCAGAGGGTCAGTACTGAGGGAGCGCTGCACTGTCAGAGGGTCAGTACTGAGGGAGGGCCGCACTGTCAGAGGGTCAGTACTGAGGGAGTGCCGCACTGTCAGAGGGTCAGTACTGAGGGAGCGCTGCACTGTCAGAGGGTCAGTACTGAGGGAAGGCTGCACTGCCAGAGGGTCAGTACTGAGGGAGTGCTGCACCGTCAGAGGGTCAGTACTGAGGGAGTGCCGCACTGTCAGAGGGTCAGTACTGAGGGAGTGCTGCACTGTCAGAGGGTCAGTACTGAGGGAGTGCCGTATTGTCAGAGGGTCAGTACTGAGGGAGTGCTGCACTGTCAGAGGGTCAGTACTGAGGGAGTGCTGCACTGTCAGAGGGTCAGTACTGAGGGAGTGCCGCACTGTCAGAGGGTCAGTACTGAGGGAGTGCTGCACTGTCAGAGGGTCAGTACTGAGGGAGTGCTGCACTGTCAGAGGGTCAGTACTGAGGGAGTGCTGCACTGTCGGAGGGTCAGTACTGAGGGAGTGCCGCACTGTCAGAGGGTCAGTACTGAGGGAGTGCTGCACTGTCAGAGGGTCAGTACTGAGGGAGTGCTGCACTGTCAGAGGGTCAGTACTGAGGGAGTGCTGCACTGTCGGAGGGTCAGTACTGAGGGAGTGCCGCACTGTCAGAGGGTCAGTACTGAGGGACTGCTGCACTGTCAGAGGGTCAGTACTGAGGGAGTGCCGCACTGTCAGAGGGTCAGTACTGAGGGAGTGCTGCACTGTCAGAGGGTCAGTACTGAGGGAGTGCCGCACTGTCAGAGGGTCAGTACTGAGGGAGTGCTGCACTGTCAGAGGCGCAGTGCTGAGGGAGCGCTGCACTGTCAGAAGGTCAATACTGAGGCAATCCTGCACTGTCAGAGGGTCAGTACTGAGGCAATCCTGCACTGTCAGAGGGTGGGGCGGTGGGTTTGTAGGCTGCTCTGCGGTTTCCGCTCCCTGCGGCCTCTCCGCCGCACGCCCTGCGTCACCTGGGATGGCCCACCTTCAGTCGACATATCCTGCCTTGCTGACTCAGTCTTAGACCATTAGACCTGACCTCGGTGGTGATTGGTCCAGGGTGGGGCTCTGGGTTACCATTTTGGGCGGTGCCATATGACAGGAGAGGGCACGTTCTGCACTGTTCACTTCCATCCTCTGGAATTCCTGCACCCCCTTCTCTGCACTTTCATCGAAAGGGAGATTTCCATGGCTTCCTTCAGATCTAGCAATGACTCGACCAGTAACTTTTGTTTGGTCGCTATCTTGTTTCCGCCACAGACCAATCGGTCCTGTAGCATCTTTGGCAGGGAAGGGCCATTATATCAATACTCAGCTAGTTTCTTCAAACACGTTAAGTAAGAACTTGGTAGCAAGCTCCCCTGCCGTCTGTTTCACAATGGCCGATGGCTTGGGGTCATACTGGTTTGCTACTCGCATTACCAGCTCCTCAAAGGTCTTGAAGTCCGGGTCTGCGGGGTACGTGAGGCTCTTGATCACGCTGAAGGTGGGGCTGCACAGGCAGTCAAGAGTATTACTCTCTGTCGTTCATCTCCACTTGTAGCTTTAGCCCTAAAAAAGTAGCACATACACCCTGGGCATTGCACCCAATCTTCTACGCTACCATCAAACTCATCCAGTCTCCCAAAGAGCGTTATTTTGAAATCAGTGCAAACCTTACTCCAGCAGTATGAGTAGAGATGACCCTGCTTCCAAAGGTTAGCAGTGCCGCCTGTAGCTCCACTTTTACCCTTGTCGCCAATTTAGTGGCCACAGAGTAAACGCAAAGAGAATCAGAAAGAAACATGTTATTATTAATAAACAACTATTTACACAGTCTCTTTTCGGTCCAGCCGGGACTATTCTGCTCGGCTCCCATTCGGTATGGTAGCACAGCGGTTTGCAATGCTGCTTCACAGCTCCAGGTTGCCAGGTTCGATTGCTGGCTTGGGTCACTGCGTGGAGTCTGGACGTTCTCCCCGTGTCTGCGTGGGTTTCCTCCGGGTGCTCTGGTTTCCTCCCACAAGTCCCGAAAGATGTGCTTGTTAGGTGAATTGGACATTCTGAATTCTCCCTCTGTGTACCCGATCAGGCGCCGGAATGTGGCGACTCGGGGATTTTCACAGTAACCTCATTGCAGTAAGCCTACTTGTGACACTAATAAAGATTATTATTAATTATTTTATAGCCAGAGTCAATTGAAATGGGTTATTTTGTGAGGAAGGTTTGAACAGGCTCAGATCGTGTTTTCGGGATCCTTAAGGGGGAGGGGGAGCAGCCCCAAGTCGTGGTCCACATAGGTACCAACGACATAGGTAGGAAAAGGGATAGGGATGTAAGGCAGGAATTCAGGGAGCTAGGGTGGAAACTTAGAGCTAGAACAGACAGAGTTATTATCTCTGGGTTGTTACCCGTGCCACGTGCTAGCGAGTCGAGAATGACTAAGGTAAGAGTAGGGCCAGTCAAGGACAATAGTGGGAAGTTGTGCGTAGAATCCGAGGAGATAGGAGAGGTGCTAAATGAGTATTTTTCGTCCGTATTCACACAGGAAAAAGACAAAGTTGTCGAGGAGTATACTGAGATACAGGCTACTAGACTAGAAGGGCTTGAGGTTCATAAGGAGGAGGTGTTAGCGATTCTGGAAAGTGTGAAAATAGATAAGTCCCCTGGGCCGGATGGGATTTATCCTAGGATTCTCTGGGAAGCTAGGGAGGAGATTGCTGAGCCTTTGGCTTTGATCTTTAAGTCAACTTTGTCTACAGGAATAGTGCCAGAGGACTGGAGGATAGCAAATGTTGTCCCCTTGTACAAGAAGGGGAGTAGAGATAACCCCGGTAACTATAGACCAGTGAGCCTTACTTCTGTTGTGGGAAAAGTCTTGGAAAGGTTTATAAGAGATAGGATGTATAATCATCTGGAAAGGAATAATTTGATTAGAGATAGTCAACATGGTTTTGTGAAGGGTAGGTCGTGCCTCACAAACCTCATTGAGTTCTTCGAGAAGGTGACCAAACAGGTGGATGAGGATAAAGCAATTGATGTGGTGTATATGGATTTCAGTAAAGCGTTTGATAAGGTTCCCCACGGTAGGCTATTGCAGAAAATACAGAGGCATGGGATTCAGGGTGATTTAGCAGTTTGGATCAGAAATTGGCTAGCTGATAGAAAACAAAGAGTGGTGGTTGATGGGAAATGCTCTGACTGGTGTCCAGTTACTAGTGGTGTGCCACAAGGATCTTTTTTGGGGCCGTTGCTGTTTGTCATTTTTGTAAATGACCTGGAGGAGGGCGTAGAAGGATGGGTGAGTAAATTTGCAGATGACACTAAAGTCGGTGTAGTTGTGGACAGTGCAGAAGGATGTTACAAGTTACAGAGGGACATAGATAAGCTGCAGAGCTGGACTGACAGGTGGCAAATGGAGTTTAATGCAGAAAAGTGTGAGGTGATTCATTTTGGAAGGAATAACAGGAAGGCAGAGTACTGGGCTAATGGTAAGATTCTTGGCAGTGTGGACGAGCAGAAAGATCTCGGTGTCCATGTCCATAGATCCCTGAAAGTTGCCACCCAGGTTGAGAGGGTTGTTAAGAAGGCGTACGATGTGTTAGCTTTTATTGGTAGAGGAATTGAGTTTCGGAGCCATGAGGTCATGTTGCAGTTGTACAAAACTCTGGTGCGGCCGCATTTGGAGTATTGTGTGCAGTTCTGGTCGCCACATTATAGGAAGGATGTGGAAGCATTGGAAAGGGTACAGAGGAGATTTACAAGAATGTTGCCTGGTATGGAGGGAAGATCATATGAGGAAAGGCTGAAGGACTTGAGGCTGTTTTCGTTAGAGAGAAGGTTAAGAGGGGACTTAATTGAGGCATACAAGATGATCAGAGGATTAGATAGGGTGGACATCGAGAGCCTTTTTCCTCGGATGGTGATGTTCAGCACGAAGGGACATAGCTTTAAATTGAGGGGAGATAGATATAGGACAGATGTCAGAGGTAGGTTCTTTACTCAGAGAGTAGTAAGGGCGTGGAATGCCTTGCCTGCAACAGTAGTGGACTCGCCAACACTAAACTCATTCAAATGGTCATTGGATAGGCATATGGACGATAAGGGAATAGTGTAGAGGGACTTTAGAAGGGTTTCACAGGACGGTGCAACATCGTGGGCCGAAGGGCCTGTACTGCGCTGTAATGTTCTATGTTCTAGGCTAGGCTAGTATCGGCTGGAGTTTAGAAGAGTACAAACAAAGAACAAAGAAAATTACAGCACAGTTACAGGCCCTTCGGCCCTCCCAGCCTGCGCCGATCCAGATCCTTTATCTAAACCTGTCTCCTATTTTCCAAGGCCTACTTCCCTCTGTTCCCGCCCGTTCATATACCTGTCTAGATGCCTCTTAAATGATGCTATCGTGCCCGCCTCTACCACCTCCGCTGGTAAAGCGTTCCAGACACCCACCACCCTCTGCGTAAAAAACTTTCCACGCACATCTCCCTTAAACTTTCCCCCTCTCACCTTGAAATCGTGACCCCTTGTAACTGACACTCCCACTCTTGGAAAAAGCTTGTTGCTATCCACCCTGTCCATACCTCTCATAATTTTGTAGACCTCAATCAGGTCCCCCCTCAACCTCCGTCTTTCCAACGAAAACAATCCTAATCTACTCAACCTTTCTTCATAGCTAGCACCCTCCATACCAGGCAACATCCTCCTCTGCACCCTCTCCAAAGCATCCACATGAAATGAAATGAAAATTGCTTATTGTCACGAGTAGGCTTCAATGAAGTTACTGTGAAAAGCCCCTAGTCGCCACATTCTGGCGCCTGTTCGGGGAGGCTGGTACGGGAATCGAACCGTGCTGCTGGCCTGCTTGGTCTGCTAAGTGAGCTAAACCAGCCCCTTCTTCTGGTAATATGGCGACCGGAACTGCACGCAGTATTCCAAATGTGGCCGAACCAAAGTCCTATACAACTGTAACATGTCCTGCCAACTCTTGTACTCAATACCTCGTCCGATTAAGGCAAGCATGCTGTATGCCTTCTTGACCACTCTATCAACCTGCATTGCCACCTTCAGGGTACAATAGACCTGAACTCCCAGATCTCTCTGCACATCAATTTTCCCCAAGACCCTTCCATTGACCATATAGTCCGCTCTTAAATTTGATCTTCCAAAATGCATCACCTCACATTTGCCTGGATTGAACTCCATCTGCCATTTCTCTGCCCAACTCTCCAATCTATCTATATTTTGTTGTATTCTCTGACAGTCCTCCTCGCTGTCTGCAACTCCACCAATCTTAGTATCGTCTGCAAACTTGCTAATCAGACCACCTATACCTTCCTCCAGGTCATTTATGTAGATCACAAACAGCAGTGGTCCGAGCACGGATCCCTGTGGAACACCACTAGTCACCCTTCTCCATTTTGAGACACTCCCTACCACCACTACCCTCTGTCTCCTGTTGCTCAGCCAGTTCTTCATCCATCTAACTAGTACACCCTGAACCCCATACGACTTCACTTTTTCCATCAACCTGCCATGGGAAACTTTATCAAACGCCTTACTGAAGTCCATGTATATGACATCTACAGCCCTTCCCTCATCAATTAACTTTGTCACTTCCTCAAAGAATTCTATTAGGTTTGTAAGACATGACCTTCCCTGCACAAAACCATGCTGCCTATCACTGATAAGTCTATTTTCTTCCAGATGTGAATAGATCCTATCCCTCAGTATCTTCTCCAACAGTTTGCCACTGACGTCAAGCTCACAGGTCTATAATTCCTTGGATTATCCCTGCTACCCTTCTTAAACAAAGGGACAACATTAGCAATTCTCCAGTCCTCCGGGACGTCACCCGTGCTCAAGGATGCTGCAAATATGTCTGTTAAGGCCCCAGCTATTTCAACCTTCGCTTCCCTCAGTAACCTGGGATAGATCCCATCCGGTCCTGGGGACTTGTCCACCTTAATATCTTTTAGAATACCCAAAACTTCCCCTTCCGTATGACAACTTGACCTAGAGTATTTAAACATCCATCCCTAGCCTCAACATCCGTCTTGTCCCTCTCCTTTGTAAATACCGATGCAAAGTACTCATTAAGAATCTCACCCATTTCCTCTGAGTCCACGCATAAATTCCCTCTTTTGTCTTTGAGTGGGCCAATCCTTTCTCTAGTTACCCTCTTGCTCCATACATACGAATAAAAGGCTTTGGGATTTTCCTTAACCCAGTTAGCCAAAGATATTTCATGACCCCTTTTAGCCCTCTTTATTGCGCGTTTGAGATTCGTCCTACTTTCCCGATATTCCTCCAAAGCTTCATCAGTTTTGAGTTGCCTCGATCCTATGTATGCTTCCTTTTTCATCTTAGCTAGTCTCACAATTTCACCCGTCATCCATGGTTCCCTAATCTTGCCATTTCTATCTTTCATTTTCACAGGAACAAGAGGCAACCTGATTGAAACATACAAGATGCTGAGGGATGTTGACAGGGTGGATGTGGAGAAGATGTTTCACCTTGTGGGAGAAGCAAGCCCCTTAAAAAAATAAAGAGTCGCCCATTTAAGAGAGAGATAAAGAGAAATTATTTCTCCGAGGGTACACAGTCTTTGGAACTCGCTTCCTCAAGAGGCAGTGGAAATAGAGTCTGAATATTTTAAAGTTAGAGGTGGATTGATAGGGCCGGGGAGGGGGCATGTGCTGTAAGTGGGATACAGATTTGAGGTTACTGTCAGTTCAGCCGTGATCTATTAAATGGCGGAGCAGGTTCAAGGGGCCGAATGGCCCGCTCCTTGTTTGTATGTGACACTACTACCACACCACAGCTTTGCCATGCACAAGTTACTGAAGTTGACAAGGCAGGTTGAGAAAGCAGTTAAAAAGGCAAATAGGATCTTATAAATAGAGGTATTGGGTACAAAATCAAATATGTGATAATCGACCTTTATAAAATACTGGTTTGGCCTCAACTGGAGTATTGTATCCAAATCTGTAATAATCTTGTGTTTTTCTGGTGTGACACTGGAACAGAGTGACAAAGGAACCGAGATGATTACAGTTCTTCAAGCTTCAAAGAGATCCAGTTACTGTGCGTGGTTCCCAGCTGGGGGCACCTAGATTAATATTTAATACATCCCGAGGTGAGACCCAGCAGTCAGATCACATTCCTTCATCACTTACTTTCTTCATCTGTGTCGCACCAAAGTAGTTTTCGCACTCTGCTGATTTTGTTCTTAAGGTTAAACCTACTGATAAGATCAGTGAGCTGTCGGGCTTCCTGCTGTGTTCCAAGCCTGATCATTGGGCATTAACAGAACGCACCAGCTGGTTGAACCTGTGCTTTATTCCAGACAGATGGGGATTGAATCAATTATTGTATTCATTCAGTAAACAAGAAAAATCTCCTGTAAAATAAATATAAATAACTCAGTCAAACATTAAATGTTGCAGTTTTGATTTCATCTACTTGTGTGAGGAATATCACAGAGAAAGATCAATGTTTTCATCAGATGTAATCACCGATTCTCAGTAAAAAGCAGGCTCACAAAGCAAATAAAAGGGACAAGCTGTTACTTGTTAATCCTTTGGGTAATGTTTAACGCCAATAAAAAGTGTTGGCAAATCTTTGGAATTGGTTGAGTGCGTGTTAAATCCGGTTAAAACCATCTTATTAACAAACCGATTTCCTGCTGATAAATTCCTGCTCCCATCCCACTGAAGCAGTATTTCACTTTGCCCCAAGCCTCGCCCTGCTCTGTTTCCCTTCGGATGATCTAACAGTATTTTGTACCCATGGATCGTAAGTTAAAATGTACTTTGGGTCCTGTTTCAAGGATGGCAAATGATGTAGAAACTAGAATTCAACTGTCTTTATCTTTCTTGTGCAAAAATGATCCCGTCTATTCTCTTTGTGTTGCTGATATGATGACAGCACCCCAGTCTGTTCATAACCAGTTTATTAAGGACCAGAGAGCCCTGCTGGAGGTACATTTGTTTTTTTCCTATAGTTTATTTTAATTCAGTGAAAGTAATAATAATTATTAACTACCTGCCCGGATCAGCAGAAAAAGTGACTAAAGAGTGTTGCTAGCTCTGTAACTATAAATAGGAAGTTCTCAAAATGTATCTCTAATCTGAATGTATTTTATCGAAAAGTATATTGTGAAGAGGACTTAAGGAGTTTGCAGATGGATATCGAAAGGTTGAGTGAGTGGGCAAAAACATCTGGCGGATGGAGTATAACGTGGGGGAATGTGAAGTTGTTCACTTTGGCAGGAAGAATAAAAGAACAGAGTATTATTTTAACAGAAAATGGCTGCAGAATTCTAAGGTGCAGAGGCATTCTACTGCATGAGTCACAAGGTTAGCATGCAGACACAGCAGGTAATGAAGGCTAATGTTGGAGTGCTAATCTTTTATTATGAGAGGAATTGAAAATATACGTAAGGATGTTATGGTTCAGTTATACAGAGCATTAGTGAGACCAAATCTCGAATACGCTGTGTACAACTTTGGTCTCCTTATTTGACTTGGAGGTAATTCAGAAGTTTAATAGGTTGATGCCAGGAATAAACGGGTTACCTTCCGAGGAAAGCTAGGAAAACTAGGCTTGTTTCAATTGGAGTTCAGTAGAGTGAGGGGTGACTTGATTGAAGTTTATAAGATCCTGAGGAGTGTTGACAAAGTGGAAGTGGAAAGGATGTTTCCTCTTGTGGGTGAGTCCAGAACTGGGGGGGGGGGGGGGGTCTCTGTTTTAAAATTAGGTGTTGCCATTTTAGGAGCGAGATGAGGAGAAATCATTTCTCTCCGATGGTTGTGGGACTTTGGAACCCTCTGCCTCAGAAGGCAGTGATGGTAGAGTCACTGAATATTTGTAAGGGAGAGGTAGATGGATGCTTGTGGACAAGAGAATCAAGGTTATTTGGGGGTAGATGGGACTGTGGAATTTTAAACACAAACAGATTAGTCATGATCTAATTGAATGGCGGAGCAGACTCGAGGGTCGAATGGCCTACTTCTGCTATTTTGTATGTTTGTATAATGGGCAGGAACTCTTAAATGTCGACTCTAGTTGGGGTAGCAATCTTACTTGAGAGTGAGGAGGTATATGAGTGCATAATCTAGACTTGTATATCCAGTCCACCTTTCAGATGAGGGATGTAATCTAACCAAAATGTTTCTAAGTGTGGTAGCGAGCGGGAACTGCCGGATGTTCCCCGACGGCCGACAAGGTGAGGCTGTCACCGGTATCTAACATTAATTAGAGCATTTATAATGCCCAACAAGCTTTACATCGCAAATGACTGTCCCGCCAGCTGATTCGCCTGGACCGCGCTTGGCAGCTCCACGAAAACGAGGGGGAGCAGCTCTTAAACCGATCCCACAGAGCAAACCGCAGACAGCACGCAGCCATGCCACTGCGGAAACCAGCCCCACGTTTCGGTGATGCCAACCTGGCCCAACTGTTGGCCGCGGTGGAGTCCAGACGGAATACCCCAAGGGGGTCGGAGGGCCAGCCACAGGGCAGCCAGTGGTGTGACGGGTTTAGGTACACCGGATCCGATAATCCTATCTTACAAACTTAAGATTTAGGTTAAGCCACCAAAAGAGGGAAATCTGTTTCTCTCCTAAGACCCAGAATAACTCTCACTAGGGGAGGGTGCCTTTCTCTGTCTCAAACAGTCAAACAAGATTTCAGTTACTTTCTCGTGGAAGAAGTTTAGATACATCACTTATAACTAAATCCTTACCTCTGTCGGTCGTGGGTCCTTGTCATTTGAGACTTCCTAAATGAGTGTCTAGGATCTAAAAAATTATTTGCGAGTAAGTCTGCACAGTTTAATTTCTACTAATATTTTTATTATAAAATATTCAATTGATACATACAGAATTGCAGAGTTAAAAATATAAATTGATTAACAGTCCTCAGTTATCTGTTAAAGATATAACAGTGAACAGTCCTTTGTTATCTGCTAACAAACTAACTTCTCTAAGAGAATAATATATCTAAACATGGAAAATCCTGAAGTATCTCATATCAATTTCTAATACATTTCTGAGAAGTTTAATAGGAACATCTATTATCAGTTAATGTTGGCTAATTTCCTACAGCCAAATGGTCAGGTTTGTTATATTATCAACAATATGTGCTTTGCACATTCTCCCGTGTTTGCATGGGTTTCACCCCTACAACCCCAACATGTGCAGGTTAGGTGGATTGGCCATGCTAAATTGCCCCTTAAGTGGAAAAATGAATTGGATTCTCTAAATTTATATATATTTTTTAAACTATGTGCTTTAATGATCTCAGTGTCTGCTTGAATGTCAGGTGTCTAAGATATATGGGTGGACAGAGGGTTGTTTAAGAGATCTTTCTACTTCTGTCTATCTTGAATGTGTCAAGTTTCTTAGATATATAGATGGTCAGATAGACACTATTCCGAAGTGTGTGATCTTAAGTGTCAAAAGTAATATAGCTAAGGAAGGAATGTTTGTTTTGCTATTTTAGAATGTTCTTCCCACGGTCTAGCTTTTGGTTATAATTGCAGGAAGGTAATTTAAAGAATTTATGGATTGTGAATTCAAGGATCTTTCTCATCCCACATTTGTCTGGAATGGCTTAATGATCCTTGGGGTCAGCTAATGTTTCTTGCAGCAAATGGTGATTTTTGAAAGACCTTTTATTCCACTTTGAATTAAAATACTCGATGTCTTAATTTCTGCTGCTTATACTTGTCCTTATTCTAAACCGAATTCTACGGCGAGCGTAATCTCCATCACAGTGCCACATGGGAGGCAGTGGCAGCAGCCGTCAGTGCGGAGAGTGTCACCAAGAGGACTGTCATCCATTGCCGTAAGCTAAATGACCTCCACCGGGCGTATGGGTGTGGTAAACCACTGTTACACCTGTATTAGGTGATGTAAGGTAGGACCTGTACTACAGGTTTGCCGGTAGCCCCTGCCTGCTGGCTCCGCCCAGTAGGAGGAGTGTGTCCTCCATTCAGCAGCCATTTTGCCAGCTGCTGTGGGACGCCACACATCTTACTACAATAAAGCCTCAGTTGTATCCAACCTTAGTCTTTGTACAATTGATCGTTCATCAATTTATTGCAGTAAGATTTTCTAAGATGGACTTCCGAATCAAACCACATCGCCTGCAGCTGGATCCGCAATCAAGCGACGCCAAAAAGGACTTTAATCACTGGTTAGCTTGCTTCGAGGCCGATCTCAACCCAGCGACCACCCCTCCGACGGATACAGATCCTGTACTCAAGGTTGAGCTCCAATGTGTTTCCGCTGATCCAGGATGTCCAGAATTACGCAGATGCCATGGTGCTCCTCAAAGAAAACTACGCACAGAAAATGGGCACACTCTTCGCCAGGCACGTACTCGCCGCTCGCTCTCAACTCCCTGGTGAGTCCATAGAAGACTTCTGGTGGGCCCTAATCCCACTCATCCGGGACTGTGACTGTCAGGCCGTTACGGCCACCGAACATTCCGACCTTCTTATGCGTGATGTGTTTCTAACGGGGATTGGGTCGGACCTCATACGCCAAAGACTGCTAGAAGGGGCCACGCTCGACCTAGATGAGACTAAAAAGCTATTACTCTCCATGACGGTCGCCTCACATAATGCTCAGGCCTACCCCTCCGGCCATGTGGCCCACCCCTCCTATCCCTCGTGGACCCCACCGACGGCCGCCCCATCCGGGGCATCACCCAGCCAGTACTCCTGCGCCACATGCCAACCTGTGCACCCCAGGGGTCCCCGATGTAACTTCTGCGGCCAGCAGAAGCACCACCGCCAACGCTGACCGGCCCGCACTGCCATTTGCAAGGCTTGCAGCAAAAAGGGGACCTTCGCTGGGTGTGCCAGGCCCGCGCAGTCACCGCTATCACCCCTTCCCCCCCCTGACCTACACACAATGGGCACCGCCATCTTCATCCCGGACCACGCGTGGCCAGTGGGCGCCGCCATCTTCACCTCCCGGGGCCACGCGCGGCCAGTGGGCACCGCCATCTTCACCTCCCGGGGCCGCGAGCAGCCAGTGGGCGCTGCCATCTTCCCCCCTCAGTCCATGGGCGCCTCCATCTTGTCCAGCCCCTGCAATGTTCGGCCCATGGATGCTGCCATTTTGTCCCCCGCAGGATCTTCAGGCACCACCATCCTGTCTTCCCCCACGGGGCATTTACGCCGACAGCATTCCACGACCTGGGCCCTCCATGCTCTCCATCTTCTCGGCTAAATCGCTGGCTTTTAAAGCAGACCAAGCAGGCCAGCAGCACGGTTCGATTCCCATACCAGCCTCCCCGGACAGGCGCCGGAATGCGGCGACTAGGGGCTTTTCACAGTAACTTCATTGAAGCCTACTCGTGACAATAAGCGATTTTCATTTTTCATTTCATTTCTAACGCCAGGGATGATTGACCGCAGGTCGCCTCAGTGACAATCAACCAGTCTCATCCACACAACCTGGCCACCGCTTCGACCAGTGTGAGAATCAACGGTCACGTGACCTCTTGCCTGCTGGACTCCGGGAGCACCGAAAGCTTCATCTACCCGGATACGGTAAGGCGCTGCTCCCTCACGGTCCACCCCGCCAATCAAAGAACCTCCCTGGCCTCCGGATCCCATTCCGTCCCGATCCGGGGGTTCTGCATGGTCACTCTCACGGTCCAGGGCGCAGAATCCAACGGCTTCCACCTCTACATCCTTCCTAATCTCTGCGCTGCACTATTGCTAGGCCTGGATTTCCAGTGCAATCTCCAGAGCCTTACCCTCAAATTCGGCGGGCCCCTACCACCCCTCACTGTGTGCGGCCTCACGACCATAAAGGTCGACCCACCCTCCTTCTTTGCCAATCTAACTCCGGATTGCAAACCCATTGCCACCAGGAGCAGACGGTACAGCACCCAGGACAAGACCTTCATCAGGTCCGAGGTCCAGCGGTTGCTTCGGGAAGGCATCATCGAGGCCAGCAACAGCCCCTGGAGAGCCCAAGTGGTAGTCATTAAAACTGGGGAGAAACACAGAATGGCCGTGGACTACAGCCAGACCATCAATCGGTACACGCAGCTCGACGCACACCCCCTCCCACGCATATCTGATATGGTCAATCAGATTGAGTAGTACCGGGTCTTCTCAACAATAGACTTCAAATCCGCCTGCCACCAGCTCCCCATTCGTAAATCGGACCGTCCATACACTGCTTTCGAGGCGGACGGTCGTCTCTATCACTTCCTCAGGGTTCCCTTCAGCGTCACTAACGGCGTCTCGGTCTTCCAAAGGGAGATGGACCGAATGATCGACCGGTACGGTTTGCGGGCCACCTTCCCGTAACCTAGACAACGTCACCATCTGTGGCCACGATCAGCAGGACCACAACGCCAACCTTGCCAAATTCCTCCACACCGCCACTCTCCTCAACCTCACCTACAACAAGGAAAAGTGCGTGTTCAGCACAACCCGCTTAGCCATCCTCGGCTATGTGGTCCAGAACGGAGGTCTGGTGCCCGATCCCGACCGCATACGCCCCCTCATGGAACTCCCCCTCCCCCACTGCCCCAAGGCCCTCGAATGCTGCCTGGGGCTCTTCTACTACGCCCAGTGGTCCCAAACTATGCGGACAAGGCCCGCCCACTCATTCAGTCCATCCACTTTCCCCTTACGGCCGAGGCACAACAGGCCTTTGCCCGTATCAGAGCTGACATAGCCAAGGCCAGGATTTACGCAGTAGACGGGACACTGCCCTGCCAAGTAGAAAGCGACGCATCAGACGCCGCACTTGCCGCCACCCTCAATCAGGCAGGCAGATCCGTGGCATTCTTTTCCCGCACCCTTCATGCCTCAGAAATTCGGCACTCGTCCGTCGAAAAAGAGGCCCAAGCTATCGTTGAAGCTGTGCGGCATTGGAGGCATTACCTGGCCGGCAGGAGATTCACTCTCCTCACTGACTAACGGTCGGTAGTCTTCATGTTTAACAACACGCAGCAGGGCAAGATCAAAAACAATAAAATCTTGCAGTGGAGAATCGAGCTCTCTACCTATAATTACGAGATTTTGTATCGCCCCGGCAAACTCAACGAGACCCCAGACGCTCGATCCCGAGGTACTGTGGTGAATGTGTAACCACTATAAATTCACACTGTACATCACTGTGTCCCTGTGGGCTCCATCTGTGAGCCGTTGCGCGGCTCTGCCCACAGGGGGAGATGAGGAGCATGTACAGGGCTCCACCCCCAGCAGGAAGTATAAGTGCTGCGGTCCTGCGAGTCTGCTCTCAGTTCAGCATAGTTGCAGGCAGGCACGGTTGTAAGCCACAGTTTACTTCAACTCGTGTCTCTGAATTAATTAATGGTCGCATCAATTTAAACAACTTAAAAACTACTATGGAATCAGCCCTCAAACCTGACCGACTGGAACTCGATCCACAGGCCGCAGAAGCAAAGGAAATTATTTGTATTGGCTTTGGTACTTCAAGGCCGACCTGGCTGCGTCAACGACCTCCTCTGTTACAGAAGAACAGAAACTCGGTCTTCTCCAAGCACAGATGAGCCATCATATTTCAACTCAACTTGATGTAACTGACTCTTATACTGAGGCCCTCGTGATACTCGACCGCCTGTATGTGCGGCCCGTGAATGAAGTCTACGCGCGACACATCTTTACAACTCGCCGCCAGTGCCCTAGGGAGTCGCTAGAAGACTAACTGCGCGACCTTAAAGCCCTAGCACGCGAATGTAACTTCCAGGCCGTGACAGCCTCCCAGCACATGGAACTCGCTGTCCGAAGACATGTATGTTGCAGGGGTCCAGTCCAGTTATGTGCGGCAGCGTCTTCTCAAGAAAGGGACCCAGGACCTGGAGGACACGGTAAGTCGCTTTCCAAAGCCTAACTGCGTTCCCGGCCGATCACGCGACTACATCGTTGACCCACGACCAGAGACTGCCCCAGGCCTGCACCACGCGGCCACCCGCCCACCAGGGAGGGCTAGCGTGCCACTTTTGCGGCCAGCCCCAACACCCCCGGCAGCAATGCCCGGCCCGCAACGCGACCTGCAGCAGCTGCAGGCGAAAAGGTCACTTCGCTAAGGTCTGCCTGGTCAAATCTAAAAACTCGAACCCTAACCCGAACTCTCGCTCCTCCGACTCCCAGGCCCGCAGACCCCGCAATGTGGCAGCGTGTCTGCCGACTCCGCCTCCGCACAACATGCGTGACTCACGGGGGCCGCCATCTTGGCAATCCTCCCCCACGCGGCCGGCCATGTGCAATTCATGGGGACCGCCATCTTGGGTGCCATCTTCCTCGCCACGTGTGATCCATGGGGGTGGCCATCTTGGACGCCAGCCTCCTCGCCGCCCGCCACATGCAATGAACGGGGACCGCCATCATTTTTTTAAAAGTAATTTTTATTCAGATTTTCACAAAATATCAATAACAGAAAATATTAACAAAAAATATTAACAACTAAGAAAAACAAAAAAGATCCCCCCCCCCCCAGTAAATACAAAAAAGAAGAAATAGATTAACACCCGTCATAAACAAAGAACACATGTACACGTCCTTTCAACCCAACGCACAGAAACGTCCGCCCCCGGGTTGCTGCTGCTGCCGGCCTATTTCCCTACCGTTGTGCCAGGAAATCTAGGAAAGGCTGCCACCGCCTGAAAAACCCCTGTACTGATCCCCTCAGGGCAAATTTCACCCTCTCCAATTTCATAAACCCCACCATATCATTGATCCAGGTCTCCACGCTTGGGGGCCTCGCATCCTTCCACTGAAGAAGAATCCTCCGCCGGGCTACTAGGGACGCAAAGGCCAGAACACCGGCCTCTTTCGCCTCCTGCACTCCCGGCTCCACTGCAACCCCAAATATTGCGAGTCCCCAGCCTGGATTGACCCTGGATCCCACCACCCTCGACACCGTCCTTGCTACCCCCTTCCAAAACTCCCCCAGCGCTGGGCATGCCCAGAACGTATGGGCGTGGTTCGCTGGGCTCCCCGAGCACCTAGCACACCTGTCTTCGCCCCCAAAGAACCTGCTCATCCTCGTCCCGGTCATATGAGCCCTATGTAGCACCTTGAACTGTATGAGGCTAACCCTCACACAGGAAGAGGAGGAGTTCTTTCTTTCCAGAGCATCCGCCCACGTCCCCCTCCTCAAACCCCTCACCCAGCTCCTCTTCCCATTTACCCTTCAGCTCCTCCACCGAGGCCTCGTCTACCTCCTGCATCACTTGGTATATCCTCCCCTCTCCAACCCACACCCCTGAGAGCACCCTGTCCTGGATCCCACGCGGGGGCAACAGAGGGAACCCCGCCACCTGCTGCCTGGCAAACGGCCTTACCTGCATGTACCTAAAAATGTTCCCCGGGGGGAGCCCGAACTTCCCCTCTAACTCACCCAGGCTCGCAAACTTCCCGTCTACAAACAGGTCCCTCAACCTCCTAACACCTGCCCTGTACCAACTCAGGAACCCGCCATCGATTCTCCCTGGACTAAACCGGTGGTTCCACCGTATCGGGGACCCCATCGAGACCCCCACCTCCCCCCTGTGCCGTCTCCATTGCCCCCAAATTTTGAGGGTAGCCGCCACCACCAGGCTCGTGGTATACCTCGTTGGAGGGAGCGGCAACGGCGCCGTTACCAGCGCCTCCAGGCTCGTGTCCACACAGGACACCATCTCCATCCTCTTCCATGCTGCCCCTTCCCCGTCCATTATCCACTTACGCACCATCGCTGCGTTGGCAGCCCAATAGTACCCACAGAGGTTGGGCAGCGCCAGCCCCCCCCCCATCCCTGCCCTGCTCCAAAAACACCCTTCTCACCCTCGGGGTCCCGTGCGCCCACACAAACCCCGTAATACACCTGTTGACCCTCCTAAAAAAGGACTTCGGGATAAGGATGGGGAGACACTGGAACATGAACAAAAACCTCGGGAGCACCGTCATCTTGACTGACTGCACCCTACCTGATGGGCCATCAATTGCACGTGAGACGAGTTGCTGTACAAAAGTTAGGCTTTAATAAGCTAGAACTTAGCCCCGCGGTCGAGTACAATAAATGGACGACCGCCGGGCGTTCTGACTATTTATACCTCGGTATGGAGGCGTGGTTAACTCAGCCTCTCGACCAATCGGAGAGCCGTCACATGACTGGTCTCAACCAATCGGTCGAGAGGCACATGACTGACCAGGGCCAATGGTAAGCCGGTGTTCTGCACCAATGGCAGACAGCTATGCAAATCATACCACCACATTCACCCCTTGCGGAGAAAGAAGCCGGGGGGGGGGGGGGGGGGGGGGGATCAACGAGAGCCGGGGGGGGGGGAGAGAGAGAGAGAACTGGTGGTATGCGTAGCAGCCGGGAGAACAAAAATTTTCTCTCCTTTTCTTTTATTACATTTTTGGCTTCCCACTGGCCCAGACAATTAGCAATAGTACACAAAGTCCCAACAAAGTCCATGGAGCTGTTATAATTTAAATCGATTCGATCAGTCTTTTCGTGGCCCATGATGTTCTGGCAGACCGCCGCAGTGGAGTAGGTGACGTCGGTTCAGCCGATGGTGGTGGTTCCGCTGACGTCCTGGAGTGCGGGAGCAATGGTCCTTGAACAGTCTCCGTCACCCGAGCTGGCTGTGGAGACGCCATGGATGGGGAAGGGGTGGCTTGGTGGGGCGCTGGGGGGAAAAAAACAGGGGGGGGGTCTGTGGTGAAGGGGGGAAGGCCGCACGCCGGCAGGTGCCAGGTCCCGGAGTGAGACCGTGTCCTGCCGACCGTCGGGGTACTCCACATACGCATACTGCGGGTTAGCGTGGAGTAACTGGACTTGTTCCACCAACGGGTCGGACTTGTGCACCCGCACATGCTTCCGGAGCAAGATGGGTCCGGGGGCGGCCAGCCACGTCGGGAGAGGGGATCCGGAGGACGACTTCCTGGGGAAGACAAGAAGATGTTCATGAGGTGTCTGATTTGTTGTGGTACAGAGGAGGGAGCGGATAGAATGTAGGGCATCGGGGATCACCTCTTGCCATTGGGAAATAGGGAGATCTCTGGACCGGAGGGCCAGTAGTATGGTCTTCCAGATGGTACCATTCTCCCGCTCGACCTGTCCGTTACCCCGGGAGTTATAGCTGGTCGTCCTGCTAGAGGCAATGCCCCTGTTGAGCAGGAATTGACGCAGCTCGTCGCTCATAAAGGAGGACCCCCGATCGCTATGTATGTATGCGGGGTAGCCGAACAAGGAGAAGATGGAGAGGAGGGCCTTAATGATGGTCGATGTGGTCATGTCGGGGCAGGGAATGGCGAAAGAGAAGCGGAAGAATTTGTCGATTACCGCCAGGAAGTAAATGTTGCGATTGTTGGAGGGAAGGGGCCCCTTGAAGTCAATGCTGAGACGTTCGAAGGGGCGGGATCCTTTGATCAGGTGTGCGCGCTCGGGGCGGTAGAAGTGCGGTTTGCACTCTGCGCAGATGTGGCAGTCACGGGTTACTGTCCTGACTTCTGCGATGGAGAAAGGCAGGTTGCGGGCCTTAATGAAATGGTAGAGACTGGTCACCCCTGGATGGCAGAGGTCCGCGTGGAAGGAGCGGAGGCAGTCTATCTGCGCGCTGGCGCAGGTACCGCGGGACAGGGCATCAGGAGGCTCATTGAGCTTCCCAGGACGATACAAGATCTCATAGTTGGACGTGGACAACTCGATCTGCCACCGTAAGATCTTGTCATTCTTAATCTTGCCCCTTTGAGCATTACCAAACATGAAGGCTACTGACCGTTGGTCTGTGAGGAGGGTAAACCTCCTGCCAGCCAAATAGTGCCTCCAATGCCGCACCGCTTCGACTATGGCCTGGGCTTCCTTTTCCACAGAGGGGTGGCGGAGTTCGGAAGCCTGGAGGGTTCTGGAGAAGAAGGCCACGGGTCTGCCCGCTTGGTTCAGGGTGGCCGCCAGAGCTACTTCTGATGCGTCGCTCTCGACCTGGAAGGGGAGGGACTCGTCGATGGCGCGCATCGTGGCCTTTGCGATGTCCGCTTTGATGCGGCTGAAGGCCTGGCAGGCCTCTGTCGACGGCGGGAAGGTCGTGGTTTGAATGAGGGGACGGGCCTTGTCCGCGTAGTTGGGAACCCATTGGGCGTAGTAAGCGAAGAACCCCAGGCAGCGTTTGAGAGATTTGGGGGTATTGGGGAGAGGGAGTTCCATCAGGGGGCGCATGCATTCGGGGTCGGGGCCTATCACTCCGTTACGCACTACGTAGCCGAGGATGGCTAGTCGGTCGGTGCTGAACACGCACTTATCCTTATTGTACGTGAGGTTAAGGAGTTTTGCGGTTTGGAGGAATTTCTGGAGGTTGGCGTCATGGTCCTGCTGGTCGTGGCCGCAGATGGTGACATTATCAAGGTACGGGAAGGTAGCCCGTAATCCGTACTTGTCGACCATTCGGTCCATCTCCGGTTGGAAGACCGAGACCCCATTTGTGACACCAAATGGAACCCTAAGGAAGTGGTAAAGGCGCCCATCTGCCTCAAACGCGGTGTATTTGCGGTCACTCGCGCGGATGGGGAGCTGGTGGTAAGCGGACTTAAGGTCCACAGTGGAGAAGACCTTGTATGTCGCCATCTCGTTAACATGGTGGAAATACGGGGGAGAGGATACGCGTCCAGTTGCGTAAACCGGTTGATGGTCTGGCTATAATCGATGACCATCCGGTTTTTCTCCCCAGTCCGGACCACCAGCACTTGGGCTCACCAGGGACTGATGCTACCTTCGATGACCCCTTCCGTCAGCAACCTCTGGACCTCGGACCTGATGAAGGACCGGTCCTGGGCGCTGTACCGTCTGCTCCGTGTCGCGACGGGTTTGCAATCGGGGGTGAGATTAGCAAACAAGGAGGGGGGGTCCACTTTGAGGGACATGAGGCTGCAGACAGTGAGGGGGGGTATAGGGCCACCGAATTGGAAGGTCAAGCTATGCAGGTTGCACTGGAAGTCCAGTCCTAGGAGTGCCGGTGCGCAAAGGTCAGGGAGGACAAGGAGTTTATAATTTTAAAAACCTTCCCTTGGACCGTGAGGTCCGCGATGCAGCACCCGGTGATGCGGACGGAGTGCGAACCTGAGGCTAACCCGATTTTGCGTGTTACGGGATGGACAGGGAGCGCGCAGCGTCTTACCGTGTCAGGGTGAACGAAGCTTTCTGTGCTCCTGGAGTCCAGCAGGCTGCCCGTCTCGTGGCCGTTGAGGTAGATCAGCCAGTGTTGTCGTTCTGGCGAGCGTGCGTGGACGTGACTGGTCGAGCTGAATGGCCGCGAGCCGTGCAGAAAATCCATATTCGTCGTCGTCGTCCGAGTAGATGCTGGAAGAACCTTGCGTGCCAGTCCCGGAAGGTGGTGCCCAGGACCCGCACGTGGAGTCGGGGCCCCAAGATGGCGGCGCCCAGGGCCCGCACATGGAGTCGGCGCCCAAGATGGCGGCGCCTGTGGGGCCCTCGTGGTTGCTGGGGGCGGGGTTAGTGGTGCCGGCGGGCCGATCGGAGCGGCTGGGAGCGGGGGCAGAGAGGCGCAAGGGCCAGGCGCAGGGGCCCGGGGGCGGCGAGTGGAGAGTTGTGCGGTGCGCTGGAGGGGCCCGGAGGAGAGAGAGAGGTGCGCAGGTTGGGCGCAGGGGGCGGGGGGAGAGAGTTGCGCGGCGTCCAGGAGGGGCCAGCAAGGGCCTGGAGTGGGGGATCCCTGGTCACTGCGCTGAACAGCAGCGACCGTTTTGGCCTGGCAAACGGAGGAGAAGTGACCCTTCTTCCTGCAGCTCTTACAGAGGGCGGAGTGGGCCGGGCAGCGCGGGCGAGGGTGTTTCGTGAACCCACAAAAATAGCAGCGGGGCCCCGCGGACTTGTTGGGGCGTCCCGCGGCGCAGGCCTGAGGGAGGTTGGGAGCGGCGGATGGCGGTGGGGAAGCGTGCCAGGAGGCCCAGGGTGGTGCAGCGCGGCTGGGGACATAGGCGCGGGCGTTTAAATCGGCGACCTCCAGGGAGGTGGAGAGAGTCCGTGCCTCAGTTAAGCTGAGGTCGTCTTTCTCCAGCATCCGCTGGCGGATAGCGGGGGACTGCATCCCAGCCACGTAAGCGTCTCTGATCAGCAGTTCCATATGCTCTGTAGCTGAAACTGGGAGGCAGGAGCAATTCCTCCCCAGGATAGCGAGGGCCTGGTAAAATTGGTCTAATGACTCACCAGGGAGCTGTTGTCTGGTGGCCAGCAGATGTCGGGCGAATACTCTGTTGACTGGTTTAAGAAATTGTCCATTCAGCTTAAGCATGGAGGCATCGTAATCTTTCTCTTCCTTGATCATCGCGTAGGCTGCTATGCCCACGCTGGAGTGGAGGATGTGAAGCTTCTGTGCCATGGTGGGGGTGGGGGGGCTGGTTGCAGATTCCAGGTATCCTTCGAGGCATGCCAGCTAATGTTGAGAAAGTTCTGCAGAGTTCTGAGTTTGCGGGCTGATGCGGAGGCATTCGGGCTTGATCCGGAACTCCACCTTCAAAAATCTAGCTTATTAAATTGATGAACCATCAATTGCACGTGAGACGAGTTGCTGTACAAAAGTTAGGCTTTAATAAGCTAGAACTTAGCCCCGCGGTCGAGTACAATAAATGGACGACCGCCGGGCGTTCTGACTATTTATACCTCGGTATGGAGGCGTGGTTAACTCAGCCACTCGACCAATCGGAGAGCCGTCACATGACTGGTCTCAACCAATCGGTCGAGAGGCACATGACCGACCAGGGCCAATGGTAAGCCAGTGTTCTGCACCAATGGCAGACAGCTATGCAAATCATACCACCACACTGCCCGCCAGCGACAGCGGCAACATGTCCCATCTTTTAAGCTCCTCCTCCATTTGCTCCACCAGCCTTGTAAGGTTGAGACTGTGTAGGGCCCCCCCAGCTCCTAGCCACCTGGACTCCCAGGTACCTAAAGCTCCTCTCCGCCCTTTTTAGTGGGAGCCTACCAATCCCCTCCTGATCCCCCGGGTGCACGACGAACAGCTCGCTCTTACCCAGGTTGAGCTTGTACCCTGAAAAGCCCCCAAATTCCCTAAGGATCTGCATCACCTCCGGCATTCCCCCCACTGGGTCCGCCACATATAGCAATAAGTCATCCGCATAAAGCGACACCCGGTGCTCCTCCCCACCCCGCACCAGTCCCCTCCAGTTCCTCGACTCCCTCAACGCCATGGCCAGGGGTTCGATCGCCAATGCAAAGAGCAAGGGGGACAAGGGACACCTATGTCTCGTCCCTCGGTACCGAAAGTACTCCGATCTCCTCCTATTCGTGGCCACGCTCGCCATCGGGGCCTCATATAACAATCTCAGCCATCTGACAAACCCCTCCCCAAACCCAAACCTTTCCAGCACCTCCCACAAGTACCCCAACTCAACCCTATCAAAGGCCTTCTCCGTGTCTAGCGTCACCACTATCTCCGCCTTCCCTTCTACCGTCGGCATCATTATAACATTCAAGAGCCTCCGCATGTTGGTGTTCAGCTGCCTTCCCTTCACGAACCCCGTCTGGTTCTCGTGGATGACCCACGGCACACAGTCCTCTATCCTTGTGGCCAAGATCTTCGCCAACAGCTTGGCATCCACATTTAACAGCGAGATCGGCCTGTATGACCCACACTGCAGGGGGTCCTTGTCCCGCTTAAGGATCAAGGAAATGAAATGAAATGAAAATCGCTTATTGTCATGAGTAGGCTTCAATGAAGCTACTGTGAAAAGCCCCTAGTCGCCACATTCCGGCACCTGTTCGGGAGGCTAGTACGGGAATCGAACCGTGCTGCTGGCCTGCTTGGTCTGCTTTAAAAGCCAGCGATTTAGCCAAGTGAGCTAAATCAGCGCCCGGGACATAGTCGGGGGCAAAGCCCCCCCCCCCCCCCCCCCCCCCCTCCCTCCCTTGCCTCGTTGAAGGTCCTAACCAACAGGGGACCCAGCAGGTCTGCATACATTTTATAGAATTCGACCGGGAACCCATCCGGCCCCGGGGCCTTCCCCGACTGCATGCTCCCTATCCCTTTGACCATCCGGCCCCGGCGCCTTCCCCGACTGCATGCTCCCTATCCCTTTGACCAGCTCCTCCAGCTCAATCGGCGCCCCCAGTCCCTCCACCTGCCCCTCCTCCACCCTCGGAAATCGCAGCTTGTCCAAGAAGCGCCCCATTCCCCCCCTCCCTCCGCTGTGGGTTCCCAGTAAAAGTCCCTGAAGACCCCATTGATGCCTACCCCCCTTCGCACCACATTTCCTCCCCTATCCTTAACTCCACCAATCTCAGGGCAGCACGGTGGCCTAGTGGTTAGCACAACTGCTTCACGGCGCTGAGGTCCCAGGTTCGATCCCGGCTCTGGGTCACTGTCCGTGTGGAGTTTGCACATTCTCTCCGTATCTGCGTGGGTTTCGCCCCCACAACCCAAAAATGTGCAGAGTAGG
Organism: Scyliorhinus canicula; assembly: GCF_902713615.1. Lineage (NCBI taxonomy): Eukaryota > Metazoa > Chordata > Chondrichthyes > Carcharhiniformes > Scyliorhinidae > Scyliorhinus > Scyliorhinus canicula. Next base: position 1,883,373 of record NC_052146.1, read on the forward strand.
TGGATTGGCCACGCTAAATTGCCCCTTAATTGGAAAAAATAATTGGGTAATCTAAATTTTAAAAATTAAAACAAAAAAAACTCCACCATCTCCCTGGCCGCATCCCGCTTACGGAGCTGATGCGCCAGCATCCTACTCGCCTTCTCCCCATATTCATACACCGCTCCCTGTGCCTTCCTCCACTGAGCCTCCGCCTTTCTGATGGTCAGTAAGTCGAACTTGGCCTGAAGACTACGCCACTCCCCCAGCAATCCCTCCTCCGGAGCCTCCGCGTATCTCCTGTCCACCCTCACCAGCTCCCCTACCAACCTCTCCCTCTCTCTCTGCTCTCTCCTCTCCCTATGGGTTCGGATGGTGATCAACTCCCCCCTAACCACCGCCTTCAATGCCTCCCAGACCGTCCCCACTTGGACCTCCCCATTATCATTGGCCTCCAGGTACCTCTCGATACATCCTCGAACCTGCCCGCCCACCTCCTCGTCCGCCAGCAGCCCCACCTACAAGCGCCAGAGCGGGCGCTGGTCTCTCTCCTCCCCCAGCTCCAGGTCCACCCACTGCGGGGCATGATCTGAAATGACTATCGCCGAATATTCGGCATCCTCCACCCTCGAAATCAGCCCCCTGCTCATAATTTTAAAATCGATCCAGGAATAGGCCTTATGTACATGGGAGAAGTATGAAAACTCCCTGGCCCTCGGCCTAGCAAACCTCCAAGGATCCACCCCTCCCATCTGGTCCATAAACCCCCTCAACACCTTAGCCGCCGCTGGCCCCCTACCCGTCCTGAACCTGGATCGATCCAATGGGGGATCCAGCACTGTATTGAAGTCCCCCCCCATTATCAGACCCCCCGTCTCCAGATCTGGAATACGGCCCAACATGCGCCGCATAAACCCAGCATCGTCCCAATTTGGGGCGTAAACATTCACCAGCACCACCCGCTCCCCCTGCAGCTTGCCGCTCACCATCACATACCTCCCTCCACTGTCCGCCACCACATTTGACGCCTCAAACGACACCCTCTTTCCCACCAGGATCGCCACCCCCCCGATTTTTTGCATCCAGCCCCTGCCTGCTGGCTCTGCCCAGTGGGAGGAGCTTGTCCTCTATTCAGCAGCCATTTCGCCAGCTGCTGTGGGAGGCCACACATCTTACTGCAATAAAGCCACAGTTGTATCCAACCTTAGTCTTTGTACAATTGATCGTACATCAATGGGTGAGTTGCATCTGCCCCCGGCACTGCTCTCGCCTGCCTCCCCCACCCAACATCGGACCTGCGATTGTCATGCTCCCCGACCCCCCCCCCCCCCAGCACAATACCACGCCTGATCCCCACCATAGCAACCCCCCCCCCCCTCTCCGCGATGCATGAATCGTGCGGCTCATGATGCCCTCCCTTTGTCCCCAGTTGACCCACAACAGACGGGAAAGGGCCCAGACAGGCGGCGGGGTGCCAGACACCAGAGCCCTTTCTTTCCCCTACGAGAAACTGGCCCTGAGGTCGCAGGCATGGCCGAGGACCAATCGGTCACCAACATCGAGCTTGGTCTGTGCCACAGAGGTGAGAACCCATCGGCCCCCATCCAACTGACCTGTCACATAATGATCCTTGCCCCTCACTGACCACATGTCCTTTCTGGGTCCCAGTCCGATGTCGAGCCTCTGGACCAGGTTATCCCGGAGATGATGCAGAAGCTAGGGTGTGGTCATGAGATTCAGAGGGATTTGTCAGCGACACTCCAGCGGGTCTATAGTTGATTGGAGGAGTCCCAGAGGCTATGGGCGCAGGAGATGGTGCCGGCAATGGGTGACACCGAGGCCAACGCTGCTAGGGTGGCGACCGCAGTGGAGAGCCTGGAGCACCATGTCAGCAGCATGAGTGGAGGTGTCTAAGGCATTGCTCAGTCAGTGACAGCCGTGACTGAGCACCTCAACAGCACGTCCCAATTGCTGGGAGATGAGTCCCAGTCACAAGTGGGCATTGCCAAGGACTGTGGAGCATATCCCAGTCTCAGGTGGGGATTGCTGAGGCACTCCAGAGCATGTCCCAGTCACTAAGGAACATGTCCAAGGTGCAGGTGGATAAAGGAGAGGCACTACAGAGTGTGGTCCGATTAGAGAGGGGCATCGCTGAGGGCATCGACACCAGAGTGCAGACAATGGGGAGCCGGCAGGGCTGGCAGAGCCAGATGATGTAGGGGCTCTGGACTCTATCCAGCTCCCCCTCCATCCCAAGGTAACCCCCAGGATTCTATGGGCACTGATCAGGAGGAGGGAGCACTGGAAGCTGACCCAGAGCGCCCCTACAGGGTGATGGGAGCTGTCACCAGCTCTCCCAAGGTCCCAACTCCAGACAAAGGCGCATCTTTTGTTTGCACTGAGTGCTGAGCTTGTTGCATTTGAGTGCTACAGTGAGAGTTTGGTGACTGAGGGAGTTAGGTGAGGAGGGAGTAAGGTGCTTCTTACATTTCATTTCCTATATTTATCAAAAAGCGTGAAGGGAGCCAGGAGTTTAGAGTACAGCTGACTGGAAGCAGAGTTGGAGGGCGGAGGTCCAGTTGGTCTACAGGGCAGCTAATTCTGTAAAGTAAGAGGGGATGGAGGCTAGGGCAGTTGCATGCTCCTCCTGTAGGATGTGGGTGGTGAGGGATACCACCCGTGTCCCCGCTGACTATACCTGCGGGAAGTGCACCCAACTCCAGCTCCTCAGAGACCGTGTTAAGGTACTGGAGTTGGAGCTGGATGAACTTCGGATCATCCGGGAGGCAGAGGGAGTTATCGAGAAGAGTTACAGGGAGGTAGCCACACCAAAGGTACTGGAAAAGAGTAGTTGGGTTACAGTCAGGGGAAAGAAAACTAACAGGCAGACAGTGCAGGGATCCCTCGTGGCCGTTCCCCTTCAAAACAAGTATACCGTTTTGGATGCTATTGGGGGGGATGACCTACCGGGGGAAGGCCCCAGCGGCCAGGTCTCTGGCACTGAGTCTGGCTCTGGGGCTCAGAAGGGAAGGGGGGAGCATAGAAAGCAAGAGTAATAGGAGATTCAATGGTTAGGGGAATAAATAGGAGATTCTGTGGTCGCGAGCGAGACTCCCGAAAGGTATGTTGCCTCCCGGGTGCCAGGGCCAGGGATGTCTCGGATCGTGTCTTCAGGATCTTGAAGGGGGAGGGTGAGCAGCCAGAAGTCATGGTGCACATTGGTACCAACGACATCGGTAGGAAAAAGGGTGCAGGAATGGTGTAGGAGGGAGGGCTTCAGGTATTTGGATAATTGGAGCGCATTCTGGGGAAGGTGGGACCTGTACAAGCAGGACGGGTTGCATCTGAACCAGAGGGGCACCAATATCCTGGGAGGGAGGTTTTCTAGTACTCTTCGGGAGGGTTTAAACTAATTTGGCAGGGGAATGGGAATCGGATTTGTAGTCCAGCAAATAAGGTAGCCGATATTCAGGACGCCAAAGCACGTAGTGAGGCAGTGGGGAAGGTAACACTGACAAAGGAGAGTACTTGCAGGCACGGAGATGGGTTGAAGTGTGTATACTTTAATGCAAGAAGCATCAGGAATAAGGTGGGTGAACTTAAGGCATGGATCGGTACTTGGGACTACGATGTGGTGGCCATCACAGAAACTTGGATAGAAGAGGGGCAGAAATGGTTGTTGGAGGTCCCTGGTTATAGATGTTTCAACAAGATTAGGGAGGATGGTAAAAGAGGTGGGGGGGGGTGGCATTGTTTAAATCTTTAAAAAAAAAATTTAGAGTACCCAATTCATTTTTTCCAATTAAGGGGCAATTTAGCGAGGCCAATCCACCTAGCCTGCACATCTTTGGGTTGTGGGGGCGAAACCCACGGGGGGGGGGGGGGGGGGGCATTGTTAATTAGAGATAGTATAACAGTTGCAGAAAGGCAATTCGAGGGGGATCTGCCTACTGAGGTAATATGGGTTGATGTCAGAAATAGGAAAGGAGCAGTCACCTTGTTGGGAGTTTTCTATAGGCCCCCCAATAGCAGCAGAGATGTGGAGGAACAGATTGGGAAACAGATTTTGGAAAGGTGCAGAAGTCACAGGGTAGTAGTCATGGGTGACTTCAACTTCCCAAACATTGAGTGGAAACTCTTTAGATCAAATAGTTTGGATGGGGTAGTGTTTGTGCAGTGTGTCCAAGAAGCTTTTCTAACACAGTATGTAGATTGTCCGACCAGAGGGGAGGCCATATTGGATTTAGTACTTGGTAATGAACCAGGGCAGGCGACAGATTTGTTAGTGGGGGAGCATTTTGGAGGTAGTGACCACAATTCTGTGACTTTCACTTTAGTTATGGAGAGGGATAGGTGCGAGCAACAGGGCAAGGTTTACAATTGGGGGAAGGGTAAATACAATGCTGTCAGACAAGAATTGACGTGCATAAGTTGGGAACATAGGCTGTCAGGGAAGGACACAAGTGAAATGTGGAACTTGTTCAAGGAACAGGTACTGCGTGTCTTTGATATGTATGTCCCTGTCAGGCGGGGAAGAGATGGTCGAGTGAGGGAACCATGGTTGACAAGAGAGGTTGAATGTCTTGTTAAGAGGAAGAAGGAGGGGACTTCCGGTGGCGGCGATGTTCGAGTGAGCCGCACATTCGGCGGGCTCTCACTCCGGCGGGGCTGAGCAGCTGATTCCCCGCAATAGCAGGACCACGGGGGCAGTAAAAAGGCTGCCGTGGAAGGAAGAGGAGAGCGGGCTGCAGCGGATGGAATCATGGGAGGCCAGCAGGTAGAGGAAGAAAGAGAGAGAGAGAGAGAGACGGAGGCAAGGAGGAAACTGACCTGAAGGGTAAGATGGTGGACCAAAGGACCTTCCTTCCTCCAGGACAAGGAAAAAAAGTTTGGAGTTGCTGAAGAGGGTCAGCTTGGACCCACTTCAGAAGCCCAGAAGGTAAAATTGAAGGAGCTGGGCGAAGGAAAGCGGCAGCGGAGGTGCTGAAGAGCGGGCTGCGGCACATGGAACAGCGGGATTCCAGAAGGCAGAAGAAGAAGGAGAAAAAGGGACAGAGACAAGGACCTGAAGAAAATTACCTGGGACCTAAGATGGCGGACACACGGATCCCGGACTCAGCAATCCAGCAGGCGCTGGATAACATGCTCCAGGTAATGAAGTCCAGTTTTGAATCGCTGAAGCGGGACAGCTTGGACCCAATCCCGAAAGCGGTGGATCAGCTGAACCAGAGGCTGGACGCCCAGGATGTTAAAGTTAAGGAGCTGGGAGAGGCGGTGGAGGAGCAGGCGGATGCGCAAACGGTTGCAGCGCTAGAAGTTGACGGCCTGAAAGAGCGGCAGAGAAGACTGCTGGACAGAGTGGAGGAGCTGGAGAATAGAGTCCGCAGGAACAATCTGAGGATGGTCGGCCTCCCGGAGGGGGCTGAGGGAGCTGATGCTGCAGCGTTTGTAGCAGACCTGCTGAAGCAGCTGATGGGGACCGAAGCCTTTCCGTGACCGCCGGAGCTGGAGGGGGCGCACAGAGTGCAGGCAAGGCAGGGGCGGCTGGGCGGACACCCCCGCCCGATGGTGATTAGGTTCCACAGGTTCGTGGACAAGGAGCGGGTGCTGCAGTGGGCAAAGAGCGCCAGGAGCAGCATGTGGAACAACAGTGTTCTCCGCATTTATCAGGACCTAAGCCAGGAGGTGGCTCGGCGGCGAGCAGCCTTTAAGAATGTCAAGGAGGTACTGTTCAAGAAGCACGTGAAGTTTGGTCTGCTGTTCCCAGCTCGGCTATGGGTCACGCACCAGGGTCAACACCACTACTTCTCCGAGCCCGAAGAAGCGATGGATTTTGTGAGGGACCTGGGGCTGGTCCCGAAAGGAGGCCCCAAGGACGCGAGTTGGGGCCCGAGGATTTCTGTGGGAAGGAACGCCGAATGTGCCTGGACTGCTGCTCAACGGTTTGCTGGGCCAAAGGGGCCAAGCGGAACATTTGAGACTCTTTCCTTTGTTCATGGACATTTATGTGCTTTTTCTCTTTTTTCTGTGTTGTTTTTTTTTTCCTGTTTGGGCTGGTTTGTGCTTTTTGTGCAGCTCGCGGAAGACACTGGAGCCGGCTTGCCCCAGTGGGTGGGGAGGAGGACGGGGAAACAAGGGGAATGAGACAGGAAGGCGCCGGAGTGTTGAGTCACTGGGCTAGCAGATTGGCTAGTCAAGGGAGTCAGATGGGGGGGGAAGTTACAGCCAGTAGATGGCAGGGGTGGGGGTATCGGGGGATAGGGTTGGGGGGGGGGGGGGGGGGGGGTTGTTCTGCTGACGGGAGAGGGACTTGAAATAGGCACTGGAGAGGAGGTCGAGGGTGGAGGCAGCTATAGGGCGGGCCAGGAATGGCGCGACGCACGGGTCAGGGGCCGGCCCGAGAAAGGCTATGGCTGACCGGCGGGGTGGGATGTGCCCCCCGACCAGGCTGATCACCTGGAATGTCAGGGGACTGAATGGGCCGGTTAAGAGGGCGCGGGTGTTCGCGCACTTGCGGACTCTGAGGGCGGACGTAATTATGTTGCAGGAGACACATCTGAAAGTGTCAGACCAGACCAGGCTAAGGAAGGGCTGGATTAGCCAGGCCTTCCACTCGGACTTGGACTCGAAGTCCAGAGGGGTGGCAATCATGATTAACAAGCGGGTGCAATTTGAGGCGGAGGGCATAGCCGCAGACAGGGGGGGCAGATACCTGATGGTACGGGGCAGACTGGAGGGGAGAAGGGTGGTGCTGGTGAATATATATGCCCCGAACTGGGATGACGTGGACTTCATTAAAAGAGTGCTGGGGAAGATCCCAGACTTGGATTCTCGCAGGCTAATAATGGGAGGGGACTTTAACATGGTCCTTGACCCGACTTTGGATCGGTCGTGTCCCAGAACGGGTAGGCTCTCAGCAATGGCAAGGGAGCTGAAAGGGTTTATGGAGCAAATGGGGGCAGTGGACCCCTGGAGAGAGGGACAGCCAACAGGAAGGGGCTACTCGTTTTACTCGCACGTCCATAAAGTATATTCTAGGATAGATTTCTTTGTACTAAGCAGGGACTGTATGGGGGAGGTAAAGAACACGGAATACTCAGCAATTACCATTTCAGACCATGCCCCGCATTGGGTGGACCTGCAGCTCGGGGGAGCGAGCTATCAACACCCGCAATGGAGGCTAGACGTGGGACTGCTGTCGGAGGAGGGGATCTGCGAGAGGCTTCGGAAATGTATAAAAAATTACCTGCAGGTGAATGATACGGGGAGGTCTCAGCGGCGACCCTGTGGGAGGCGCTAAAGGCAGTAGTGCGGGGGGAGCTGATTTCAATTGGGGCCCACAGAGCCAAGGCAGACCAGGCAGAGATGGATAGATTGGTCAGGGAAATGGGTCGGATAGATGAAGAACACGCGGAGTCCCCGGGGGAGGTTTTACTCAGGGAGAGGCAGAGACTACAGGCGGAACTGGGGGCACTATCCACGAGCAGGGCCGTGGAACAGCTTAGGAAGGCGAGAGGAGTGGTGTACGAGCATGGGGAAAAGGCTAGCAGACTGTTAGCGCAGCAACTCAGGAGGAGGGAGGCGGCCAGGGAAATAGGTAGAGTGAGGGACAAGGGGGGGGCGCAAAGTGGAGGACCCGGCAGAATTGAATAGGGTATTCCGGGACTTCTATCGCAAGCTGTATACTTCGGAGCCGCCGGAAGAACCGGAGGGGATGAAAAGGTTTCTGGACGGGTTAACATTCCCAACAGTTGGTGGGGGGCGAGTGGAAGAGCTGGGGGCCCCGATTAGAGTAGAGGAGGTATTGGGGGGCCTTAAGGCTATGCAGTCGGGGAAGTCCCCGGGGCCGGATGGATACCCAGTAGAGTTTTATAGGAAGTTCTCTGAGCTGGTGGGCCCGGTCTTGGCGAGGGTTTTCAATGAGGCAAGGGACAGAGGGACCCTGCCGCCGACAATGTCACAAGCCACCATATCTCTGATATTGAAGCGGGGTAAAGACCAGGAGGCGTGCGGGTCCTACAGGCCAATCTCCCTGATTAATGTAGACGCCAGGCTCCTGGCAAAAGTACTGGCGGGTAGAATGGAGGACTGTGTACCGGAGGTGATTGGGGAGGATCAAACGGGGTTCGTGAAAGGTAGGCAGCTGGCGGCCAATCTGAGGTGGAGGTAGAGAGGTGGAGGTAGTGGTGGCAATGGACGCCGAGAAGGCCTTTGACCGGGTGGAATGGGACTATCTATGGGAGGTGCTCGGACGGTTTGGGTTCGGGGAGGGATTGGTGGATTGGATCAAATTATTATATCAGGCCCCGAGGGCCAGCGTCAGGACTAACAGTGTCGGAGTACTTTAGGTTGTACCGAGGGACCAGACAGGGCTGCCCGCTCTCCCCGCTGCTGTTTGCGCTGGCCATAGAGCCGCTGGCGATTGCGCTGAGAGCCGCAAAGGGATGGAAGGGGATGGTTAGGGGCGGGGTAGAACATAGGGTCTCTCTTTATGCGGACGACCTACTCCTGTACGTGTTGGACCCAGTGGCCGGGATGGGAAGTATACTGGAAATGTTGAGTAAGTTCGGCCAGTTCTCAGGATACAAATTAAATATGGCCAAGAGTGAAATGTTTGTGGTACAGGCAAGGGGCCAGGAGAACAGACTGAGAGGGCTACCGTTTAGGCTGGTTGAGGAAAATATCCGTTACTTGGGGATCCAGGTGGCGAGAGACTGGGGCAGGCTGCACAAGTTAAATTTGGCCAGGGTGGTGGAACAAATGAAGGGAGAGTTTCGGAGATGGGATGCACTCCCGCTGTCGCTGGCAGGGAAGGTGCAGACTGTAAAGATGACAATCCTCCCTAGATTTTTGTTTATTTTTCAGTGCCTCCCGATCTTTATCCCACAGTCCTTCTTCAAAAGAGTTAACGGGCTGATCATGTCTGGGCGGGAGAATCCCCGCGGGTGAAGAAGGCGATGCTTGAGAGGAACCGCAGTGAGGGAGGGCTGGCTTTGCCGAGTCTGGTCAATTATTACTGGGCGGCCAACATCGCTATGATAAGGAAGTGCATGGTGGGTACGGGGTCTATCTGGGAGCGGGTGGAGGCGGCTTCGTGCAGGGGCTCCAGTTTGGAAGCCCTGGTCACGGCTCCTCTACCGCTGACGCCGGCCAAGTACACCACCAGCCCGGTAGTGGTGGCGACCCTGCGGATATGGGGCCAGTGGAGGAGGCATGTGGGGGAGATGGGGGCGTCTGTCTGGGCGCCAATCTGCGACAACCATCAGTTTGCCCCCGGCAGTATGGATGGGGGGTTCCGAGTATGGCGACGAGCAGGGGCGGGAAGGGTGGGTGATATGTTCCTGGAAGGGAGCTTCGCGAGTTTGAGGACCTTGGAGGAGAAAATTGGGTTGGTAAGGGGAAATGATTTTAGATACCTATAGTTGCGAGACTTTGTTCGTAGACAGGTCCCATCTTTCCCACGCCTCCCGCCAATGGGGATCCTCGACAGAATAGTCTCTAGGAGGGAAGAAGGGGAGGGCAGAGTCTCGGGTATATATAAAGTGCTTATGAGGGAGGAAGGGTCCCAGACAGAGGAACTGAAACTTAAATGGGAGGAGGAGCTAGGCGGGGAAATGGAGGACGGGCTGTGGGCAGAGGCCCTGAATAGGGTAAATTTGACCGCGACATGTGCTAGGCTCGGGCTGATTCAATTTAAGGTCGTTCACCGGGCCCATATGACGGTGGCTCGGATGAGCAAATTTTTCGGGATAGAGGACAAATGCGCTAGGTGCGCGGGAGGACCAGCGAACCATGTTCACATGTTTTGGGCATGCCCGATGCTTAGGGGGTACTGGGAGGGATTTGTGGGGATCATGTCCCGGGTGCTAAAAACAAGGGTGGCGATGGGTCCAGGGGTGGCAATTTTTGGGGTTTCGGAAGACCCGGGAGTCCAGGGGGAGAAAGAGGCCGATGTGTTGGCCTTTGCTTCCCTGATAGCCCGGCGACGAATATTATTGGCGTGGAGGGACTCAAAGCCCCCGAAGACTGAGTGGTGGCTTGCGGACATGTCGAGTTTCCTGGGTATGGAAAAAATTAAGTTCGCCTTGAGGGGATCTGTGCAGGGGTTCACCCGGAGATGGCAACCATTTATTGACTTCTTTGCGGGAGAGTGAGCGCCAGCAGGGGGGTGGGGGGGGGGGGGGGGGGGGGGGGGTGGGGGGGGGGAGAGGGGGGGGGGTAGAGTAGAGTAGGAGGGAAAATATGGCGGGTAGTACCGGTGGGAGGGGAGCGGGCTTGTGCAATATGTTACGATGGAAGTATTGAAAGTATGTGGATGTTTGCACATTTTTGCCTTTTTTGCATTCTTTCTGATGATGTCTGTAACTGTTTATAAAGTCCAAAAACTACCTCAATAAAATTGTTTATTAAAAAAAAAGAGGAAGAAGGAGACTTATGCAAGGCTGAAGAAACAAGGTTCAGACAGGGCGCTGGAGGGATACAAGATAGCCAGGAGGGAACTGAAGAAAGGGATTAGGAGAGCTAAGAGAGGGCATGAAAAATCTTTGGCAGGTAGGATCAAGGAAAACCCCAAGGCCTTTTATACATATGTGAGAAATATGAGAATGACTAGAGCGAGGGTAGGTCCGATCAAGGACAGTAGCGGGAGATTGTGTATTGAGTCTGAAGAGATAGGAGAGGTCTTGAACAAGTATTTTTCTTCAGTATTTACAAACAAGAGGGGCCATATTGTGTTGGAGAGGACAATGTGAAACAGACTGATAAGCTCGAGGAGATGCTTGTCAGGAAGAAAGATGTGTTGCGCGTTTTGAAAAACTTGAGGATAGACAAGCCCCCCGGGCCTGACGGGATATATCCAAGGATTCTATGGGAAGCAAGAAATGAAATTGCAGAGCCGTTGGCAATGATCTTTTCGTCCTCGCTGTCAACAGGGGTGGTACCAGAGGATTGGAGAGTGGCGAATGTCGTGCCCCTGTTAAAAAAAGGGAATAGGGATAACCCTGGGAATTACAGGCCAGTTAGTCTTACTTCGGTGATAGGTAAAGTAATGGAAAGGGTGCTGAGGGATAGGATTTCTGAGCATCTGGAAAGACACTGCTTGATTAGGGATAGTCAGCATGGATTTGTGAGGGGTATGTCTTGCCTTACAAGTCTTATTGACTTCTTTGAGGAGGTGACAAAGCATGTGGATGAAGGTAAAGCAGTGGATGTAGTGTACATGGATTTTAGTAAGGCATTTGATAAGGTTCCCCATTGTAGGCTTGTGCAGAAAGTAAGGAGGCATGGGATAGTGGGAAATTTGGCCACTTGGATAACAAACTGGCTAACCGATAGAAGACAGAGAGTGGTGGTGGATGGCAAATATTCAGCCTGGAGCCCAGTTACCAGTGGTGTACCGCAGGGATCAGTTCTGGGTCCTCTGCTGTTTGTGATTTTCATTAACGACTTGGATGAGGGAGTTGAAGGGTGGGTCAGTAAATTTGCAGATGATACGAAGATTGGTGGAGTTGTGGATAGTGAGGAGGGCTGTTGTCGGCTTCAAAGAGACATAGATAGGATGCAGAGCTGGGCTGAGAAGTGGCAGATGGAGTTTAACCCTGACAAGTGTGAGGTTGTCCATTTTGGAAGGACAAATATGAATGCGGAATACAGGGTTAATGGTAGGGTTCTTGGCAATGTGGAGGATCAGAGAAATCTTGGGGTCTATGTTCATTGTTCTTTGAAAGTTGCCACTCAAGTGGATAGAGCTGTGAAGAAGGCCTATGGTGTGCTAGCGTTCATTAGCAGAGGGATTGAATTTAAGAGCCGTGAGGTGATGATGCAGCTGTACAAAACCTTGGTCAGGCCACATTTGGAGTACGGTGTGCAGTTCTGGTCGCCTCATTTTAGGAAGGATGTGGAAGCTTTGGAAAAGGTGCAAAGGAGATTTACCAGGATGTTGCCTGGAATGGAGAGTAGGTCATACGAGGAAAGGTTGAGGGTGCTAGGCCTTTTCACATTAGAACGGAGAAGGATGAGGGACGACTTGATAGAGGTTTATAAGATGATCAGGGGAATAGATAGAGTAGACAGTCAGAGACTTTTTCCCCGGGTGGGATAAACCATTACAAGGGGACATAAATTTAAGGTAAATGGTGGAAGATATAGGGGGATGTCAGAGGTAGGTTCTTTACCCAGAGAGTAGTGGGGGCATGGAATGCACTGCCTGTGGTAGTAGTTGAGTCGGGAACGTTAGGGACCTTCAAGCGGCTATTGGATAGGTACATGGATTAGGGTAGAATAATGGAGTGTAGGTTAACTTAAGGGCAGCACGGTAGCATTGTGGATAGCACAATCACTTCACAGCTCCAGGGTCCCAAGTTCGATTCCCAGCTGGGTCACTGTCTGTGTGGAGTCTGCACATCCTCCCCGTGTCTGCGTGGGTTTCCTCCGGGTGCTCCGGTTTCCTCCCACAGTCCAAAGATGTGCAGGTTGGGTGGATTGGCCATGAAAAATTGCCCTTAGTGTCCAAAATTCTATGATTAACCTAGGACGGGGGTTCAGCGCAACATCGTGGGCCGAAGGGCCTGTTCTGTGCCGTATTTCTCTATCTCTATCTATCGATCTTGGGGCCAGCAGGTGGAACAGGATGGCACTGCAAGTCATGTGCCACCGGCCTGAGTCCTGCAGCCTCCAGAGGGTGCCTGCCAGGGGCACCAAACGTCACAGGCTACAGTAAGCAGCCGCCTGCCTCCACCTCTGATGTGTATCCTGGGGACACACCCAGATGTAGCGGCAGAGCTGGAAGATGACTGAGTGGTCACTGCGAGGGAGTTTGGCATCATTCGTAGCTAGGATAGCAAGGGTCATGTTTGTTCACCATTATGTGAAGCCTCCGTCCCGTTACCCCACACGTCATGTTTGCGGGCCGGCCTTTCCCCCCCCCCGGTTCCCTCACCCAGCCACGGCCCCCCCAGACACTGTGGTCCTAGATCTGCCCCCCTCTCCCCCCCAAGGTATACCACATGCAGGAGATGGGTGTGAGCGCAGTGTCAGAGACAGACAGGAGTCAGACTATGGCACAGATTGAGGGGCACCAGAGCTCACCTCACAGCGATGAGGTTCTTCTGCCTCGTACATTGACCCGCTGACAGTGCCGACACAGGCCCATCACCCTGCAGTGATGTAACACACACCCTGGGAGGATGGTGAGTTGGGGGGAGAGGGAGGAGGGGGACAGCGGGTGGGATGGGGAGAGGGGATGAGATGACATCCGAAGCTACGTCCTATGAGAAGTGGACGAGGATGAGGGCCTCCCTGGCCCACCAGGCATGTCGGACCCTCGCTTCCACCTGTCCTCCATCCTCTGGTTGCTCTGTGGGTCCTCCCCGTTCTCGTCCTCCAGCCCCTCATGGTCCGGCTCACCCTTGTCCTTTTCCTCTTATGAGGCCGTATGTTCCCCTCCTCCAGCACACCATCCCGCTGCTGTGCCAGGTTGTGGAGGACACAGCAGACCACCACAAAGCGGGCGACCCTCTGGGGGGTGTAGTGCAGGGCACCACCAGAGCTGTCGAGACATCGGAACGGCACTATAGGCAGTCCATTGCACTGCTCAATGGCAGCCCGGGGTGGCCACATGAGCCTCGTTATATCGGGTCTCCGCATCGGCCATCAGCCTCCACACTGGCGGCATTAGCCAAGTCCTTATCCCCCAAGAGCCAACAGGTCACCCTGGTGTCCACCCGTCCGGCCAGTGTGCGCAAGGCAACATACGGACCATCTATTACCCCCTGGACCTGGGGCATCTGGCGATGGCAGCGAGTCCTTCTGATTGGACATCTTAATAAAAGCAAATTACTGCGGATGCTGGAATCTGAAACCAAGGAGAAAATGCTGGAAAATCTCAGCAGGTCTGGCAGCGTCCATGGGGAGAGAAGAGAGCCAACGTTTCAAGTCCAGATGACCTGGGCATCTTGATGGCCTGTCCAGGTCAAAGTTTGTAGTCAGCTGCCCGGGCAAACAGGGCATCCGTCATTTCACAGCTGCCCGGGCAAACAGGGCATCCGTGATTTCACAGATGCGCTTGATGGCTATTGTTTGGGAAATGCCACAAAAGATCCCGCTTGAGCCTGTAATGAACCCGAGGCGTAAAGGTTCAGGGGCGAGGTGGCCTCGGGGGTGGGTATCCTCCTCCTCTATGTGATGCCAAGTCCGCAAGAACATGGCACAGGTGCAGCACCATCTCGTTATTCAGGCGGAGCCTCCTGTGGCACATGCTGTCCGACATCTCTTTGAGCAACCAGCCAATGTCTGTTGGGCCGTTGCTGGCCTCCTCCTCTGGGTCCCTCCCTGGCCTATTGGTGGCCGGGTCCTCCGGGTATGTGGTGGGCCCCTGCACATGGACTGCTGCCATGACCCTCTGTTGATGCTGTTGGTGCTGCTTTCCCCGTCTGGCCGCCTGCACTGCCAACACTAATGCTGGGAAAGCTGCTGCAGGGTCCACAATATCATCCATCACGTAATATCTGTGAGGAATTGGAGAGTGTGTGAGAGTGAGAGTTATGGCTTTCAGCTGATACCCTCTAAACTCCCTGAGCCTCCCTCATCCTTACATCCCCTGCCACCTCACAGAGTGCCACCCAACGAGCCGCTTGTGTTGGGGACCCCACCCTGCACACACGTCCCCGGTCACAGCAAGGGCCCCTGGCCACCAGACCCCCAGTGGGAACATCACTCTGACCGGGTTCATGTACCACCACCGTTTCCCCCCGGACCCCACACCCCCTCCCCCCCACCGGACCCCACACACCCACCCTCTGGTCCTGGGGGTATCCCCAGTACTGTGCCCAGCACTTGGGTGTTTGATTGTTGGCTGCTGCCCCACTGGTATTGAAGCCTCCAGTGTTAAGGCAAGTTGTCGAGGCCTCACAGTCTGACTGGGATATTCAGTAGTAACACCCGCCTGCGACATGGTACATCTACCCACGGGAATCCACTTGAGAGCTGTGAAATGCTCACATCACTAATATTGCCAATTCCCGATTAACAATGGCCATCACTGTGCATCCAGAGGCTGCCACGGTCGGTGACAGTTGTTTTTAATTATTTAATGGGACGTGGACATTGCAGGCTGTGCCAGCATTTATTGCCCATCCCTAATTGCCCTTGAGGGGCAGTTAAGAGTCAACCACATTGCTGTGGGTCTGGAGTCACATGTAGGCCAGACCAGGTAAGGACGGCAGATTTCCTTCCTAAAGGACATTAATGAACCAGATGGGTTTTTACGACAATCGACAATGGTTTCATGGTCATTAGACTTTTAATTCCAGGTTTTGTTGTTACTGAAATGTCACCATCTGCAGTGGCGAGATCTCCCTAGATTATTCTGGGCCTCTGGTTTACTAGTCCATTAGGCCACCATATTACCACTGACGGGCTCTATCCTGGAGGTGTCTGCTGGGATGGACAGACAGAAGCTGAAGTTGCCCCTGGTAAGGTTACACATGATCTGGGTGGCATGTCAGAACCGCAGGCGCTGAGCCCCTCGCACCCCCCCCCCCCCAACCCAGGGTGACCCCCCGATGGCCGAGATCCCCCCCCCCCCCCCAACCCAGGGTGACCCACCGATGGCGAGCTCCCCCCCCCCCCCCAGTCCCCCCCCCCCAACCCAGGGTGACCCACCGATGGCGAGCTCCCCCCCCCCCCCAGTCCCCCCCCCCCAACCCAGGGTGACCCACCGATGGCCGAGATCCCCCCCCCCCCCAACCCAGGGTGACCCCCCGATGGCCGAGATCCCCCCCCCAACCCAGGGTGACCCACCGATGGCCGAGCTCCCCCCCCCCCCCCCCCCCCCCCCCAGCCACCCCCCCGAGCTCTGGGGCAGCAGCAGCCACAGTGCCCCCGGGCTGACTGCCCTTTTTCCAAGATGGCTACTCACCTCCTCCGATCCCCACGGCAGCAATCGCGCTAGCTTCATGGTCTTAAATAGTGTGCTAAAGGGCGCCCACGTGACCACTCGCTGGGAGCCAGTTAGATCACAGGAGGCCATTAGATAGGGAGTCCTTCCCATTAATGGGATGGAGATTGGCCTTAGTTGGTGATTATTGGTTTCTCTCATTGTCAGAACGGGATCCGGTTCTCACCAATGGGAGCTGGCCAGTTAGATCGGTGCCCAGCTCAGTTCCTGATTTCGGACTCTCCCACGATCTAACCGCTTGTTCGGATTTGCACCCGGCACGACGTGGCTGTTAGATCGTGCCCGAGATGTGAAGATCACCGTGGGTGGGATGCGGGCCGTGTAAAAGTCCATTGCCATTGGGCAGGAATTCCCAGTCGCCAGGCAGGAGCAGCCAGAGAATCCCGCCATCCGCCTTCTCAGGTGGATATAAAGTCTCATGTCACTATTTTGAAGAAAAGTAGAGAGGAGCACTGGCCAATTTTTATCCCATACATAGTCAATGTCACTATACCAAATGGGCAGCACGGTAGCATTGTGGATAGCACAATTGCTTCACAGCTCCAGGGTCCCAGGTTCAATTCCGGCTTGGGTCACTGTCTGTGCGGAGTCTGCACATCCTCCCCGTGTCTGCGTGGGTTTCCTCCAGTTGCTCCGGTTTCCTCCCACAGTCCAAAGATGTGCAGGTTAGGTGGATTGGCCGTGATCAATTGCCCTTCGTGTCCAAAATTGTCCTTAGTGTTGGGTGGGGTTACTGGGTTATGGGGATAAGGTGGAGGTGTTGACCTTGGGTAGGGTGCTCTTTCCAAGAGCTGGTGCAGACTCGATGGGCCGAATGGCCTCCTTCTGCACTGTATGTTCTATGAAAAAATTATCTGGTCCTTTTCACATTATTGTTTGTGGTTTCTTCCTATACACAAATTATCAGGTGTATTTTCTACATTACAATGACTACATTACAAAAGAATTTCATTGTATGTGAAACATTTTGGGATACCCGAACTTGCAAAAGGCGATCTCTGTACAGAAACGCAAGGGTCTTCGTCAGATTTTTAAAATAAAATCATTTCACTAACAGATGTTGACTCACCTGTTATGTTTGTGCAGCATTTTCTGTTTTAGTTTTATATCTTATCCACCCACACTTCTTTTGGAGATCAGGTAAGAAAGAACCTTTATTAATATAGAAACTTATCCTGAGGATATCCCAACGCACTTTCCAAGCAATGAATTACTTTTGATGGGAGGTCACTTTTTTCAGATAAATATTTTACAAGAAAGTTAGACGCAGCGAGATTGTGGTAACAAATGAACAGTTAATTTGGTGATGTTTGTTTTGGGCAAGTGCGGGAAGAATGTTGCCCCTGCCCTTTGAATAGTAACTTGGATCTTTTGCTTTCAACTGAACAGCCAAAGAAGAGCTGAGGAGAATAAAAGGATGAATTAAGAGAAGTGTGGGTTGGTGTTTTAGGGAGGGGGAATGTGGAATAGATGAGTCAGAGGAATGGAAAGTTTTGTGGGTGAGTGGGCAAGGATTGTAGAGTTGGACGATCGGGGTGAGAGATTTTAAGGACAAAAGTTTTCCGTTTGAAATGTTGCAATAGTGGGATCGAATTCCCAGGTTCAATTCCCAGCTTGGGTCACTGTCTGTGTGGAGTCTGCACGTTCTCCCTGTGACTGCGTGGGTTTCCTCCGGGTGCTCCGGTTTCCTCCAAGTCCCGAAATACGTGCCGTTAGGTAATTCGGACATTCTGAATTCTCCCTCAGTGTATACCTCAGTTGGGCAGCACGGTAGCACAAGTGGCTAGTACTGTGGCTTCAAGGTCCCAGGTTCGATTCCCCGCTGGATCACTGTGCAGAGTCTGCACGTTCTCCCTGTGTGTGCGTGGGTTTCCTCCGGGTGCTCGGGTTTCCTCCCACAGTCCAAAGACGTGCAGGTTAGGTGGATTGACCATGCTAAATTGCCCATAGTGTCCAAAAAGGTTAGCAGGGGTTATTGGGTTACAGGGATAGGGTGGAAGTGAGGCTTAAGTGGGTCGGTGCAGACTCGATGGGCCGAATGGCCTTCTTCTGCACTGTATGTTCTATGTATCTGAACAGGTGCCGGAATATGGCGACTAGGGGATTTTCACAGTAACTTCATTGCAGTGTTAATGTAAGCCTTCTTGTGACAAAAATAAGGAATTAAAATCCTGTAAAAAAGTAAGTGGAGTAATATTGGTCTCCCTTTTAGAATTTAAGGAGGCTGGAATACCAAAAAATAACCAGAATGAGGCAGCTCAATGAAGAAAGACAGCAGTTCACTCTTCTGATGAAAAGGAGATTGGCTCCCAGGGTCAACAGGTGGGCTTCTCCTCCACAATGCCCCCCCAAAAACCCCCTCAGAGCCACTTACTCTACTGTCAACCTCTCTGGAAGCAAAGACACCAAGACTCTGGTTGAGTGTCCATCTGAGGCCAGATCAGAGGTTGGCAACACCAAATCTAAACTCTTGAAGGTAAGTATGAATCTAACTAGAAACTGGTGTTGAGCTGTAGTTTTGAACAGATTTGCAAACAAAGTTATTCTTTGTCCCGTCTTTTTTCACTCGATCTGCCTTTTCCGTTGCATTTACAATTCCTCTCCCAGTTGGGATAGCAACTATTTCAGAGGATTTTGTAACTTGTTAACAGCTGTGGAACTAACTGTAGGCTTTCTACTAGTGTGCTAATGGCTGGTGTCCATCCAACAGCCTTTTCAGTAGCCGAATGGATTTAAAGATTGTCCACTTTTCTCTCGGGCACTGTACAGTTAACCAACAGAATCGGCCTCAATTCAAATTAAAATATGGGGCTTGCCAAGATTCCATACTCTAAATATCCAGAGCAATAATTCCTGAAAATATCTTGGAATACAATGAGATTTTATTTTTTCTTATTCTTAGGGGCTGGTTTAGCACAGGGCTAAATCGCTGGCTTTGAAAGCAGACCCAGGCAGGCCAGCAGCACGGTTCAATTCCCATATCAGCCTCCCCGAACAGGTGCCGGAATGTGGCGACTAGGGTCTTTTCACAGTAACTTCATTTGAAGCCTACTCGTGACAATAAGCGATTTTCATTTTTCATTTGATTCTCGAGATGTAAGCATTGCTGATGTATCACCAATCCCTGGTTGCCAAAATGGTCAAGAATGGTTCAAAGAGGGCAGTATGGTGGCGCAGTGGGTTAGCCCTGCTGCCTCACGGCGCCGAGGTCCCAGGTTCGATCCCGGCTCTGGGTCACTGTCCGTATGAAGTTTGCACATTCTCCCCGTGTTTGCGTGGTTTTCACCGCCACAACCCAAAGATGTGCAGGGTAGGTGGATTGGCCACACTAAATTGCCCTTAATTGGAAAAAATTAATTGGGTATTAATTCAAAGATACATATGAGGAGCGGTTGAGTACTCTGTGTCTGTATTCATTGGGAGTTTTGAAGGATGAGGGGAGATCACACTGAAACTTACAGGATACTGCGAGGCCTGGATAGAGTGGACGTGGAGAGGATGTTTCCACTTGTAGGAAAAGCTAGAACCAGAGGACACAATATCAGACTGAAGGGACGATCCTTTAAAACAGAGATGAGGAGGAATTTCTTCAGCCAGAGGGTGGTGAATCTGTGGAACTCTTTGCCACAGAAGGCTGTGGAGGCCAAATCACGGAGTGTCTTTAAGACAGAGATAGATAGGTTCTTGATTAATAAGGGGATCAGGGGCTATGGGGAGAAGGCAGGAGAATGGGGATGAGAAAATATCAGCCATGATTTAATGGCGGAGCAGACTTGATGGGCCGAGTGGCCTAATTCTGCTCCTATGTCTTATGGTCTTGTACAGCCACATGTCTCAGATTGAGAGCTAACTCCAATTACTATCAATCAGAATGGAATAAAAAAGAAACTTTAATTCTTTTTTAAAATAAATTTAGTGTACCCAATTAATTTTTTTCCAATTAAGGGGCAATTTAGCGTGTTCAATCCATCTACCCTGCACATCTTTGGGTTGTGGGCGCGAAACCCACACAAACACGGGGAGAATGTGCAAACTCCACACAGACAGTGACCCAGAGCCTGGATCGAACCTGGGACCTCGGCGCCGTGAGGCAGCAGTGCTAACCACTGTGTCGCCCTGTTGCCCTAAGCTTTAATTCTTAGGATGTGTTTGTGAAATGAAAAGTACATTACTTTGCAAAGTTGTACTCTGGCTAGAACTGAATAGCTCTGATTAGAAACCTTTTATTAAATTTCAGGTATCGTATTCTCACTTTACTGCAAAGGTTCCCAAGATCACCTGCGCCTGCTCACATAAAAAGCTTCTGAAAAGAACAAGTTCTCTCCCCAATCTCCAGTTTGCCATCTCTGATCTTTAAGACAAAACACTGCAACTTTTTTGTCGGAGGGAAAAAAATGCTCCCTTTTTGTTTCATGTAAAAAACGCAAAATAAAATGGTCATTAAAAGTTGTTGGCTTTTAGTGAACAGAAATCGATATCTGGGCTCTGTTTCTGTGATCTGAAGCAGTGATGTTCAATACATTACCAGGAGCCACGTGAAGGAGGTGGGACTAACTGCATATCTGATTTGTGAATAAAAATGAGCATTAGACGTGCACCTATGATCTCACTCGTATTCACTGACGGAACTTGAATTTTAATCTTTTTGTATACTTGTTGGTAAAACAGTTACTGATGTGAAATGTTTAAATAAATACAAAGTACATCTGGCCGTATTGTAAGCTCTTTTCTACTAAAATCAGTGCATGAGCTAAATCGTGTCTCTGTAGCAACAGCTGTGATTAGTCAGTGGTTTGACCTGCAGAAAGACTGATTTAAAATCTGGGCTAATCCAACAGTTCTCACCATCAGAGACATCAAACTAAAGTCACTCGATGAACTTCATATTTGTTGAATAACTAAGTGGAAAGCTTGGCGGTAATGGAAGTTTAGAACCAGTTCCTTTCTGAACCCCGGGGTCAATTCCTGATTTGTTCTCCAGGAGCAAACTCAGTTACTCTCTTTCCTCGTGTTTTCCTCCCTCTTCCCGTGCCAGACAATATTCCCTGGGTCAGATTTGAACATGCACAGGGCGTTTTTAAAAATGTATTCTTTCCTGGAACATGGGCATCAGACACGTCGGCCAGACCAGCGTTTGTTACCGATCACGAGCTGCCCTTGAACTGAGTGGTTTAGTCGACCATTTCAGAGGACAGTTCGGAGTCAACCACATTGCTGTGCTTGGAGTCACATGTAGGCCAGGTGAGGTAAGGACGGCAGATTTCCTTTCCTAAAGGACATTAGTGAATCAGATGAATTTTTTATAGCAATCGATGACAAGTGTTGTGGTCACCATTACTGAGAATTTGCACAATCTCCCCGTGTTTGTGTGGATCTCACCCCACAATGCAAAGATGTGCCGGGATTGGCCAGGCTATATTGGGAAAAAAAATAATTTGGTACTTTAAATTTATTTTTAAAATGACTGAGACTCGTTTTCAATTGCAGATTTATGAACTGAATTTAAATTCCACCAGTTGTCATAGTAGGACTTGAACCCGCGTTCCCTGAGCATTAACCCAGGCCTCTGGATTACCAATAAGTGAGATTACCACTACATCACAGCACCCCCCTCCCGCCCAAAATAAAAACACTACCTCCACTGGGAAAGTCCTCTCCTGTGTTACATCTCATGAATGGTGAATTATGGTGCAAACTTAATCTCCCAATTAATACAACAACATTCAGCATCTGGACCCAACACCAGGGAACAGAAATTTGCCAAAACTGAACAACTGGAATCAGGATCAATTTCCCACATCTCCCTGTGCTTGTTTCAGCTGGACAGTGAGATGGAGCCTAGTCACTTAAAATCTCACTGACGCACGTCAGCAGCCTCCTGGGATGGGAGTGGGATTTCTGCTCCCTCGCTGCTGTGTAAAACCAATCTGTGGACAAGAGCTGACAATCGTGAGTTTGGACCAGGGAATTTCTAAATTCTACCAACGTCTTTTCCAGCGCACTGTCAGAGCGGTATGTTTATTCTCTAACCAAAGTTAGGGCGTACAAAAAAGCAACACAACAAATTGGTCAAAGAAACTTGCAAAAATTATTTTTTCCAGATCTGTGAATATGTTAACCACACAATATAAAGAGTTTAACACTGTCGCAGTCTGAACTCCTCGAGTCGTTATATCGGCTGCAGAAGTAATAAGTGGGAATGTTCTGGATCTGGATTATTGCGCTGATTCCAGTGAATACCTGAGACAGGTAAAAGTCAGAGATTCCAAGAGAAAAATGGGGTTGACGAAACGTTCACTGGGGTCAGCTGGTCAAGAAGTTCAGTGTCGGCAGTTTGGGTTTCTTCTTCTTGGTTTTCAATATAGGGGGAAGAGCAATTCTGAAAGCAGTCCTGGATTTAAAACAAAAAATTAATCATCAAATCATAATGAAGAAGCATTCATAAAGAATCGAGCATCTGAACTTTGTACTCACTCGCATGTGGTGCAGATGGGACTAAAGTTGCAGAATACTGTTAATTGAAAAGAAAAATGAATTAAAATCACCAGCCATTCAATTGAAAAGAAACACGATTTGCTGTATTGAAACTTACTTGACAGGCAGACGGAACACACATAACCAATTTCAATCAGGTTCCGATGGCAGAAGCAGGCAGCTCGATAATCCACGTGAACTGGAGGAGGGAGGACGAGCTTGGACCTCTGCTCAGGGTCTGGTAAAAACACCCACTGGAAGGGAAAACATCAAAACAGCTAGAAGATTAAATTCTAAAAACCCACAGGTACTTACAATATAGTTGAGAGCTGAGAAAAAGGAAGCTTTCACTACTTTGCTAGATTTTTCTGGAGTAGACTATCGGGGGCTATAGGGCAATACAAAGTAAATGAGGTTGAGGCACAGATGAGCTATGATCTAAAAATGAATGGATGTTCAGGCTTAGAGACTTAATGGCCTCCTTCTGTTCTTATGATCGCACAAAGAATGCTTCAGAGAGTGAGTCTTTGCAGGTAATTAAGTCTTTACAGGTCCAGA
Organism: Scyliorhinus canicula; assembly: GCF_902713615.1. Taxonomy (NCBI): domain Eukaryota; kingdom Metazoa; phylum Chordata; class Chondrichthyes; order Carcharhiniformes; family Scyliorhinidae; genus Scyliorhinus; species Scyliorhinus canicula. The sequence goes on from NC_052146.1 coordinate 1,906,339, forward strand.
CAGTGCGACTGGAGAGAGGGATAATCTCAGGTTAAAGTTGTGTGTGAATTGTCTCAAGCCAGGACAGTTGGTAGGATTTTGCAAGCTCAGGCCAGATGGTGGGTTGCTAAATGTAATGCGACATGAATCCAAAATGAAAATGAAATGAAGATCCCGGTTGAGGCTGTACTCATGTGTGCGGAACTTGGCTATCAGTTTCTGCTCAGCGATTGTGTTGTCACGCGTCCTAAAGGCCGCCTTGGAGAACACTTACCTGAAGATCAGAGGCTGAATGCCCTTGACTGCTGAAGTGTTCCCCGACAGGAAGGTAACCTTCCTGCTTGGTAATTGACTTATAATGTCTGCATGGTTTCGCCAATTTACCACGCCTCGCTGCAGAAAAGGATGTCCCAAGGCACGGTACATTGGCAAGACCACGCAGACGCTGCGACAACGGATGAACGGACAATTCACACCTCTTTAGCCTGTGATTATCCCTCTCTCCAGTCACACTGTCTGGACCTGTAAAGACTTAATTACCTGCAAAGACTCGCATTCAAAGTATCATCTTGCATCACTGGGTTTGTCTATATATGTTGTGTTTGTGTAACCTGCCTCTTCACTCACCTGATGAAGGAGCTACGCTCCGAAAGCTAGTGATTCCAAATAAACATGTTGGACTTTATTACTATTAATAATAATAATAATAATAAAAGCTTATTGTCACAGGTAGGCTTCAATGAAGTTACTGTGAAAAGCTCCTAACCACCACATTCCGGCGCCTGTTCGGGGAGACGGGTACGGGAATTGAACCCACGTTGCTGGTCTTGTTCTGCTTTACAAGCCAGGGGTCTTAGCCCACTGTGCTAAACCAGCCCCGTGTGTGTCATGTGGTGTTGTGAGACTTCTCACTGTGTCCATCCAGAATGGTAGTCATGCTGAATGGAACAGCTCCTCAAAAAGGAGTGGTGGCAAAGGATGCAGACGTGTGGAATCACAAACACATGGTCCTGAGGAACAACAACACATTCTTGCAATTCACATTTTACTTCCAATGTTGGCAGTGTTGAACCGCAAAAAGGCTCCCACTTGTCCCAACCAAAAACAACAACAAACAAATCAGGAAGAAGAAAATGCTGTTTTTAAATAATTAGAACTTACCAGCAAATATTGAGAGAGTGACTGTACCTGTGGTATTTTTAAATATAACCCTCCGGTTATATCAGAAGCCTAAAGACAAAAACAGCACAATAATAGCCATACAGCACAGAAAAGACCATTCGGTCCATCGGGTCTGCGCCGGTCAAAAACAACCATCTATTCTCGGCCCATTTCCCAGCACTTGGGATCGCAAGTGCGCATCTATAACAGTCAAAATGTTTAAACGTTTAATAGAAGGTTTAAAAATCTGCTCTAGTTCATGGAAGCCTACCTCCTTACTTACCCCATGCTTAATATAGGGTAGTGCCCCCTCGAGACATTTGCCACTCACTAATGGAGAGAAATGTCCTGAGTAATGGGCAATTACTCAAAGGGGCGAGAGCTGCTCAGGGAGAACACAGGGCTCTGTTTTAGAATCCAGCATCACATGGCAAATATAAGAGTACCTGAGCTGCTCTGCTGTTACTATTGGATTATTCCAATATGAGAGAAATGAATATTTAGTGATTTGGTCGTGCTGTGATGCAGAACGTTTTTAGTCAAGAGATGAACATAATTACTTACTTGCTGCAGTAACCCAGATTCAGAGTCCAAAACACATGCATCAATCAGAATATTCTGAAAAAATAAAGTAACCGTAAAAATAAATGTATTGCAAAATTATAGGAATGTACACTAACTCAAACCTCCACTCCCTTCATCACTGGCACATAGTGCACTGCACTACCTACTGAATGCAGCAACTCTCCCAAGGCTCATTTGACAGCACCTTCCAAATCCACAACCTCCACCACTTAGAAGGACAAGGGCAGTAGAAGAATGGGAACACACACCATCCCCCACTGCCACTGGACCCAAATCCTAGAGTTCCCTTCCTAACAGCACTACAGATGTACCTACATCAACCACATGGCTGCAGGTGCTTCAAGAAACATAGGGCTGGATTCTTTGCCCGCACCCGCTGCAAGATAGCCGGCGGGACACGGGTAAAGGTCCATTGACCTCGGCAGGAATTTCCGGTCTCCGGGCGGGTGCGGCCAGGGAAAATAGGAACAGGCCATTCGGCCCTTCGAGCCTGTTCCGTCATTCATTATGATCATGGCTGATCAGCCACCTCGGTAGCCTGTTCCCCTGTCTCCCCCCGCCCCCATATCCGTGGATTCCTTTGGCCAAAAGAGCTTTAGAGGCAGCTCTTTTCAAGGAGAAATTAGGGATGGGCAATAATAACTGGGTAAGATTATTAACCTAAAAGAGAAAGTGACTTCAGCACTGACTCTGTATCTGAGAATCATTGGGATGTCTTCCAACTCTCCCTTTGGCGAAAGAGGTCCCAGATTTACACCAACCCGGGTCAGTTATATATCAGGTGTAATTTCTATTCTTGGACTGGTGTACACCACATGTTATTGGGACCAGAAGAAGCCCACACCTACAACAGGAAATTATTCATTGTTTGTGGGGCTTTCTGATCTCTGGGATATAATCAACGAGGTCTCTGCAACTAAAAAAGGAATTCAAACTTACTTTTAAAAAAGCAGAATAACAGTTCTTGTTTGCAAAGTATGAATGGCTATGAAATAGCGTTCAACTCTGGGCAGAGGCAATTAGGGATGGGCAATAAATACTTATGTTGCCAGCAATGCCCAAATCCCATGAATCACTTGGGGGGCGGGATGTGTAAATGCGCCAACAACCTGTGGTACAGGTCCGCACAGATCAGTCACTTACTCAAGTTGGATTCCCTGTCTGGGCAGGTGGAGTTTATGTAGCAGCTTCACCATTGACAACAGAGCTGTGTGGTCGGTGTCAGCATGGTCCAGTGGACGCCGATCGCATCTCAGAGTCAGGAGGCTGTGGGTTTGAGCCCCATTCTGGACAACTGAGCACATGATCCAGGCTGACACTGCAGGGATGGACGAATGGAAAGGCTGCCTTTGGTTGAGGCATCAAACCAAGGTCCTGATCGGCCCTCTCCGATCCCTCAGCACTATTTGAAGAAAAGCAAGGACGTTCTCTGCATTGTCCTATCCTTAACCAACATTACTAAAAACAGGTAATCTGGCCATTATCACATGGCTGTCAGTGTGGGCTTGTTGTCTGAAAATTATTTGCCCCATTTCCTACATGAGAACAATGCCCTGATTTCATTGGTTGCAAATCACTTCAGAAAGTCCTGAGGACGTGACGCGTGCAATAGAAATGGAAATTCTTTCGTTTTACTCGCCAGTTTTTAAAAATTACAATTTTAGATTTCTTTCTCTGTACAGCCCAATATTCAGAGTATTAACATGAATAAATAAAGACGCAGATAATCTACCTGTTTCTGTGCTGCAAAGATAACATTCATAAAATTCATGTATTGAGCAGCAGAATCCTCAGCAGCTTTAACAACCTGCAGGGCAAAAAACAAATGAGTATAAACTGAACTGATACCAACAAAAGTAAAGTCGCCACAGTCCCAGATGACCATCAGCTGCTTTCCCCATTGAGGGGGGAGAGCTGACGGGTGGTGATTTAACCTGAGGGTCACCACACCTCAGGCAGGGGACAAGGTGGGGCCTTCAGGAATAACCTCAGCTGGTACGGGAATTGAACCCGCACTGCTGGCCTCGCTCTGTATCACAAACCAGCTTTCCAGCCAACGGAGCTAAACCAGCCCCAACATTGCATTGTACTAATAGGTGGCAACGGTTTAAATACCGCAACTAAAGGTGTGAGGTTTGCTGGAGGATGTGTAGGTAATTGAAAGGCTGTTGTTCTCCGGCCGCCCTCTCCCAAACCACGCTCGTTCTGTCTCCAGACAGCCGCTTGCCTGTTGCTTATAGATGCTCTGTGCAGATCACACATCAATCTCTTTGCCGCTCAAATCGGAGAATGAAGAATGATATATTTTTTAAATTTAGAGTACCCAATTAATTGTTTCCAATTAAGGGCCAATTCAGCGTGGCCAATCCACCTACCCTGCACATCTTTGGGTTGTGGGGGTGAGACCCACGCAGGCACGGGGAGAATGTGCAAACTCCACACTGACAGTGACCCAGAGCTGGAATCGTACCTGGGACTTTGGCGTTGTGAGGCAGCAGTGCAAACCACTGCGCCACCGTGCTGCCCCAGGATGAAGAATTATTAAACCTTCGCCCTCTCGCTCCTCGACAGCAGCAGCACTTACTCCACCCCTTACAAAGAAATTACATGACAAACTTTTAACACTTACCAATATCCGTGATTTCAGCTCGTGTCCGGCTGTGTTTCAGGAAAAGAAAGAAAACCTTTTTAGTAACAAGGCTGGAGGTGTAATTTACAAAAAAAAACTCAAAACCAGTTCCTAAGTCTAGGCACTGTCAACCCCATCAGTTCACCTTACACTTCTCATCTACAACGTTAAAACCTATAACACTTTTGAATTTTTAACAACATGTTTTTTATTTTAAATAAATTTAGTGTACCCAATTACATATATTTTTTCCGATTAAGGAGCAATTTAGCATGGCCAATCCACCTAACCAAGGAAACAAGCCCAATTTCTCCAATCTTTCCTTGTAGCTAAAATTCCTCATTCCTGGTATGCCATTCAATTGGATCCTGACTGATCCGTATCATCACTCCAGTTCCCCTCCTTGGTTCTGGAATCATTAATACCTTCACCCAACAAAAATCAACAGATTTTAGTTTTGAAATTTTCAATTAACTCCCCGAGCCTCCTTTTGGGGAGGGAGAATTCCAGATTTCCATTACCCATCGTGTGAAAAAGTGCTTCTCGTCATCGCCACTGAATGGTCTAAGCTCTAATGTTAAGATTATGCCCCCTTGCTGGGACTCCTCCAGCAGGGGATATAGTTGATAAAATCCTTTCAAACATTATGAACAGTTTGCAGGTCTCGAATGATGGTGGTCCTGAACTTGACCAAGCCTTAGCTGTCATTAAAATCCAGGCACTGGTATCTTCCATTGAACAAAGAACAATTCCCGCCCGTTCATATATCTGTCTAGATGCATCTTAAATGATGCTATCGTGCCCGCCTCTACCACCTCCGCTGGTAAAGCGTTCCAGGCACCCACCACCCTCTGCGTAAAAAACTTTCCCCACACATCTCCCTTAAACTTTCCCCCTCTCACCTTGAAATCGTGACCCCTTGTAACTGACACCCCCACTCTTGGAAAAAGCTTGTTGCTATCCACCCTGTCCATACCTCTCATAATTTTGTAGACCTCAATCAGGTCCCCCCCCCTCAACCTCCGTCTTTCCAACGAAAACAATCCTAATCTACTCAACCTTTCTTTATAGCTAGCACCTTCCATATCAGGCAACATCCTCCTCTGCACCCTCTCCAAAGCATCCACATCCTTCTGGTAATGTGGCGACCAGAACTGCACGCACTATTCCAAATGTGGCCTAACCAAAGTCCTATACAACTGTAACATGACCTGCCTACTCTTGTACTCAATACCCCGTCCGATGAAGGCAAGCACGCTGTATGCCTTCTTGACCACTCTATCAACCTGCGTTGCCACCTTCAGGGTACAATGGACCAGAACACCCAGATCTCTCTGTACATCAATTTTCCCCAGGACGCTTCCATTGACCATATAGTCCGCTCTTGAATTTGATCTTCCAAAATGCATCACCTCGCATTTGCCTGGATTGAACTCCATCTGCCATTTCTCTGCCCAATTCTCCAATGTATCTATATTTTGTTGTATTCTCTGACACTCCGCCTCGCTATCTGCAACTCCACCAATCTTAGTATCATCTGCAAACTTGCTAATCAGACCACCTATACCTTCCTCCAGATCATTTATGTATATCACAAACAACAGTGGTCCGAGCACGGATCCCTGTGGAACACCACTAGTCACCCTTCTCCATTTTGAGACACTCCCTTCCACCACTACTCTCTGTCTCCTGTTGCCCAGCCAGTTCTTTATCCTTCTAGCTAGTACACTCTGAACCCCATACGACTTCACTTTTTCCATCAACCTGCCATGGGAAACTTTATCAAACACCTTACTGAAGTCCATTAAGAATCTCACCCATTTCCTCTGACTCCACGCATAAATTCCCTGTTTTGTCTTTGAGTGAACAAAGAACAAAGAAAATTACAGCACAGGAACAGGCCCTTCGGCCCTCCCAGCCTGCGCCGATCCAGATCCTTTATCTAAACCTGTCTCCTATTTTCCAAGGCCTATTTCCCTCTGTTCCCGCCCGTTCATATACCTGTCTAGATGCCTCTTAAATGATGCTATCGTGCCCGCCTCTACCACCTCCGCTGGTAAAGCGTTCCAGACACTCACCACCCTCTGCGTAAAAAACTTTCCACGCACATCTCCCTTAAACTTTCCCCCTCTCACCTTGAAATCGTGACCCCTTGTAACTGACACTCCCACTCTTGGAAAAAGCTTGTTGCTATCCACCCTGTCCATACCTCTCATAATTTTGTAGACCTCAATCAGGTCCCCCCTCAACCTCCGTCTTTCCAACGAAAACAATCCTAATCTACTCAACCTTTCTTCATAGCTAGCACCCTCCATACCAGGCAACATCCTGGTGAACCTCCTCTGCACCCTCTCCAAGGCATCCACATCCTTCTGGTAATGTGGCGACCAGAACTGCACGCAGTATTCCAAATGTGGCCGAACCAAAGTCCTATACAACTGTAACATGACCTGCCGATTCTTGTACTCAATACCCCGTCCGATGAAGGCAAGCACGCTGTATGCCTTCTTGACCACTCTATCAACCTGCGTTGCCACCTTCAGGGTACAATGGACCTGAACTCCCAGATCTCTCTGCACATCAATTTTCCCCAAGACCCTTCCATTGACCATATAGTCCGCTCTTGAATTTGATCTTCCAAAATGCATCACCTTGCATTTGCCTGGATTGAACTCCATCTGCCATTTCACTGCCCAACTCTCCAATCTATCTATATTTTGTTGTATTCTCTGAAGGTCCTCCTCACTATCTGCAACACCACCAATCTTAGTATCATCTGCAAACTTGCTAATCAGACCACCTATACCTTCCTCCAGGTCATTTATGTAGATCACAAACATCAGTGGTCCGAGCACGGATCCCTGTGGAACACCACTGGTCACCCTTCTCCATTTTGAGACACTCCCTTCCACCACTACTCTCTGTCTCCTGTTGCCCAGCCAGTTCTTTATCCATCTAGCTAGTACACCCTGAACCCCATACGACTTCACTTTTTCCATCAACCTGCCACGGGAAACCTTATCAAACGCCTTACTAAAGTCCATGTATACGACACCTACAGCCCTTCCCTCATCAATTAACTTTGTCACTTCCTCAAAGAATTCTATTAGGTTTGTAAGACATGACCTTCCCTGCACAAAACCATGCTGCCCATCACTGATAAGTCTATTTTCTTCCATATGTGAATAGATCCTATCCCTCAGTATCTTCTCCAACAGTTTGCCTACCACTGACGTCAAGCTCACAGGTCTATAATTCCCTGGATTATCCCTGCTATCCTTCTTAAACAAGCGGACAACATTAGCAATTCTCCAGTCCTCCGGTACCTCACCCGTGCTCAAGGATGCTGCAAAGATATCTGTTAAGGCCCCAGCTATTTCGATCCTCGCTTCCCTCAGTAACCTGGGATAGATCCCATCCGGTCCTAGGGACTTGTCCACCTTAATGTCTTTCAGAATACCCAACACTTCCCCCTTCCGTATGACAACTTGACCGAGAGTATTTAAACATCCATCCCTAGTCTCAACATCCATCTTGTCCCTCTCCTTTGTGAATACCAATGCAAAGTATTCATTAAGAATCTCACCCGTTTCCTTTGAGTCCACGCATAAATTCCCTCTTTTGTCTTTAAGTGGGCCAATCCTTTCTCTAGTTACCCTCTTGCTCTTTATATACAAATAAAATGCTTTGGGATTTTCCTTAACCCTGTTAGCCAAAGATATTTCATGACCCCTTTTAGCCCTCTTTATTGCGCGTTTGAGATTCATCCTACGTTCTCGATATTCCTCCAAAGCTTCATCAGTTTTGAGTTGCCTTGATCTTATGTATTCTTCCTTTTTTATCTTAGCTAGTCTCACAATTCCACCCGTCATCCATGGTTCCCTCATCTTGCCATTTTTATCCCTCATTTTCACAGGGACATATCTGTCCTGCACTCTAATCAACCTTTCCTTAAAAGACTCTCACATTTCAAATGTCGATTTACCCTTAAACAGCTGCTCCCAATCCACATTCCCTAGCTCCTGCCGAATTTTGTTATACTCTGCCTGTCCCCAATTTAGCACTCTTCCTTTAGGACCACTCTCGTCTTTGTCCATGAGTATTCTAAAACTTACGGAATTGTGATCGCTATTCCCAAAGTAATCACCGACTGAAACTTCAACCACTTGGCCGGGATAATTCCCCAATACCAGGTCCAGTATGGCCCCTTCCCGAGTTGGACTATTTACATACTGCTCTAAAAAACTCTCCTGGATGCTCCTTACAAACTCTGTTCCATCTACGACTCCAACACTACACGAATCCCATTCAATGTTGGGGAAGTTAAAATCTCCCATCACAACCACGCTGTTGCTCCTACATTTTTCTATAATCTGTCTGCATATTTGTACCTCTACTTCATGCTCGCTTTTGGGAGGCCTGTAGTAAAGTCCCAACAATGTTACTGCACCCTTCCTATTTCTTACCTCTACCCATATTGCCTCAGTGCTCGAATCCTCCATAGTGCCCTCCTTAATCACAGCTGTGATATCATCTCTGACTAGTAATGCAGCTCCTCCACCCCTTCTACCTCCCTCTCTATCCCTCCTGAAGCATCTATACCCTGGGATATTCAGTTGCCAGTCCTGCCCTTCCCTCAACCAAGTCTCAGTAATACCAATAACATCATATTCCCAGGTACTAATTCAAGCCCTAAGTCCATCTGCCTTCCCTGCTACACTTCTCGCATGAAAACAAATGCACCTCAGACCACCTGTCCCTTTGCGTTAATCATCTCTTCCCTGTCTACTCTTCCCCTTAGTCACATTGAGTTTATTATCTAGTACCTTACTGGCTTTAGTTGCTGCCTCTTTACTGACCTCTAACTTCCTAATCTGGTTCCCATCCCCCTGCCACATTAGTTTAAAACTTCCCCAACAGTGTTAGGAAAAGCACCCCCTAGGACATTGGTTCCAGTCCTGCCCAGGTGTAGACCATCCGGTTTGTAATGGTCCCACCACCCCCAGAACTGGTTCCAATGTCCCAAAAATCTGAACCCCTCCCTCCTGCACCATCTCTCAAGCCACGTATTCATTCTGACTATTCTTGAATTTCTACTCTTTTTTTTTTTTTTTTCTTTTTTTTTTCATAAATTTAGTGTACCCAATTCATTTTTTTTTTACAATGAAGGGGCAATTTAGCGTATTCAATCCACCTACCCTGCACATCTTTGGGTTGTGGGGGGTGAAACCCACGCAAGCACGGGGAGAATGTGCAAACTCCACACGGACAGTGACCCAGAGCCGGGATCGAACCTGGGACCTCGGCGCCGTGAAGCAACAGGGCTAACCCACTGCGCCACCGTGCTGCCCCTTGAATTTCTACTCTGACTGTCTCGTGGCACTGGTAGCAATCCTGAGATTACTACCTTTGAGGTCCTACTTTTTAACTTATCTCCTAACTCCCTAAATTCTGATTGTAGGACCTCATCCCGTTTTTTACCTATATCGTTGGTGCCTATATGCACCACGACAACTGGCTGTTCACCCTCCCCCTTCAGTATGTCCTGCAGCCGATCTGAGACATCCCTGACCTGTGCACCCGGGAGGCAACATACCATTTGGGAGTCTCGTTTTCGACCACAGAAACGTCTGTCTTCTCCCCTTATGATTGAATCCCCTATGACTATAGCCCTGCCAGTCTTTTTCCCGCCCTTCTGTGCAGCAGAGCCAGCCATGGTGCCATGAGCTGGGCTACTACTGCCTTCCCCTGGTGAGTCATCTCCCCCAACATCCAAAATGGTATACTTGTTTTGGAGGGAGATGACCGCAGGGGACACCTGCACTGCCTTCCTGCTCTTTCTCTGCCTTTTGGTCACCCATTTCCTGTCTCCCTCAACAATCCTAATCTGCGGTGTGACCAACTCACTGACGTGCTATCCACGATCTCCTCAGCATCACGGATGCTCCAAAGTGAGTCCATCCGCAGCTCCAGAGCCGTCATGCGGTCTAACAGGAGCTGCAACTGGACACACTTCCCGCACATGAAGGAGTCAGGGGCATCGGCCGCGTCCCTGAACTCCCACATTGAGCATGAGGAGCATAACATGGGTCTGGGATCTCCTGCCATTTTTACCCTTTATCTTAACTGACTACAAATATAATATCAAATAATTAATAAGTGAAAGGAATAAAGATTTTACTTACCAATCACAATACTTACCAACACACAAAGAGTTAAATTTCTCCCAGCTACTGCTAATTGGAGCACTTTCCTTACCAGCCAATCAGGTCACTGCTTTGCTGTGATGTCACTCTTCAAGGTAAGTTTTTAAAGTTTTAAAGAGGTAAACTTACCTTTCCAACAGACCCCTGGTTACTGCTCCCGCCGAAAATCTGAAGGCCGCTGCTCCTTATCACCACAGTCTTTTTTTTTTTGGTTAGAGGAGGAGGGCGGGTGGGAGACACTACACGTGTAGTGTCTCGAGTTTAGCAGCTGCCCAAATATATCAGTTCACTCACCTTCCCAGAGCGCAATTCGGCCGCTCCCGCTCAGCTCCTCCCACGCACCGCTCCTGCAAGGTAAGTTTTTAAAATAGGAAAACTTACCTTTCCAACAGCCCCCTGGTTACTGCTCTCGCTGAAAAAAAGCACACTCCTGAATGAAGTCTCACCCCTGTCTCTCCGCTCTTTTATGAAGTCTCCTCACCTTCCTAATTGTTCTAACTATTCCTGGCAGGATTCTACAATTCCATTAGAAGGAAAGAGTGAAGTGATTTAGACTGATATCATAAAGTAAACAAGCTTTGTTAAATTCAATGAAAATAACATTAATATATCTAAATCTACATTGTACTTTTGCTGGTTTATGATTAGCTAAGAATGGTAATACTTAGAGATCAGTAAACTCAGATACCTTCCAACTCTTTATTCACCTTGTGAATATCTTATTTCAGAAGTGTTAAGAAAATATATCAAATGTTTCAGGAAGAGGCCAGAAATATTATTTGTGCTAGCAGAGAATTGAAAAGCTATTGTTCAATAAATTAATCTAGAAAACTGATTCATTTCAGCCCAGACCTCACTAGTCAATAGAGTAAACACCCAAACATGGTCAGTTGTTAGAGGGAACCGTTGAGGAATTTAAGAGAAGATTGATGTCCATCAAGCAGCAAGTGGCGGGGTGTGACCCGCTCCGCAGACAGTGGTAGTGGAATTTGACTGTAACTCAGGTGTCCTCAGGTGAGCTCAGGAAGGACAGAAACCTCCCGTGGAGCAGAAGGGCAAAAGCTCGCTTGATCTTGATTTTCAGTAGAAATAGACTGTGAAAGTGGAGCCTCACGATCCTTCTGACCTTTTGGGTTTTAAGCAGGAGGTGTCAGTAAAGTTACCACAGGTATAACTGGCTTGTGGCGGCCAAGCTTTCATAGCGACGTCGCTTCTTGATCCTTTGATGATGGCTCTTCCCATCATTGTGAAGCAGAATTCACCAAACGTGGATTGTTCACCCACTAATAGGGAACGTGAGCTGGGTTTAGATCATTGTGTGACAGGTTAGTTTTACCGTGTGTTATGAGAGGAACTGCAGGTTCAGCAATTTGGTATCACAGAATCCCTACAGTGCAGAAGGAGGCCGTTAGGCCCATCAAGTCTGCACCGGCCCTTGGAAAGAGTATTACACCCAAGCTCACTTCCCCATCCTATCTCAATAACCCCATTAACCTAACCTACACATCTTTTTTATAATAATAATAATCTTGATTAGTGTCACAAGTAGGCTTACATTAACACTGAAATGAAGTTACTTTTTTTGAACACTAAGGGGTAATTTAGTACAGACAATCCATCTAACCTGCACATCTTTGGACTGTGGGAGGAAACTGGAGCACCCGGAGGAAACCCACGCAGACACAGGGAGAAAGTGCAGACTTCGCACAGAAAGTGACCCAAGACTGGAATTGAACCCGGGTCCCTGGCGCTGTGAAACAACTGTGCTGACCACTGTGCCACCGTGTTGCCCTGTATATAATATATAATAATCTTTATTGTCACAAGTAGGCTTACATTAACACTGCAATGAAGTTACTGTGAAAATCCCCTAGTCGCCACATTCCGGCGCCTGTTCGGGTACACTGAGGGAGAATTCAGAATGTCCAATTCAGCACATCTTTTGGGACTTGTGGGAGGAAACCAGAGCACCCGGAGGAAACCCACGCAGACACAAGGAGAACGTGCAGACTCCGCACAGACAGTGACCCAAGCCGGGAATCGAGCCTGGGACCCTGGAGCTGTGAAACAACTGTGCTGACCACTGTGCTGCCGTGCTGCCCATTCTGCTATATGCTTGGCTGAGGAACCAAAATTGCGAAGTTACCATTCAGGATTATTCCTGAATGGCTCTAAGTAAGAATTCTCTGTCGAAAAACACCACGTCATAATGCTCTTTCGGGGAACCGATGCAGACACAAAGTGAATAGTCTTCTGCACCTTAAAAATTCAGTGATTCTGTTAACAGGTTTCAACTTTGCATCTAAAACACATATACAATAAAAAAGGACCATTTACGTTTTTCTATTAATGTTTTGTCAATTAACAATGGTCTGCCTCTTTTAGATAAAGTGGCAATGTGTCTAATGGAGGAACATTCCATAGGGCAGGATTCCTGCTGTTCGGTATTTACACAATGGCTTGTATTGAGAAAAAGGCCGGTCCACAAGCTTGTTGTGAATAACAATCAATAACTTATTTCCCACATGGACAATACTAATGACACCCTGTAAATTATGTAACTAACTGGTTAAAAACCTGTAAATTACAGACGATGAATACATCGGTGAGAAATGAAAATATGTGAATTATGAGTAAAAACTTTGCAAAGTTGGCCACGTTGTAATGGAGATAAGAAATCTCAAAGCTTTTGAAGTTATTCCAGGTGCAAGGATACAACACAGTGCTTTAGCCAGAGATCCAGCCAGCAAGGTCTCTGTTAGCTGCGCTCTTACTTCAGCTGTAACACACAAAAGGAAAATGTCACACACACCATCCATGCCCCAAATCCTGGGCAAAAGGATGTCTCAAACATTTTACATGGTATCAAATAGTGAAGACATTTACTCTTTGCCATTAGATCTTTGATCTCCTCAGTGATGATGTCATTCCCTACGGCCAGCAGCTCATATTTACCGTCCTTACTACCAGAAGAGGTGGATTCAGCAGAGTTAACGTCTCCACTTTCCGCAAAGCTGCCCAATTTCCAGTGTTTACCCGGATACAGGAAGCGGCTGCAGGAACAAAAAGGATAAAACATTGTGGCGTATCGGTATTGTGGTCCTGGAGAAGCTGGTCGTGAGCGATACAACCGTGGTTCTCTGATGTAAAATAGATCTGGCACTGATCCTTACCTTTCCTGACTGTGACTCGCTATAATCGCCAGCCTGTTACTGCGCCTCATAACTAAGTGCGCGTTTCCCATCACCATCACCGCATCCATACATTTTGATAGGGTGAACTGTAAAACATGTGAAACCCTGTTCATTACCCGGTGTAAACACGTCACTTAAAGACAGAATAAGTTCAGAGAATGCTGAAAGGACACATGGCCTGTCAGTTAGTGTGCTGGGTGTGGTTTAGGGTTGGATCTAGCTCTGCACTGCATGTTGCCAAATACGCCAAGCTCCAGTCTCTCCCACCCACAATAGGTGAATTGAAATTTCAACTCCTTTTCATCAGCGGCTGGAAGAGATGTTGTTTTTTTCAGGGAAACACTAATGCTTCTGCTTGGCATTTCAGGCACCTTCCAAAACTTTGTTTCACACACAACCTTGAAATTCCCAAGCGGCAGACTGTGTCACCAGAGTAATACTGGGGGGGTAAAAGGGTTGGATTTTGGAGGGTAGGTTGCCCTAAATTTGTATCCTTTGAATATAGAGGATTAAACGGTGTTCTAATTCAGGACTTCTCTCCGGATTCCTTTCCAATTCTTTGCCGCCCTGAGCGCAATCGTTAATGGTTCGATCGCTAAGGCGAGCAGCAGTAGGTAACGGGCATCCCTGCCTTGTACCTCTACGCAGCTGGAAGTACTTAAAGTTGGTGGTATTTGTCCGTATGCTCAGTGTGGGAGCGTTGACCATGCACTTCTAAGTACTCAACAATCTCATCCTTAATAATGGCCTCTAAAATCTTACCATCAACCGAAGTCAGGCTAACCGGCCTATAATGTCCCGTTTTCTGCCTCCCTCCATTCTGAAACTGCGGTGTTACATTAGCCACTTTCTAATCCTTTGGGACCCTTCCTGCCTCCAGTGATTCCTGAAAGATCATCACTAATGCCTCCACAATCTCCTCAGCTAACTCTTCAGAACCGTGGGGTCAATCCGGTCCAGGTGATTTATCTACTTTTAGACCTTTCAGTTTCCCCAGAACCCTCTCCTTAGTGATGGCCACTGCGCTCACCTCTGCCCTCCGACTCTCTTGAAGTTCTGTTACGCCACTGGTGTCTTCTGCTGTGAAGACTGATGCAAAGTAACTATTCAGTTCCTCTGCCATTTCTTTGTTCCCTGTGATACCCACAACATCGTACCAGCCAATTTCAATGTGTGAAACCAGCTCATTTCCTTGTTTCGTATACTGCGCGCATTTAGGTACAACACCCTCACTCCACCATTGACCGCCCCGCTTCTCATACTTCTCACCTTTTTGCTCTGCATGAAGATTCTTGCCACTTTACTTGTTCTGGAAACTTTATTCATCTCTCCTGAGCCCCTAGCCCCATTAACTCGTTTAAAGTCCTCATCATTAACCTGCACTCTCACCGTATAAGTTCATAAGATAAAGGAGCAGAATTAGGCCATTTGACCCATCAAGTCTGCTCTGCCATTCTATCATGGCGGATATGTTCCTCACCTGCTACCTACAATGGTAGCTCCTTCTCCTTTGACTTTGGTTTTTGGATTTTCCATACAGATGAACACTCTCCCCCCATTATTTAGAATAAAGCCCGATCTAAATAATCCACGCTAAATGCTCCCAGGTCAGGCAAAGCCGGATGTGGAAGAAAGCTGCTCTCCTTACCTGGGATTCATTCAGGATCTGCTGGCCCCACCAAATAGGATTGACGTCTACAACTATGACAAGCAGGTCCGTGTCCTCATCTGAGTGGGGAATAAAGGAAAATGTACGCATTAATCGGTTCCTGCTGTTCAAGGGCGGCACAGTAGCACAGTGGTTAGCATTGTTGCTTCACAGCTCCAGGGTCCCAGGTTCGATTCCCGGCTTGGGTCACTATCTGTGCGGAGTCTGCATGTTCTCCCCGTGCCTGCGTGGGTTTCCTCCGGGTGCTCCGGTTTCCTCCCGCAAGTCCCGAAAGACGTGCCGTTAGGTAATTTGGATATTCTGAATTCTCCCTCTGTGTACCCGAACAGGTGTCGGAATGTGGCGACTAGGGGCTTTTCACAGTAACTTCATTGCAGTGTTAATGTAAGCCTACTTGTGACAATAATAAAGATTATTATTATTTTAAAGTCTTATGAAGGAATCAGTAGTTCTTCAAATCTAGGTTTATACGGGCAGCACGGTGGCACAGTGGTTAGCATTGCTGCCTACGGCGCTGAGGACCCGGGTCCGAATCCCGGCTCTGGGTCACAGTCTGTGTGGAGTTTGCACATTCTCCCCGTGTCTGCGTGGGTTTCGCCCTCACATTCCAAAAGATGTGCAGGATAGGTGGATTGGCCACCGCTAAATTGCTCCCTTAATTGGAAAAAATAATTGGGTACTCTAAATTAAAAAAATAAATCTAGGTTTATTTAGTGATGTTAGAGAGATGCCAATGTTACTGTGAACACCAGTTCACAATGACTCAATGGGTGTTACTTCCGCAAGATTCCCAGCCTCGGATCTGCTGTGTGAGCCACAGTATTTCAGTATTTACAAGGAGGATGGGCAGAAAAGTGGAGTTGAGGGCAAGAGGAGGCCAGTCATGATTGTATTGACTTGTGGAGCGGGCTCGAGTGCCTACTCCTGCTCAGAGTTCTTTATCTTCTTATGGCTCTGCCAGTTCGGTTTCTGGTCAATGGTAATCCCCAGGGATTTGTGGGGGATGATAATGCCATTGAATGTCAAGAGGCAATGGTTAGATCCTCTCTTGTAGGAGATGGTCATTGCCTGGCACTTGTGTGGCGTGAATGTAACTTCCCACTTGTCAGGTCCGAGCCTGGATATTGTCCAGGTCTTGCTGCATTTGGACATGGACTGCTTCAGTATCTGAGGAGTCACGAATGGTGATGAACATTGTGCCGTCATCAGCAAACATCACCACTTCTGACCGTACGACAGAAGGAAGGTCATCGGTGAAGCAGTTGAAGATGGTTGGGCCAAGGACACTACCATAAGGAAGGAATAAAAACGGAAAATGCTGGATAAACTCAGAACATCTTGCAACATCTGTGCATAGTTACAAAGACGTCATATGGACTTGAAACCTGAAGAAAGGACTTAGTTCAATTAAAACTATTCTCAGAGATTCTGGCCCGTTAACGATATAGCTAAATCCAAAATGTTGGAGGGTCAGTATTGTGCAACTGCAGCCTACAGTACTGAGGGAGTGCCGCACTGTCAGAGGGTCAGTACTGAGAGAGTGCCGCACTGTCAGAGGGTCAGTACTGAGGGAGTGCCGCACTGTCAGAGGGTCAGTACTGAGGGAGTGCCGCACTGTCAGAGGGTCAGTACTGAGGGAGTGCCGCACTGTCAGAGGGTCAGTACTGAGGGAGTGCTGCACTGTCAGAGGGTCAGTACTGAGGGAGCGCCGCACTGTCAGAGGGTCAGTACTGAGAGAGCGCCGCACTGTCAGAGGGTCAGTCCTGAGGGAGTGCTGCACTGTCAGAGGGTCAGTACTGAGGGAGCGCCGCACTGTCAGAGGGTCAGTACTGAGGGAGCGCTGCACTGTCAGAGGGTCAGTACTGAGGGAGTGCCGCACTGTCAGAGGGTCAGTACTGAGAGAGTGCCGCTGTCAGAGGGTCAGTACTGAGGGAGTGCCGCACTGTCAGAGGGTCAGTACTGAGGGAGCGCCGCACTGTCAGAGGGTCAGTACTGAGGGAGCGCCGCACTGTCAGAGGGTCAGTACTGAGGGAGCGCCGCACTGTCAGAGGGTCAGTACTGAGGGAGCGCCGCACTGTCAGAGGGTCAGTACTGAGGGAGCGCCGCACTGTCAGAGGGTCAGTACTGAGGGAGCGCCGCACTGTCAGAGGGTCAGTACTGAGGGAGCGCCGCACTGTCAGAGGGTCAGTACTGAGGGAGCGCCGCACTGTCAGAGGGTCAGTACTGAGGGAGCGCCGCACTGTCAGAGGGTCAGTACTGAGGGAGCGCCGCACTGTCAGAGGGTCAGTACTGAGGGAGCGCCGCACTGTCAGAGGGTCAGTACTGAGAGAGCGCCGCACTGTCAGAGGGTCAGTACTGAGGGAGCGCCGCACTGTCAGAGGGTCAGTACTGAGGGAGCGCCGCACTGTCAGAGGGTCAGTACTGAGGGAGCGCCGCACTGTCAGAGGGTCAGTACTGAGGGAGCGCCGCACTGTCAGAGGGTCAGTACGAGGGAGCGCCGCACTGTCAGAGGGTCAGTACTGAGGGAGCGCCGCACTGTCAGAGGGTCAGTACTGAGGGAGCGCCGCACTGTCAGAGGGTCAGTACTGAGGGAGCGCCGCACTGTCAGAGGGTCAGTACTGAGGGAGCGCCGCACTGTCAGAGGGTCAGTACTGAGGGAGCGCCGCACTGTCAGAGGGTCAGTACTGAGGGAGCGCCGCACTGTCAGAGGGTCAGTACTGAGGGAGCGCCGCACTGTCAGAGGGTCAGTACTGAGGGAGCGCCGCACTGTCAGAGGGTCAGTACTGAGGGAGTGCCGTACTGTCAGAGGGTCAGTACTGAGGGAGCGCCACACTGTCAGAGGGTCAGTACTGAGGGAGCGCCGCACTGTCAGAGGGTCAGTACTGAGGGAGTGCCGCACTGTCAGAGGGTCAGTACTGAGGGAGTGCCGCACTGTCAGAGGGTCAGTACTGAGGGAGCGCCGCACTGTCAGAGGGTCAGTACTGAGGGAGCGCCGCACTGTCAGACGGTCAGTACTGAGGGAGTGCCGCACTGTCAGAGGGTCAGTACTGAGGGAGTGCCGCACTGTCAGAGGGTCAGTACTGAGGGAGTGCCGCACTGTCAGAGGGTCAGTACTGAGGGAGTGCCGCACTGTCAGAGGGTCAGTACTGAGGGAGTGCCGCACTGTCAGAGGGTCAGTACTGAGGGAGTGCCGCACTGTCAGAGGGTCAGTACTGAGGGAGCGCCGCACTGTCAGAGGGTCAGTGCTGAGGGAGCGCCGCACTGTCAGAGGGTCAGTACTGAGGGAGTGCCGCACTGTCAGAGGGTCAGTACTGAGGGAGTGCCGCACTGTCAGAGGGTCAGTACTGAGGGAGCGCCGCACTGTCAGAGGGTCAGTACTGAGGGAGTGCCGCACTGTCAGAGGGTCAGTACTGAGGGAGTGCTACACTGTCAGAGGGTCAGTACTGAGGGAGTGCCGCACTATCAGAGGGTCAGTACTGAGGGAGTGCCGCACTGTCAGAGGGTCAGTACTGAGGGAGTGCTGCACTGTCAGAGGGTCAGTACTGAGGGAGTGCCGCACAGTCAGAGGGTCAGTACTGAGGGAGCGCCGCACTATCACAGGGTCAGTACTGAGGGAGTGCCGCACTGTCAGAGGGTCAGTACTGAGGGAGTGCTGCACTGTCAGAGGGTCAGTACTGAGGGAGTGCCGCATTGTCAGAGGGTCAGTACTGAGGGAGTGCCGCACTGTCAGAGGGTCAGTACTGAGGGAGTGCCGCACTGTCAGAGGGTCAGTACTGAGGGAGTGCTGCACTGTCAGAGGGTCAGTACTGAGGGAGTGCTGCACCGTCAGAGGGTCAGTACTGAGGGAGCGCTGCACTGTCAGAGGGTCAGTACTGAGGGAGTGCCGCACTGTCAGAGGGTCAGTACTGAGGGAGTGCCGCACTGTCAGAGGGTCAGTACTGAGGGAGTGCCGCACTGTCAGAGGGTCAGTACTGAGGGAGTGCCGCACTGTCAGAGGGTCAGTACTGAGGGAGTGCCGCACTGTCAGAGGGTCTGTACTGAGGCAGTGCCGCACTGTCAGAGGGTCAGTACTGAGGGAGTGCCGCACTGTCAGAGGGTCAGTGCTGAGGGAGTGCCGCACTGTCAGAGGGTCAGTACTGAGGCAGTGCCGCACTGTCAGAGGGTCAGTACTGAGGGAGTGCCGCACTGTCAGAGGGTCAGTACTGAGGGAGTGCCGCACTGTCAGAGGGTCAGTACTGAGGGAGTGCTGCACTGTCAGAGGGTCAGTACTGAGGGAGTTCCGCACTGTCAGAGGGTCAGTACTGAGGGAGTGCCGCACTGTCAGAGGGTCAGTACTGAGGGAGTGCCGCACTGTCAGAGGGTCAGTACTGAGGGAGCGCTGCACTGTCAGAGGGTCAGTACTGAGGGAGTGCCGCACTGTCAGAGGGTCAGTACTGAGGGAGTGCTGCACTGTCAGAGGGTCAGTACTGAGGGAGTGCTGCACTGTCAGAGGGTCAGTACTGAGGGAGCGCCGCACTGTCGGGGTTTCCCGCCTGTTATCTGTGTTCAGTCTCTGAGGCGCTCACTCACCTTCCGCCATTTCCTGCGGGCTGGGCGGGTGCAGCAGTGAAATGGGGCCGGGTTAGTGCGGGGGCCGCAGCGTTTATGCCCCGGGGACTGGGCCCCGAGCTGCCGGCCCCGTTCCTCTCACACAGCGGCCTGGCTTCAAATGGAGGCCCCGGGTCGGTGCTGTCCGTCCCCCGGGACCCGGCCTCAGCCTCCCCCGCACCTTCCTACCGGGCCCGGGTTGTCGGGGGACGGCTGAGCGGAGGGAGCCGGGCGGCCTGGCGGCGGCGGGATGGAGCGGGGAGGTAGGGGCGGGATGGAGCGGGGAGGTAGGGGCGGGATGGAGCTGGGGCCGGGCCCCGGGGGGGGAGGGAGGGAGGGAGGGAGCGGGGAGGGTGGAGCCGGCACCCGGGGACAGGGATTTAAACTGGTCTCAGGCTGCAAAGTGAAACGGGCGGAGCGGCAGAATCCCGCCTGGATCACTGAGGCGGCCCGGCCTGTCAGTAACTCCAGACCCCGGCCCCGCACTGACACCCCCGGCCCCGCACTGACACCCCCGGCCCCGCACCGACACCCCCGGCCCCGCACCGACACCCCCGGCCCCGCACTGACACCCCGGGGCCCGGGCCGAGACCACCGGGGCCCGCGCCGAGACCACCGGGGCTCGCACCGAGACCACCGGGGCCCGGCCCCGCACTGATACCCCGGGGCCCGGGTCGAGACCACCAGACCCCGGCCCCGCGCCGAGAACACCGGGGCCCGCACCGAGACGGCCCGGGCCCGCACTGACACTCCAGACCCCGGCCCCGCGCCGAGACCCCCAGGCAGGCAGCGAGGGGCAGGCCAGGCCCACATTACAATGGAACAGGGTTCCTGTGGCCTGGACCTTCTCTATTCCTCAGGATGTGGTGGTTGACAAGGCCGCCAACAATAAAGCCTTTACCGGCCATTCCAAATTGCCCTCAGGAAGATTGTGCTGAGGGCAGCACGGTGGCACAGTGGTTGGCACTGCGGTCTCACGGTGCTGAGGACCCGGGTTCGAATCCCGGCTCTGGGTCACTGTCCATGTGGAGTTTGCACATTCTCCCCGTGTCTGCGTGGGTCTCGCCCCCACAACCCAAAAAGATGTGCAGGTTATAAACAAATTACTGCAGATGCTGGAATCTGAAACCAAAGAGAAAATGCTGGAAAATCTCAGCAGGTCTGGCAGCATCTGAAGGGGGAGAAAAGAGCCGACGTTTCGAGTCCGATGACTCTTTGTCAAAGCTCACGTCCACGTGGGTTTTCTCCGGGTGCTCCGGGATCCCCTCCCAAGTCCTAAAAGATGTGCAAGTTAATGGATTGACCACACTAAATTGCCCCGTAATTGGGAAAAAATAATTGGATATTCTAAATTATAAAGAAAAGAAAAGCTCCTAGTCACCACGTTCCGGCGCCTGTTCGGGTACACTTAGGGAGAATTCAGAATGTCCAATTCACGTAACAGCACGTCTTTCGGGACTGTGCGAGGAAACCGGAGCGCCCGGAGGAAACCCAGACAGACACGGGGAGAATGTGCAGACTCCGCACAGACAGCGACCCAAGCCGGGAATCGAACCTGGAACCCTGGCACTGTGAAGCAACAGTGCTAACCACTGTGCTACCGTGCTGCCCATGGTATCTGTGTCCATTAAAATAATGTTGATATATTAATTGTATTTGAAAACATCAATTGGCTGTTACAGAGCTTGTGGACTATTTCAAAACCCAAATGAAAGAGAATGAAGATGTTGCTTCAGCAGTTGCAGCCATTCGCACCTTGTTGGAGTTTTTGAAGAGAGACAAAGGTAACAGAATTATTATAATTAGAACAGAATTTTAAACAACTTCCAAACACATTGGTTTCTGAATTTGTAAAGCCATCCTGAGATTTATGTGCAGAAAAAGACTTGCAGGAGTATGCTCAGATTTTTAAAACTGAATTGAAATTCTCAAACTTTGGATTATTAATGAAAATTGAAAATGCTGGGAATAGTATTTTGCTGCTGTTCTCGAGGTTATGAGTCCAGTAATATTTAACTGGCTGACTCAATTCATCAAATTTGGTATAAAAACATGTTGTCGATGCCTAAACATTCTTTTCCGTGAGCTTTAAAAGGTCACTTGTTTATATCCTGGAATTAGGTGAAACCATTCAGGGTCTGAGGGAGAATTTGAAGGACGCCATTAAAACCCTCAGCAGTGTGGATTCTTCAGTGGCGGTGTCTTCAGGCGGTGAACTTTTTCTCCGGTTTATCAGTCTCACTTCCCTGGAACACCCGGTATGTACTGGATGTGCAGAACCATTGTTGTATATTTTGAAATAAACTCTGGAATTCACTCCCTAAACCTTTCCGTCAAATCTGCTCCTATAAGGCACACCTTAAAACTACCTTTTTGATCGTGGTTTTGGCCATCTGTCCTAACATCCCCTCGTGTGTCTGTGTCATATTAAACCTGATAATCGGATGTGTGAAGAGCCTTGGGATGGTTTACCGCATCCACTCTGCCAAGTCCCTCAGGGTTGTTATGTTTCAATAAGATCACTTCTCAATCTTCTAGGGGCAGCACGGTAGCATTGTGGATAGCACAATTGCTTCACAGCTCCAGGGTCCCAGGTTCGATTCCGGCTTGGGTCACTGTCTGCGCGGAGTCTGCACATCCTCCCCGTGTGTGCGTGGGTTTCCTTCGGTAGCTCCGGTTTCCTCCCACAGTCCAAAGATGTACAGGTTAGGTGGATTGGCCATGATAAATTGCCCTTAGTGTCCAAAATTGCCCTTAGCGTTGGGTGGGGTTACTGGGTTATGGGGAAAGGGTGGAGGTGTTGACCGTGGGTAGGGTGCTCTTTCCAAGAGCCGGTGCAGACTCGATGGGCCGAATGGCCTCCTTCTGCACTGTAAATTCTATGATAAACTTTAATGGATACAGG
This sequence comes from Scyliorhinus canicula, assembly GCF_902713615.1. Lineage (NCBI taxonomy): Eukaryota > Metazoa > Chordata > Chondrichthyes > Carcharhiniformes > Scyliorhinidae > Scyliorhinus > Scyliorhinus canicula. The sequence continues at coordinate 1,929,254 of NC_052146.1, forward strand.
CCCAGCCCATCAACATTTCCTCATAAATAAGGGTGGTATGTGGCGCAGTGGTTAGCACTGGGACTGCGGCACTGAGGACCCGGGTTCGAATCCCGGCCCTGGGTCACTGTCCGTGTGGAGTTTTCACATTCTCCCTGTGTCTGCGTGGGTTTCACCCCCACAATCCAAAAAGATGTGCTGGTTAGGTGGTTTGGCCACACTAAATTGCCCCTGAATTGGAAAAGAAAAATAATTGGCTACTCTAAATTTGAAAAAAACATTTCCCCTTCATCCCAGGAATCGGACAAGTGAACTCTCTGAACCTATAATGCAATTGCTTTCTTTCTTAAGTAAGGAGACAGAAATGCGCGCAGTACTCTGTGGTCTCAGCAATGCCCTGTAGCAAAACATCTCTACTTTTATATTGCTTTCCTCTTGCAATAAACAAAAGCATTCCATTTGTCTTCCTGATCATTTGCTGTGGCTGCATACTAACGTTTTTTGATTCCTGTACCAGGACACCCAGGTTCCTCTGCTCCTCACAGTTCTGAAATCTCTCTCAATTTAAATAATATGTTGCTTTTCTATCCTTCCTGCCAAAGGGGAAAATTGTATTTTGGAAGTGGAAATACATTTTAGATGACTAAAGCAGGCGTGCTCCAAACCGTAGCCTGTGGGACATACACACCCACTGATCCTGGGCCACACAGTCACTTTCCACTTGGAGTTGGTTCTTCCTCTCTTGCTTTCATCATCCTGGTGGTTAGAGAGAGAACCGCTTCTTAACATCTTTCTCTTAATCTTAAATCATTCGTCGAAGATCAGGGATATAGGAGAATGTTGAATTTAAACTTTACTGGACTGTTAAGTAGTCCGAAAGTTTGGGCAATTTTTGCTGTTAACTCAGTTTTCCAACTTGTATGTGAGAGTCCCTGTGTGTTCCTGCGGAGAATTTAACATTTTTATTGCATTGGTTCCTGCCTTGTAACAAGGCTTGAATTCTGTCGGGGGGGGGGGGTGTTGATAGGTTGCTAGATCAGTTCAAGGGTCAGTCAATTTTGAGTCGGGCAGAAGAGGTACTGTGGCGAGCAGTCGCCAGGCTGCCCACGTCAGAGTGCCAGCCTAGAAATGTTACAGATAAGACTGAGACACAGGCGGAGAAGGGCAGCAGAGTGAGTAGCACTGTTGCTTCACAGCTCCAGGGTCCAAGTTATATTCATTGGAGTTGAGAAGAGTGAGAGGGGACCTCAGAGAAACTTACAAAATTCTAACAGGGATTAGACAGGGTAGAATCACAGAATGTTCCCGATGGGTGGCACGGTAGCACAGTGGTTAGCACTGTTGTTTCACGGCTCCAGGGTCCCAGGTTCGATTCCCGGCTTGGGTCACTGTCTGTGCGGAGTCTGCACGTTCTCCCCGTGTCTGTGGATTTCCTCCGGGTGCTCCAGTTTCCTCCCACAGTCCAAAGATGTGCAGGTTAGGTGGATTGGCCATGATAAATTGCCCTTCGTGTTCAAAAAGGTTAGGTGGGGTTACTGGATTACGGGGATAGGGTGGAGATTGGCCTTAAGTAGGCTGCTGTTTCCAAGGGCCAGTGCAAACTCAATTGGCCGAATGGCCTCCTTCTGCACTGTAAATTTTATTCTATTCTAGGATGGTGCGGAGTCCAGAACTAGGCGTCATAGTTTGAGGATAAGTGATGAACCTTTAGGACTGAGGTGAGGAGAAATTTCTTCACCCAGAGAGTGGTGAATCTGTGGAATTCACTATCACAGAAAGTACTTGAGGCTAAAACCTTGTGTAATTTGAGGAAGGAATTAGCTATAGCTCCTGGGGCTAAAGGGATCGGGATATGGGAGGAAGGCGGGATGAGGGTATTGACCTTGATGATCAGCCATGATCATGATGAATGGTGGGGAAGGCTCAAAGGGCTGAATGGCCTCCTCCTGCTTCTATTTTCCATGTTTCTAAACCAGCCTCTTTTTCCAATTAGAGGGGCAATTTAGCGTGGTCCATCCACCTACCCTGCACATCTTTGGGTTGTTATGTGAGACCGAAGCAGATATGAGGAGAATGTGCAAATACCACACGGACAGTGACCCAGAGTTGGGATCGAACCCGGATCATCGGCACCATGAGGCACAGTGCAAACCACTGCGCCACTGTGCCGCCCTCTTCTTTGGCAATCCTGCGACTCTGTTCATCCACATCACTAAACAAAAAATAAAAGTTAGGATCTATCAAGCCAGGTTCCATCCTGGGACCTGATTTTTCCAGTAGTGACAGTAGCTGGGGTTGAAACCAACAGATTTACCCCTCGTGTCAGAACATTCTCAGCTACTCCTGTACTCGGGGGAAGCTCCTTTCCCACGTGTGCCCTCTTCTTCATTGTTAACAATTCCCCAGTTCTGGACTTTGTTTAATGTTTTTCATGTCGGATTACTGGGTCTCCCGACTTTCGATAGTGAGCAGTGTCTCATGGGGTGTGGCTTTCACCCACAGCCCGACAGAAACAAAGTCTTTAACAAAAAATAACTGGACAGCTGTTATAAATCATCAACTGAACTCTGGTGACTGTAAACTGTTGCCTGTCTGAAGTGCAGTGGCTTAGAACACAGTTTGTTCTGTGAAGGCATCATCACATCTGTGTAAAACATTGTGCGTCAAACATTTGCTGTCATTTTTTCCCGATGTAAATTCTTTTTTTAAAAATAATTTTTATTCAGATTTTCCAACAACAAATTTTATCCGAAAAAAGAAAAAACAGAACCCCCCCCCCCCATACAAAGCAATAAATTAACAAGAAGAAAAAGTAACAAACACAGAGTCGTAAGAACAAACCCCCATAATCGACCCATAGTCTCCCACCCCTGGTTGCTGCTGAAATTGACCACCCTCTAACACTCCGCCAGGAGATCAAGAAAAGGCTGCCATCGCCGGAAGAACCCTTGCACCGACCCCCTCAGGGCAAACTTGACCCTCTCCAGTTTAATGAACCCGGCCATGTCGCTGATCCAGGATTCCCGGCTCGGGGTCCTCGCGTCCCTCCACCCGATGTAAATTCTTTTTTTTTATAAATGTTTTTTATTGAGTTTTCATATTTTATATATGACAAATTACTAATTATTAGAGAGAGAAAAAAAGAAAACACAAAAATTTAACATGAATATTTACAGGTAAGCATCTTCATAACAACAATTGTGGCCGCCCCCTTTAGCCAGCATACATATTTTACATTCCCCAATATGGCCGAGGCACATGTTTATAGGCATACCCGATGTAAATTCTGACATCCACATTTATAATGAAAACTGCTGATTTGTGCCAAGCTGTGATCCCATTCCTCCTCCACTGGAGGCGCTGCTGTGCCACACTAGCTGCAGAGGATGTCGTTACAACATGTTCACATTAAAGACATTGAAATGTGTAAAGAAAATATATATAAAATGTATATAGAATGTTAAAATGGGACTGAATTCCGTCTCTATCCCAGTCTAATTCATCCCCGAAGCCCCACTTCAGGTGAAGGCTGCACAGAATGTTGACTTGTCTGTGATGCCACAGGAGGTCGATTAGTGCAGTATTGAATCATTTTGAGGTGTTTTTATGACACAGCAAATGGAGTTTGAACTGATGTAACTTTGTTATTGCAGGATTTTTCAAAATGCAAAAAGACAATGATAGACAGAGGAGAGCTTTACTTGGAGAAAATATCCGTTTCAAGGAGTAAGATTGCAAACCTGTGTCACGCATTTATAAAAGATGGAGCTGTAAGTACTGAATCACCCCAACCAAGATCTACTTTACAGCGAACCAGACCCACCGGATCCCTCCCAGCTCGCTCAGTCTGAACTGCCTCACTCCTATGCAGCAGTCACTACAGCACAGGAGGCCATTCTGCCCATCACTTCCATGCTGTCTCTCTCTCTATAGTTCTCCTCTTCCCTGTAAGGTTGAAAATGTACTTCACTCAAGTGCCCACCCAATTTCTTTTTGAAAACACGCTCTCTGTTTCCACCACCCACGTAGGCAGTAGGTTCCATAGAACAGTATAGCACAGGACAGGCCCTTTGGCCCACGATGTTGTGCCGACCATTTATCCTAATCTAAGACCAACCTAACCTACACCCCTTCAATTTACTGCTGTCCATGTGCCTGTCTAAGAGTCGCTTAAATGTCCCTAATGACTCTGACTCCACCACCTCTGCTGGCAGTGCATTCCACGCACCCACCACTCTCTGTGTAAAGAGCCTACCCCTGACATCTCCCCATACCTTCCTCCAATCACCTTACAATTATGTCCCCTCGTGACAGCCATTTCCGCCCTGGGGAAAAGTCTCTGGCTATCCACTCTATCCATGCCTCTCATCACCTTGTACACCTCTATCAAGTCACCTCTCTGCCTTCTTCACTGCAGCAAAACTTTGCAGGTCTTAAACAATTCCTCTGTCAATGAAAGTCAACACACCATATGCCTTCTTAACAACCCTATCAACCTGGGTGGCAACTTTGAGGGATCTATGTACGTCGACCCAAGATCCATCTGTTCCTCCACACTTCCAAGAATCCTGCCTTTAACCCTGTATTCAGCATTCAAATTCCACCTTCCAAAATTAATCACTTCACATTTATCAAGGTTGAACTCCATCTGCCACTTCTCAACCCAGCTCTGCATCCTGTCAATGTTCTGCTGAAACCTGCAACAATCCTCAACACTATCTACAACTCCCCCAACCTTTGTGTCATCAGCAAACTTACTAACCCACCCTTCCACTTCCTCATCCAAATCATTTATAAAAACCACAAAGAGCAGAGGTCCCAGAACAGATCCGTGCGGGACACCACTGGTCACCGACCTCCAGGCGGAATACTTTCCATCCATTACCACTCGCTGTCTTCTATCAGCCAGCCAATTCTGTATCCAGGCAGCCAAATTTCCCCGTATCCCATGCCCCCTAACTTTCTGAATGAGCCTACCATGGGGAACCTTATCAAATGCCTTACTGAAATCCATATACACCACATCCACTGCCCGACCTTCATCAATGTGTCTCGTCACATCCTCAAAAGAATTCAATGAGGCTTGTGAGGCATGACCTACCCCTCACAAAGCCATGCTGACTATCTTTAATCAAACTATGTTTTTCTAAATAATCATAAATCCTATCTCTCAGAATCTTTTCTAATATTTTGTTCACCACAGACGTAAGGCTGAGGAAATCCCTCGGGTCTGTAATTCCGAGGGATTTCCCTATTCCCTTTCTTGAACAGGGGAACAACATTTGCCTCCCTCCAATCATCCGGTACTACTCCAGTGGAGAGTGAGGACGCAAATATCATCGCCAACAGCGCAGCAATCTCCTCCCTCGCTTCCCGTAGTAACCTTGGGTATATCCCGTCAGGCCCAGGGGACTTATCTGTCCTGATGCTTTTCAAAATTTACAGCACATCCTCCTTCTTAATATCAACCTGTTTGAGTCTATTAACCTGGTTCACACTGTTCTCATGAGCAACAAGGTCCCTCTCTCTAGTGAATACTGAAGCTAAATATTCATTTCGGGCCTCCCATACATCCTCGGACTCTAGACACAAGTTCCCTCGACTATCCCTGGTTGACCCTACTCTCACTCTGATCATCCTCTTATTTCTCACATAAGTGTAGAACGCCTTGGGGTTTTCCCTAATCCTTCCCGCCAGGGCTTTTTCATGCCCCCTTCTAGCTCTCCTCAGTCCATTTTCGAGTTCCGAGTCATTAACACTCGCTGCCTGACGATGTTCTCCCGCACATTCTTGGTGATTAAGAAGGCGAACAGAGTTTAGTCCTTCATTGCCCGAGGGATGGAGTTTAAGACTAGGGAGGTTATGCTGCAACTGTATAAGGTGTTCGTGAGGCCACACCTGGAGTATTGTGTTCAGTTTTAGTCTACTTACCTGAGAAAGAACATACTGGCACTGGAGGGTGTGTAGAGGAGATTCACTAGGTTAATCCTAGAGTTGAGGGGGTTGGATTACGAGGAGAGGTTGAGTAGACTGGGACTGCAATTGTTGGAATTTAGAAGGATGAGGGGGGATCTTATAGAAACATTTAAAATTATGACGGGAAAAGATAGGATAGATGCGGGCAGGTTGTTTCCACTGGCGGGTGAAAGCAGAACTAGGGGGCATAGCTTCAAAATAAGGGGAAGTAGATTTAGGACTGAGTTTAGGAGGAACTTCTTCACCCAAAGGGTTGTGAATCTATGGCGTTCCTTGCCCAGTGAAGCAGTTGAGGCTCCTTCATTGAATGTTTTCAAGCTAGAGGGGCTGGTTTAGCTCACTCGGCTAAATCGCTGGCTTTTAAAGCAGACCAAGCAGGCCAGCAGCGCGGGTTCGATTCCCGTACCAGCCTCCCCGGACAGGCGCCGGAATGTGGCGACTAGGGGCTTTTCACAGTAACTTCATTGAAGCCTACTCGTGACAATAAGCGCTTTTCATTTCATTTTCATAGAGATAGTTTTTTGAAGAATAAAGGAATAAAGGGTTATGGTGTTGGGGCGGGAAAGTGGAGCTGAGTCCACAAAAGATCAGCCATGAATGGCGGAGCAGGCTCGAGGGGCCAGGTGGCCTACTGCGCCTAGTTCTTGTATTCTTATTCCCTCTCCCCTGTAGTTCTGGCCCCAAACCATAGATCTGAGCCCCAAGTCTTTGTGCCATCAACTAATGGGAACAGCTTTTCCTTGCCCACCTTATCTTAATAATTCTGTACACCTCTACCTTGTACAAGAAGTTTGTAAATTTCTGACTAACCTCTGCAATTTCCTCACCTTTTAAACACCCTGGGTTGGAAGCCATTCTGTCCTGCAGGTTCATCTATTTTCAGTTCCATTATTTTTACCAATATCTTTTTGTTTTACTTGTATGAAATCCAATAGGTTCCTCCCTTGACTTTGTTTAATGTTCACTGTCCATTGGTATTACATCGTCTTTCAATACTGTGAAAACTGAAACATAGTACAGAGGTGACGGGTAGAATGTCCATGTTATTTAGGAGATCCCTTTCTGAAGAAATCCTTTGCCTCCATTTGATACTTTAGGTGGTGGACAGGAGGTGTAAACCAGGAACAAACATCCTGCGTGACAATTATAGCCTAGGTGGTGGACAGGTGGTGGACAGGAGGTGTAAACCAGGAACTAACATCCTGCGTGACAATTAGAGCCTAGGTGGTGGACAGGAGGTGGACAGGAGGTGTAAATCAGGAACAAACATCCTGCGTGACAATTAGAGCCTAGAATTTGGTACCTTGTGTTTAGAAAATCTAATTTGTTTATTACAGAAAATTTTAACCCATGCTTCTTCGCGGGTTGTACTGCGAGTGTTGGAGAGAGCAGCTGAAGCCAAGAAACGCTTCAGTGTTTACATCACCGAATCACAACCCGATTCATCGGGGTGAGTAAGACATTGTGTGGCGTGTACGTTTTTATAATCGTCACTTGAAGAAACTCCGAGGAGGTATCCATTCCAAAGATACATTTTTCTGTTGTGTTATTCTATCTACATTCTACAGCTGACCGATGATCAGCTCTGATCACATTACCTGCCCAGACAGCAGTGTTGTCTGGTGCACTGTTAGCTTTGGTGTCCTTACGAAGAATCATTTTACTAGACAGTGATATTAAATACTGTCACTGGATGTACTCCGAGCCTCGTGGGCCTCTTGAGTGTTACACTGTGTTGTACTGTAACCCCACTGCACTTGATTGTGACTCCTGTCCAGTGTCATTGAGATCAACTAGCATGTTATTGAAAGCCCTCTGCAGTGCGAGTACGTCCTGTCTCCACTTGTCACGACTTTTGGTTCAACTTTTGCATCAAGTTTATCATTTGGTTTTTCCACGTCAACTGCATCACAAAGTAATTATAAAGCCTTGGTCACTGCTGGGTTCAGTGGAGTGAATTTATTAAGTTATTGTCAATACTCTTGCCATTTTGTATGCTTAAAAATTCACATTCATCAACTTACTGGGCAATTTAGTTGTAATATTTTGAAGTGTTGTGAGTTATGCGGAGTGAGACATGCTTTCTTATTTGCCTTCCAGTCTCAAAAGTGCAGAATGCCTGCGAAAGCTGAACATTCCCGTAACAGTGATATTAGATGCTTCAGTTGGGTATGTTGAGAAATATTTTTCCTGCTGGACAAAAGAGTCCTGTTTACATCAGATGTGGAAACATCATTTAGACAGATATTTATTAGCTAACTATAACTATTATAGTTAGTTTGGCTATGCTGATTAAATTATTAGTTTAGTGATAGTGTGGGCCGCTCACAAACATCATTCCCTTTTTCCAGGTACATTATGGAGAAAGTGGATTTGCTACTGGTTGGTGCTGAAGGGGTGGTGGAAAGTGGAGGAATCATTAACAAGGTAACATTCTTTTCCATTCGCTTGGTTAGAGAAAAAGTCAATCATCTAACTAATCAGTGACGGGCAGAGAAACAAATCATTGGAACATGAGGTTGTTTAGTCCCTTGAGTTTGTGCTGCTATTGGATGGGATTGGATTTGTTTATTGCCACGTGTACCAAGGTACAGTGAAAAGTATTTTTCTGCGAGCAGCTCAACAATAAGTACATGGGAAGAAAAGGGAATAAAAGAAAATACATAATAGGGCAACACGAGGTATACAATGTAACTACATAAGCACCGGCATCAGATGAAGCATACAGGGTGTAGTGTTAATCAGGTCAGTCCATAAGAGGGTCATTTAAGAGTCTGGTGACAGTGGGGAAGAAGCTGTTTTTGAGTCTGTTCGTGCGTGTTCTCAGACTTCTGTATCTCCTGCCCAATAGAAGAAGTTGGAAGAGTGAGTAAGCCGGGTGGGAGGGATCTTTGATTATGCTGCCCGCTTTCCCCCGGCAGCGGGAGGTGTAGATGGAATCAATGGATGGGAGGCAGGTTCGTGTGATGGACTGGGCGGTATTCACGACTCTGAAGTTTCTTGCGGTCCTGGGCCGAGCAGTTACCATGCCAGGTTGTGATGCAGCCCGATGGGATGCTTTATATGGTGCATCTGTAAAAGTTGGTAAGGGTTAATGTGGACATGCCGAATTTCCTTTGTTTCCTGAGGAAGTATAGGCGCTGTTGTGCTTTATTGATGGTAGCGTCGACGTGGGTGGACCAGGACAGATTTTTGGAGATGTGCAACCCTAGGAATTTGAAACTGCTAACCATCTCCACCTTGGCCCCGTTGATGCTGACAGGGGTGTGTACAGTACTTTGCTTCCTGAAGTCAATGACCAGCTCTTTAGTTTTGCTGGCATTGAGGGAGAGATTGTTGTCGTTACACCACTCCACTAGGTTCTCTATCTCCCTCCTGTATTCGGACTCGTCATTATTCGAGATCCGGCCCACTATGGTCGTATCGTCAGTAAACTTGTAGATGGAGTTCGAAGCAAATTTTGCCATGCAGTCGTGTGTGTACAGGGAGTAGAGTAGGGGGTTAAGTACGCAGCCTTGTGGGGCCCCGGTATTGAGGACTATTGTGGAGGAGGTGTTGTTGTTTATTCTTACTGATTGTGGTCTGTTGGTCAGAAAGTCAAGGATCCAGTTGCAGAGGGAGGAGCCAAGTCCTAGGTTTTGGAGCTTTGATATGAGCTTGGCTGGGATTATGGTGTTGAAGGCGGACATTGAGCAGTTTAGGCCTATAAACTCTCGAGTTTAGAAGAATGAGAGGAGATTGAATTGAGGGATAATAGATGATAAACATAGAACATAGAACATTACAGCGCAGTACGGGCCCTTCGGCCCTCGATGTTGCGCCAACCTGTGAAACCATCTGAAGCCTATCTGACCTACACTATTCCATTTTCATCCATATGTCCATCCAGTGACCACTTAAATGCCCTTATAGTTGGCGAGTCTACTACTGTTGCAGGCAGGGCGTTCCACACCCCTACTACTCTCTGAGTAAAGAAACTGCCTCTGACATCTGTCCTATATCTATCACCCCTCAATTTAAAGCTGTGTCCCCTCGTGTTGGTCATCACCATCCGAGGAAAAAGACTCTCACTGTCCACCCTATCTAACCCTCTGACTATCTTATATGTCTCTATTAAGTCACCTCTCAGCCTTCTCCCCTCTAACGAAAACAACCTCAAGTCCCTGAGCCTTTCCTCGTAAGACCTTCCCTCCATACCAGGCAACATCCTAGTAAATCTCCTCTGAACCCTTTCCAAAGCTTCCACATCCTTCCTATAATGTGGTGACCAGAACTGCACGCAGTACTCAAGGTGCGGCCGCACCAGAGTTATGTACAGCTGCAGCATGACCTTGTGGCTCCGAAACTCAATCCCCCTGCTGATAAAGGCTAGCACACCATATGCCTTCTTAACAGCCCTATTAACCTGGGTGGCAACTTTCAGGGATTTATGTACCTGGATGCCGAGATCACTCTGTTCATCTACACTACCAAGAATCTTGCCATTAGCCCAGTACTCTGCATTCCTGTTACTCCTTCCAAAGTGAACCACCTCACACTTTTCCGCATTAAACTCCATCTGCCACCTCTCAGCCCAGCTCTGCAGCTTATCTATGTCCCTCTGTATCCTATAACATCCTTCAGCACTATCCACAACTCCACCGACCTTCGTGTCATCTGCAAATTTACTAACCCATCCTTCTACACCCTCTTCCAGGTCATTTATAAAAATGACAAACAGCAGTGGCCCCAAAACAGATCCTTGCGGTACACCACTAGTAACTGAACTCCAGGATGAACATTTGGATGAACGGTATGAAGATGATATTGAGAGGATTATTCCTCTTGTGAGGCAGGATCAGAGGTAACAGATTTAAAACAGCGATGAGGAGAAATTGCTTCTCTCAAAGGGTCGTGAATCTGTGCAGTTCACTACCCCAGGAGTGCAGTGGAGTAAACTTGAGGAGATAGACAGATTTTTAATTAGTTACGGGTTTAATGGTTATGGGGAGCGGGCAGGAAAGTGGAGTTGAGGCCGAGGTAAGATCAGCCGTGATGATATTGAATGGCGGAATGAACTGCTGGATGCTTGCCTTCACCAAGGTTCCTTAAATAGCACCTTTCAAATCCACGACCATGTAGGAGCAGATACATGGAAACACCACCACCTGGAAGTTCCCCTCCAAGCCACTCGCCATCCTGACATCATTCCTTCACTGTTGTTGGGTCAAATTCCTGGAATTCCCTTATGGCACTGTGGGTATGCCTGCACCATGGGAACTGCAGCGGTTCAAGAAGGTAGCTCACCACCACCTTCTGAAGGGTATTTAGGGTTGGGCAATAAATGCTGGCCTAACCAGTGTTGCCCACACCTCATGAATTAATATATTTTTTTTAAATTATCATTGTTTCTGTCTGAATGATTCCCATTAATTTTTTCCTTCCCTTGCAGATTGGAACTTATCAAATGGCCGTTTGCGCAAAATCACACAATAAACCCTTCTACGTGGTCGCAGAGAGTTTCAAATTTGTCCGGCTTTATCCTCTTAATCAGCAAGATGTTCCTGATCGATTTAAGGTGAGAACTATTTGTAGTATCTGTATAAACTGAAGTTCGCCTTTCAGGGGGTATAGATCTTAATGTGGTTAATTAAGAACCAACACATCTTTATTTTTGTACATTTAGAATCCTGTGCATGTTTATCATCTGTCATCAGCAGCAGAGGAATTTGGATTTTGATGTAAAGACTACGGCACCTTTTAAAGGATAAATAATTGAAGCAATGGGATATGCCGGGGGGGGGGGGGTGTGTAGTAGATTTTAGTTTAGACAGGCAGCATGATCAGCACGGGCAGGGCCTGTTTCTGTGCTGTACTTTTCTTTGTTCTTTGAGTGTGAGGAAGCGGGATTTTCTTTAAATTGTTCCAGCAAAGAGCGGAATTGCCTCCTCCTGTGTTCCATGACTGATTATAAAATATTAATTTCCAACAGTACAAAGCAGACACGTTGAAGTCGGTGAAGAATCTTGCAGATGAGCATCCAACAGTGGACTATACACCTCCGTCATTCATTACACTTCTGTTCACAGATCTCGGCGTTCTCACTCCATCTGCTGTCAGTGATGAATTAATTAAATTATATTTGTAATAATCAGTAACGTGGACTTTTTTTTGAAAACTGCACAGTAGTTAACCACAGAAATCATCTAAAGCTGAGGCAAGGCGGGAGATAAAACTAGGTGGACAGATCACTACGCTCCACAGATCAATCCTCTTTATTCTTTCACGGGATGTGGGCATCGATGGCTGGGCCAGCATTTGTTGCACGTCCCTAATTGCCCCTGAACTGATTGGTGTGCTGGGCCGTTTCAGAGTCACGTGTAGACCAGATTGGATAAGAACGGCAGATTTCCTCCCCTAAAGGGCACTCGTGGACCAGACGATTTTTACGACAATTGATGACGGGTTCGATGTCACGGATGCCGAGGCTAATTTTCAATTCCAGATTTTATTAATTGAATTTAAATTCCACCAGCTGCCGTGGTGGGGTTTGAACCCATCTCTCCAGAGCATTAATTAGCCTGGGAGTCTGGGCTACCACTACGCCACCCTTCCCCTCTTACTATATAATATTCCTGAAGTGCCAAAAAATACAGGGACTAGTTTTAACCAGAGGGTAACAAACTGTGAGAGACAGGAAATGTCTCTCTGGGCCCATCCAGCCTCTCCCACCGCTGCCATCCCTGAAGCATCACAGTTACTCCCCACCCCATTTATAAAAATCCAGGCCAATTCAAAGGAAACATTTTCAAAAATATTTTTATTGAAGAAATTTTTCATTGTAAGAAAATAAACAAGCTGAACATCAATGTACAATGCATGAATACCACAATCAATAATTAACAACCCCAGTAACCCTTATGGGTATGATTCACTGCCCTGCAGAACTGCCGATCCTCCGAAAGAGCACCCCACACAGGCCCACAACCCCGCCCAGGCCCACAACCCCACCTAACCCTGCACATCTTTGGACTGTGGGAGGCTTTAGAGAGGGTGCAGAAGAGATTTACCAGGATGTTGCCTGGTATGGAGGGCATTAGCTATGAGGAGAGGTTGAATAAACTTGGTTTGTTCTCACTGGAATGACGGAGTTTGAGGGGCGACCTGATAGAGGTCTACAAAATTTTGAGGGGCATAGACATAGTGGATAGTCAGAGACTTTTTCCCAGGGTATAAGGATCTATTACTAGGGAGCATAGGTTTACGGCGCGAGGGGCAAGGTTTAGAGGAGATGTACGAGGCGAGTTTTTTGCACAGAGGGTAGTGGGTGCCTGGAACTCGCTGCCGGAGGAGGTGGTGGAAGCAGGGACGATAGTGACATTTAAGGGGCATCTTGACAAATACATGAATAGGATGGGAATAGAGGGATACGGACCCAGGAAGTGTAGAAGATTTTAGTCGGTGCAGGCTTGGAGGGCCGAAGGGCCTGTTCCTGTGCTGCACTTTTCTTTGTTCTTTGAAACCGGAGCACCCGGAGGAAACCCACGCAGACACAGGGTGAACGTACAAACTCCACACCGACAGTCAGCCGTGGCTGGAATTAAACCCGGGCCCCTGGTGCTGAGGCAGCTGTGCTTACCACAATCGCCCCACCCAAATTCTCCAAAGATCTATCACACTTGGTGAGGAAGATTTTCATGTGGGAAACATGCTTACATGCTTCCAGAACATACACACACCCCCCCCCCCCCCCCCAACCAAATGAACCAGTTCTCATTTACGATGATGCCCTCCCATTCTAGATTTCCTCACCGATGGTTTGTGTCTTCCCAATCAAGTACTTTTGATTAGATCATCCCTCAACTTCAAAACCTAAGGAAGTCCAACTGGCCCTCAAGATGTAACCCTCGATCCCAGGTTGAATTCTGGTGACTGTGTGCTGCACCCGTTCCAAGGCCAGTTCTGCCACTGGTGTGTTCAGATGTAACGGCAGTGCTGCCAATGGGGATCTCTGCACAGCAAAAGCATCATTTCCTCCACTTTATATTCGAGGATTTGTGAGATGACGGCCCACACTCAAATTGTCACTTTGTGAACTTGTAACATTGCGTGAGCTTTCAGACACTCCTGGGCAGCGGTGAGTAACCTGCAACCCAGGGGACCACATGCGACCCATCTGGGTTCTGAGCGTGGCCCACAAGGTATTTTGTTGATTGACCGTTGACCACGTACAGGGTTGCCATATTCCTCCGATATCTGTTCCTCTGAGTGGACACCACCACCGGACTCGAGGTAAATTTTGCAGGGGAAAACAAGCAAAGCCCTCAAGCCAGACCCACTGCAGGAGATCACCTCCATCTACCCCCATATGGAATTCAGATCCTGGAGCCGTTCCAGTACTTTCTCAATATTAGCTGTCCAGTAATAACAAATTAGGTAAAGCTAAGCCACCTGACTGCCTCTCTCTGAAGAAACACCCTACGAATCCTCAGGGTCTTGCCTGTCAAAAAGAAGGAAGCTATCACCTCGATTACTCTAATAACGCAAAGAAAGATTGGGGGAGACACCGGAAAAGAAATAAGAACCTCGGGAGGACATGCACTTTAACGGTCTGCCAGGACAAGGGGTGGTCACGTCACTCTGTAAATCAGATTTAATCCCATTCCCCAGACAAATATGATTTAATTTATGGAGCGGGGCCCAATTGTGGAAACCCGGAGTCCCAGATAACGAAATCCAGATTGGTCCAGGTGAAAAGGTAACACCCCCAGATTGGCTCCCCTCCCTGGGTGACAAGAGAAAGTTTGTTAAAGTAACTTTACCTGCAATTACATTGAAGAAGTGAATCAGGAAAACATTACCAAACATTGGTGGGTCAGGAATTAAAGATCACCCAAAGAGCAAAGGGAAAGGTTAGGATAATTTATCTTTATACACGGAGGGAATATTCAAAAGGAAACAGGCAGAAACAGAATCCGCATAGTTTTTAAAAAGGGCAGTGGATAAATATTTGACAAATAAAAATTGGAAGGGGAGCAGTGAGAGGGTCTGTCAGCTGACCCAGGCGTGATGCAGATTCTGATTCTTTAGTTGCTGTGATCAGAAAGATAGATTGATGGAAAAATGAGTGGGGAAATCAAATATTTGTATTTTGAGCCCAGCACCCTGTAAGGTAAAGATAGAGGGAGGCACAGCTTTCGAGAACCCAAATGTCACCTTGCACAACACAAAATACCTTTTCAGAAACAGAACTGATGCCTTCCCAATGGCTCAGGGAATGATTCACCAACACAACTCCAGAGTCACTCCCAGGATATCAGGGATTGATGCCGTATGCTTTGATGCTGTGTGCTTTGCTTCCTTTCCTTGGGAATTGACTTCTTTCTAGGCTATTGCTTTGTGGGGTTACATCAGATATCATTGTTATTGTGTATAGCACAGCTTGTTCAATAAACGAGGTGCAGAGGGATCTAGGTGTTTTGGTGCATGAGTCTGAAAAGTGTGCACCACATAATAGAAACATCGAAAATAGGAGCAGGCGTCCCTTCGGGTCTGCTACACCATTATGAACATGGCTGATCCCCTCTCCCCAATTTAAGACCATAAGACCATAAGACATAGGAGTGGAAGTAAGGCCATTCGGCCCATCGAGTCCACTCCGCCATTCAATCATGGCTGATGGGCATTTCAACTCCACCTACCAGCATTCTCCCCGTAGCCCTTAATTCCTCGCGACATCAAGAATTTATCTATCTCTGCCTTGAAGCCATTTAGCGTCCTGGCCTCCACTGCACTCCGCGGCAATGAATTCCACAGGCCCACCACTCTCTGGCTGAAGAAATGTCTCCGCATTTCTGTTCTGAATTTACCCCCTCTAATTCTAAGGCTGTGCCCACGGGTCCTCGCCTAACGGAAACAGTTTCTTTGCGTCCACCCTTTCTAAGCCATGTATTATCTTGTAAGTTTCTATTAGATCTCCCCTTAACCTTCTAAACTCCAAAGAATACAATCCCAGGATCCTCAGCCGTTCATCATATGTTAGACCCGCCATTCCAGGGATCATCCGTGTGAATCTCCGCTGGACACGCTCCAGTGCCAGTATGTCCTTCCTGAGATGTGGGGCCCAAAACTGGACACAGTACTCCAAATGGGGCCTAACCAGAGCCTTATAAAGGCTCAGTAGCACATCGCTGCTTTTATATTCCAACCCTCTTGAGATAAATGACAACATTGCATTCGCTTTCTTAATCACAGATTCAACCTGCATGTTTACCTTTAGGGAATCCTCGACTAGCACTCCCAGATCCCTTTGTACTTTGGCATTATGAATTTTCTCACCGTTTAGAAAGTAGTCTATGCTTGGATTCTTTTTTCCAAAGTGCAAGACCTCACATTTTCTCACGTTGAATTGCATCAGCCATTTCCTGCACCACTCTCCCAAACTGTCTAGATCCTTCTGCAGCCTCCCCGCTTCCTCAGCACTACCTGCCTGACCACCTAACTTTGTATCATCGGCAAACTTCGCTAGAATGCCCCCAGTCCCTTCATCCAGATCATTAATATATATGGTGAACAGCTGCGGCCCCAACACTGAACCCTGTGGGACACCGCTGGTCACCGGCTGCCATTCCGAAAAAGAACCTTTTATCCCAACTCTCTGCCTTCTGTCAGACAGCCAATCCTCAACCCATGCCAGTAGCTCACCTCGAACACCATGGGCCCTCACCTTACTCAGCAGCCTCCTGTGTGGCACCTTATCAAAGGCCTTTTGGAAATCCAGATAGACCACATCCACTGGGTTTCCCTGGTCTAACCTACTTGTCACCTGCTCAAAGAATTCTAACAGGTTCGTCAGGCACGACCTCCCCTTACTAAATCCATGTTGACTTGTTCTAATCCGACCCTGCTCTTCCAAGAATTTAGAAATCTCATCCTTAACGATCGATTCTAGAATTTTACCAACAACCGAGGTTAGGCTAATTGGCCTATGATTTTCCATCTTTTGTCTTGATCCTTTCTTAAACAAGGGGGTTACAACAGCGATCTTCCAATCATTCGGGACTTTCCCTGACTCCAGTGATTTTTGAAAGATCTCAACCAACGCTTCCGCTATTTCTTCAGCCACCTCCCTCAGAACTCTAGGGTGTAGCCCATCGGGGCCAGGAGATTTGTCAATTTTAAGACCTTTTAGCTTTTTTAGCACCATCTCTTTTGTAATGGCAACCATACTCAACTCAGCCCCCTGACCCTCTATAATTTTTGGGATATTACTCATGTCTTCCACTGTGAAGACAGACGCAAAGTACTTATTAAGTTCTCCAGCCATTTCCTCGTCTCCCATCACTAGCCTTCCGGAATCAGTTTGAATTGGCCCAATGTCTACTTTGGCCTGTCGTTTGTTTCTTATGTATTGAAAGAAACTTTTACTATCATTTCTTATATTACTGGCTAGCCTGCCTTCATATTTGATCCTCTCCTTCCTTATTTGTCTCTTTGTTAACCTCTGTTTGTTTTTGTAGCCTTCCCAATCTTCTGATTTCCCAGTGCTTTTGGCCACTTTATAGGATCTCTCTTTTTCTTTGATACATTTCCTGACCTCCTTTGTCAGCCATGGCTGTCTAATCCCTCCCCGGATAATCTTTCTTTTCTTGGGGATGAACCTCTGTACAGTGTCCTCAATTATGCATACAAACTCCTGCCATTTTTGCTCTGCTGTCTTCCCCACTAGGGTCTGCTTCCAGTCGATTTTCGCCAGTTCCTCTCTCATGCCCTCGTAATTACCTTTATTTAACTGTAACACCATTACATCCGATTTTGCCTTCTCTCTTTCAAACTGCAGACTGAACTCAACCATATTATGATCACTGCTTCCTAAGTGTTCCCTTACTTTAAGATCTTTTATAAAGTCTGGTTCATTACATAGCACTAGGTCCAGAATAGCCTGCTCCCTTGTGGGCTCCATGACAAGCTGTTCCAAAAAGCCATCTTGTAAGCATTCCATGAATTCCTTTTCTTTGGATCCACTGGCTACGTTATTTACCCAATCCACCTGCATATTGAAGTCCCCCATGATCACCGTGACCTTGCCTTTCTGACATGCCTTTTCTATTTCCCGGTACATGTTGCGCCCCTGGTCCTGACCACTGTTAGGAGGTCTGTACATAACTCCCATTATGGTTTTTTTTGCCTTTGTGGTTCCTCAATTCTACCCACACAGACTCCACATCATCCGACCCTATGTCGTTTAGTGCCATAGATTTAATTTTGTTCTTAACTAACAAGGCAACCCCACCCCCTCGGCCCACCTCCCTGTCTTTTCGATAGGTTGTATATCCTTGGATGTTTAACTGCCAGTCCTGAACCCCCTGCAGCCATGTCTCCGTGATGCCTACCACATCATAATCATTCACGATGATCTGTGCCATTAGTTCGTCTACTTTGTTACAAATGCTACGAGCATTCAGGTAAAGTGCCTTAATGCTAACTTTCTTATCATTACAGATATTGGAAGTCCTAAGATGTCCAAAGTTATCCTTCCTTTTTGTTGAATTCCTAGTCTGCCTCAAGCTTAAATCCACCTGCCTACATGTTATCCTCCTGCGTATCTTGCCATTTAACTCCATGCTCCCTGTCGCTTTCACTTTCCCTTCCCCCCAACTCAGAAGTTTAAAGTCCTACTGACCACCCTATTTATCCTCTTCGCTAGAACACTGGTTCCAGATCGGTTCAGGTGGAGACCGTCCCAACGGTACAGATCCCCCCGGTTCCAAAACTGATGCCAATGTCCCATGAAGTGGAATCCCTCTTTCCCACACCAATCCCTTAGCCACGTGTTTACTTCCCTAATTTTCTTGTCCCTATGCCAATTGGCACGTGGCTCGGGCAGTAATCCGGAGATTATGACCCTTGAGGAATTTGATCCCATTCGCCCCAAGAGCTAAATCTAACTCCCTCCTGAAAACATTCGGGAACTAAGTGGGAACTATGTCCCATAGCGAGTGCGTTTAGCCGCGTGTTTCCTGGCGCAGCTATCTAACGTGGCTAGGGGGCCTCAGCAGGGAACTCACTGCCGAGGCTGCACTTAGTCCCATTTCCTGTACTAAGGAGCCCCACTCGTCAAAACTCAGTGCAGGGAGAGATCGGTGTCCTGATGTCTCGATCCCCCCCAAAGCCCAAAATCACCTTTAAGGGGGCCCTTGCCCCCAGGTACACAGGGTACCCCTGGGCCCGATCACTGTTGTGTAAAAATGCCAGCTGGGCACTGGCAAGCACCTGGGGGCCTCCGATCCGCTGGGATATCCCCACGAGTGCTGTTCTGTCTGGACCGTGGAGACCAGTACTGAATGGCATTCACGCGAGCTCACCAAGGGGATTGATCCCAAAGCCTCGGTTACCTCGGGAAACGGCAGATTAGAGACTAGCAGATTTGCTAAAAAGTGAACACGCCCATAATGGGCGGGCTTCACATCGAGCGAGATTGCGTTGGGTCTCCGGGCAGTTACCGGCCACATTGTTAACCTACTCGGGATTCCGGAGGATATTCTAAACGGCATCTGTGACCGTGCAGCACTCCATCAGTACTTAACACTGGGTGGTCAGCAGACTAATGGTCAGTCTCTGGAGTAACCGCTGAGCCACAGCTGACACGCACATTGTTTTCTCACATTTACCAGAATCATTATTTTATTTTAATATTTAATTAGTATTTGGTGTAGCCACAAATAAGCAGATTTTACTCCCAGGTACCACAATACAGCACAGTGGTTAGCTCTGTTGCTTCACAGCGCCAGGGTTTCAGGTTCGATTCCCGGCTTGTGGATTTTGCACGTTCTCCCCGTGTCTGCGTGGGTTTCCTCCGGGCGCTCCGGTTTCCTCCCACAAGTCCCGAAAGACGTGCTTGTTGGGTAATTTGGACATTCTGTGTACCTGAACAGGCGCCGGAATGTGGCGACTAGGGGCTTTTCACAGTAACTTCATTGCAGTGTTAATGTTAGCCTACTTGTGACAATAAAGATTATATTTAGATTTTTAAAATTTACACACTAAATATTCCCGGTAATAGCGCAAATTTATTTTACATAAAATAAAAGCAAAATATTGCTGATGTTGGAAATCTGATATAAAATCTGAAAATGCTGGAAAATCGGCAGGTTTCACGTTTCAACTCCACGTGACTTCTTCACAGCTCAGAAATGTATTTAACAAATTGATTTTCCACAGTCAAGTCCAGGAATTTCTTTCACAGAAAGTAACAGTCAGACATCTTCCAGTTCACTTGTCCCCATCAGTTGCTTTTCAAACTCCTCCTCATTGATCTTCCCCCTTTTCAGTTTCTTCAGCAATCGGGTATCATTGAGAAGCTCGTCGATATTCTCCTCCTCCATGTCAGATCCCTGCAAAATGGAAGTGTTAGTAACTTGGAACCAGAGGATTTGTTTTGAGGCTGAGCAAGTCAGAGTTAACTTTCTAATCAGCGCACAGAGCTCAGGATAGTTTATCAACTGCACGAATAGCGGAAAAAATAGATCAGAGCAGACCTTTCCACTTCGATTTGTTCAGGATTACAGAATGTTTGTTTGGGAGCATGGCTGAGACTGTAATTACAGGTAACGGATGGAGAAAAGTGATTTCATGAGATGGTGGCACAGTAGTATTGTCACTGGGCTAGTAATCCAGCGGCACGGCAATACTCTGGGAATCCAGCTTCGAATCTGTCACGGCAATGGTCAGAATTTAAACTCAATAAAAAACCTGGAATTAAAAGTCCAATGATGACCATAAAACCATTGTTGTCACTGAAACCCATCTGGTTCACTAATGTCCTTTAGAGAAGGAAATGTGCCGTCCTTCCCCGGCCTGGCCTACACGTGACTCCAGACCCACAGCAATGTGGCTCCTCTGAAATGGTCGAGCGAGACACTCAGTTCAAGGGCAATTAGGGATAGGCTGCCTTCGCCCAGCGACGCCCACGTCCCAAAGAGTCAACAAAATGATTAAACCAATCAATGGGTCAGAAGGTTCAAGCTCACCACGTTGAGAGTGTTGTGTGGGTGGAGAGCAGGACTGTCCAGGACCAACTATCACCAAATGCTGGAACCTTGATTATCTGATGGTGATATTTTAATGATATATCTAATCTGAATGCTTAGTGCAGCGAGAGATCTGGGCTCTCGTGTTAGCCACATTTTCCACATTATTATTCATTTGTGGGATGTGGTGTTGCTGGCTAGGCCCGCATTCATTGCCCATCTGCAATTGCCCTTGAGAAGGGGCAGGTGAGCTGCCTCCTTGAACCGCTGCAGTCCATGTGGTGTAGGTACATCCACTGTGCTGTTAGGGAGCGAGTTCCAGGATGTTGTCCCCAGCGACAGTGAAGGAACGGCCGATATATTTCTAAGTCAGGATGGTGAGTGACTTGGAGGGGAACCTCCAGGTGGTGGGGTTCCCAGGTCTCTGCTGTTCTTGTCCTTCTAGATGGTAGTGGTCATGGGTTTTGATTTGATTTATTATTGTCACATGTATTAGTAAACAGTGAAAAGTATTGTTTCTTGCATGCTGTACAAACAATGCATACTGTACATAGGGAAGGAAGGAGAGACTGCAGAATATAATGTTAGTCATAACTAGATTGTAGAAAAACGGTCAACTTAATACAAGGTAGGTCCATTCAAAAGTCTGATGGCAGTAGGGAAGAAACTGTTCTTGAGTCGGTTGGTACGTGACCTCAAACTTTGGTATCTTTTTCCTGACGGAAGAAGGTGGAAGAGAGTATGTCTGGGGTGCGTGGGGTCCTTAATTATGCTGGCTGCCTTTCCGAGGCAGCGGGAAATATAGATAGAGTCAATGGATGGGCGGCTGGTTTGCGTGATGGACTGGGCTACATTCACAACCGTTTGTAATTTCCTGCGGTCTTGGGTAGAGCAGGCTCCATACCAAGCTGTGATACAACCAGAAAGAATGCTTTCTATGGTGCATATGTAGACGTTGGTGAGGGTCGTAGCTGACATACCAAATTTCCTCAGTCTTCTGAGAAAGTAGAGTGGTTGGTGGGCTTTCTTTTTTCTCTTTTAAAAAAAATTTTTAGAGTACCCAATTCATTTATTCCAATTAAGGGGCAATTTAGCAGGGACAATTCACCTACCCTGCAGATCTTTGGGTTGTGGGGGCGATACCCACGCAGACACGGGGAGAATGTGCAAACGCCACACGGACAGTGATCCAGAGCTGGGATCAAACCTGGGACCTCGGCGCCATGAGGTAGCAGCACTAACCACTGTGCCATGCTGGGCATTACTTAACTATAGTGTCGGCATGGGGGGAACCAGGACAGGCTGTTGGTGATCTGCACACCTAAAAACTTGAAGCTCTCAACCCTTTCTACTTCATTCCCATTGATGTAGACAGGGGCACGTTCTCCACTACGCTTCCTGAAGTCGATGACAATCTCCTTTGTTTTATTGACATTGAGGGAGAGATTATTGTCGTCGCACCAGTTCACCAGATTCTCTATCTCATTCCTGTACTCTGTCTCGTCATTGTTTGAAATCCGACAACTACGATGGTGTCATCAGCAAATTAGAAAATCGAGTTGGAGTGAAATTTGGCCACACAGTCATAGGTGTATAAGGAGTATAGTAGGGGGCTGAGGACACAGCCTTGTGGGGACACCGGTGTTGAGGATGATCGTGGAGGAGGTGTTGTTGCCTATCCTTACTGACTGTGGCCTGTGGGTTAGAAAGTTCAGGATCCAGTCGCAGAGGGAGGAGCCGAAGCCAAGGCCATGGAGTTTGGAGATGAATTTCGTAGGAATGATGGTGTTGAAGGCTGAGCTGTGTGGTTTGGAAGGTGCTAGCGAAGGAACCTTGGTGAGTTCCTCCAGTGCATCTTATAGATGGTACACACGGCTGTTACCATGCATTGGTGGTGCAGGGAGTGAATCGTTGTGGATAGGATGCCAATCAAGCCGCTGCTTTGTCCTGGATGGTATCAAACATCTTGAATGTTGATGAGCTGCACTCATCCAGGCAAGTGGAGAGTATTCCATTGCACTCCTGACTTGTGCCAGGTAGGTGGTGATCATGCTTTGGGGGTCAGGAGATGAGTTACTTGCCGCAGGATTCCCAGCCTCTGACTTGCTCTTGTAGCCACAGTATTAATGTGGCTGGTCTAGTTCAGGTCGGGTCAATGGTAACCCCAGAATGTTGATTGTGGGGGATTCAGCAATGGTAATGCCTTTGACTGTTAAGGGGTAAATGTTACTTGCCACACTAAGTCTGGATATTGTCCAGGTCTTGCTGCATTTTGACATTAACTGCTTCAGTATCTGAAGAGTCGCGAATGGTGCTGAACATTGTGCAGTCAGCGACAAACATCCCCACTTCTGCCCTTATGATGGAAGGAAGGTCATTGATGAAGCAGCTGAAGATGGTTGGGCTGAAGAAACTACCCTGGGGAACTCCTGCAGTGATGACCTTGATCATCTTGAAAAGAACAAGTTGATTAGCGATACTCAACACGGTTTTGTGAAGGGTAGGTCATGTCTCACAAACCTTAGAGTTTTTTGAGAAGGTGACCAAACAGGTGGATCAGGGTAAAGCTGTTGATGTGGTGTATATGGATTTCAGTAAGGCGTTTGATAAGGTTCCCCACGGTAGGCTATTGCAGAAAATAAGGAAGTATGGAATTGAAGGTGATTTAGCGGTTTGGATCAGTAATTGGCTAGCTGAAAG
Organism: Scyliorhinus canicula; assembly: GCF_902713615.1. Classification (NCBI taxonomy): domain Eukaryota; kingdom Metazoa; phylum Chordata; class Chondrichthyes; order Carcharhiniformes; family Scyliorhinidae; genus Scyliorhinus; species Scyliorhinus canicula. Next base: position 1,952,917 of record NC_052146.1, read on the forward strand.
AAGACAGAGGGTGGTGGTTGATGGCAAATGTTCATCCTGGAGTTCAGTTACTAGTGGTGTACCGCAAGGATCTGTTTTGGGGCCACTGCTGTTTGTAATTTTTATAAATGACCTGGCAGAGGGTGTAGAAGGATGGGTTAGTAAATTTGCAGATGACACGAAGGTCGGTGGAGTTGTGGATAGTGCTGAAGGATGTTATAGGATACAGAGGGACATAGATAAGCTGCAGAGCTGGGCTGAGAGGTGGCAGATGGAGTTTAATGCGGAAAAGTGTGAGGTGGTTCACTTTGGAAGGAGTAACAGGAATGCAGAGTACTGGGCTAATGGCAAGATTCTTGGTAGTGTAGATGAACAGAGAGATCTCGGCAGCCAGGTACATAAATCCCTGAAAGTTGCCACCCAGGTTAATAGGGCTGTTAAGAAGGCATATGGTGTGCTAGCCTTTATAAGCAGGGGGATTGAGTTTCGGAACCACAAGGTCATGCTGCAGCTGTACATAACTCTGGTGCGGCCACACCTGGAGTACTGCGTGCAGTTCTGGTCACCACATTATAGGAAGGATGTGGAAGCTTTGGAAAGGGTTCAGAGGAGATTTACTAGGATGTTGCCTGGTATGGAGGGAAGGTCTTACGAGGAAAGGCTCAGGGAATTGAGGTTGTTTTCGTTAGAGAGGAGAAGGCTGAGAGGTGACTTAATAGAGACATATAAGATAGTCAGAGGGTTAGATAGGGTGGACAGTGAGAGTCTTTTTCCTCGGATGGTGATGACCAACAAGAGGGGACATAGCTTTAAATTGAGGGGTGAGAGATATAGGACAGATGTCAGAGGCAGTTTCTTTACTCAGAGAGTAGTAGGGGTGTGGAACGCCCTGCCTGCAATAGTAGTAGACTCGCCAACTTTAAGGGTATTTAAGTGGTCACTGGATAGACATATGGATGAAAATGGAATAGTGTAGGTCAGATAGGCTTCAGATGGTTTCACAGGTCGGCGCAACATCGAGGGCCGAAGGGCCCGTACTGCGCTGTAGTGTTCTATGTTCTATGTTCTATGATTTATCTCCAACGTCCACACTACTAGCTTTCCAATAATTTGAGCACGGCCTCATGGTGTAGTTTTAGGGTCCGTCCCACTGGACCAGAAGTTCTGGGTTTGAGTCTAACGCCAGGACTTGTTGGACATGGAAGGAGCTCGGGAACCCTTCCACCACCTCCCCCCACTATTCCTCAATGGATCCAAAAGTGTGGGTATGAGGAAATGCTAAAAAAAGTTGTGTCTAAAGATTAGAACTTGGCTATATTTCAGTTACCAGAAGCTCCATCACTTAAACATATAAACCATGAGATACCCCACCCATTCCTCCCCTTCCCACTTCAACAAACACACCTCATCCCGCCTTCTTTTGTCTGCTTGTTTTTTCCTCTTGTCTCTCTTTGTTTTCTGTTTTGACCAGGGCTTATTTTTCACAAATTTCCTTTTCCCTTCGTTTTGCTGCCTCTCCTGCTGCTCTGCTAACATCTTCTTCCTCTGTTTCTCTCTGTTTTTGTCTTTGTATCGGATGGAGTTTGTGTCTATGTTCTCAGGGACAAAACCAGGAAAACTTTTCCCTCTTAACTCCGGCATCTTGGGCAGTTTAAGTAAACCAAAGCCTCTGGCGAGGGCTGCAAAATCCAGATCTGGAAAATAAATCATTGTGGCAATCATTACTGGAGAAGTCATGGCTGATCATCCAATTCAATAACCTAATCCCCCTTTCCCCCAAATCCTTGATCCCCCTTCTCCCTAAGTGCTATAGGAACAGCGATGGTAATGCCATTGAATATCAAGGGGCGATGGTTAGATCCTCTCTTCTAGGAGATGGTCATTGCCTGGCACGAATGTCACTTGCCACTTGTCAGCCCGAGCCTGGATATTGCCCAGGTCTTGCTGCATTTGGACATAGACTGCTTCATTATCAGCGAACATCCCCAGTGCTGCCCTTCTGATGGAAGGGAGGTCATTGATGAAGTAGCTGAAGATGGCTGGGGCCGAGGACACGACCCTGAGGAACTCCTGCAGTGATGTCCTGGAGCTGAGATGATTGATCTCCAACCACCACAACCATCTTCCTTTGTGCCGGGAATGACGCCAACCAGCAGAGCGTTTCCCCTGATTCTCATTGACTCGATGTTTGAACCAAGGCTGTATGAGGGCAGGAGCTGAGTGACCCTGGCGGAACCCAAACTGAGTGTCCGTGAGCAGGTTATTGCTGAGTAAGTGCTGCTTGATAGCCCTGTTGATGACTCCTTCCATCAGTTTACTGATGATGGACAGTAGACTGATAGGGCGATCATTTGCTGGGTTGGATTTGTGTACAGAACATACCTGGATAATTTTCCACATTGCCAGTGTTGTAGCTGTACTGGAACAGCTTGGCTAGGGGTGCGGCATGATCTGGAGCACAAGTCTTCAGTACTATTGCCGGAATATTGTCAGGACCTATAGCGTTTGCAGTATCCAGTGCCTACAGCCATCTCTTGAATCAAATTAGCTGAAGACTGACATCTGTGATACTGAGGACCTCAGGAGGAGACCGAGATGGATCATCCACTCGGCCCTTCTAGCTGAAGATTATTGCGAATACTTCAGCCTTATCTTTTGCACTGATGTGCTGGGCTCCTCCATCATTGAGGTTGGGGATATTTGTGGAGCCTCCTCCAGGAAGCGTGGAAAATGTGCAGACCTGCAGGTGAGAGTGAAACAACGCGGCCCCCAAACCCCTCTGCGTAGCTTAATCCTAGCTAACGTCCAATCTCCAGAAAACAAGCTCGACAAACTTAAAGCCAGACTTACTTTTCATAGAGAACTGAGGGACTGCTGTGTGCTCTGCTTCACAGAGACATGGCTGACTCCTGCTTCACCAGACTGTGCCCTACAACCAAAGGGCTTCTCAATCCACCCAATGGACTGTACAGCGGCCTCAGGCAAGACAAGGGGAGGTGGGGTCTGCCTCCTAATCAACACCTCCTGATGCCAAGATGGCGAGTTTCTGCTCCCCGGACCTAGAATATCTGACGCTAAAACACCGCCCCTTCTCCCTCCCGCGGGAGTTTAGCTCCGTTATGCTGACGGCAGTTTACATCCCTCCCCATGCGGACGTGTAAATCGCACTGGACGAAATATTCACCACCACAAATAGCCTTGAAACGAAACATCCCAAGGCCTTGTTCATTGTAGCTGGGGACTTCAATCAGGCCAAGCTCAAGAGCGTACTACCAAGTTACCACCAACACGTCACCTGTTCCACCAGAGGCCCAAACATCCTGGACCACTGCTACACAAATATCAAACATACCTACCGCTCTATCACCCGCCCACACTTTGGCAAATCTGACCACAAGGCTGTGCTCCTGCTCCCGGCTTATAAGCAAAAACTGAACATAGAACATAGAACAGCACAGAACAGGCCCTTCAGCCCTCGATGTTGTGCCGAGCAATGATCACCCTACTCAAACCCACGTATCTACCCCATACCCTTAACCCAACAACCCCCCCATTAACCTTATTTTTTAGGACACTAAGGGCAATTTATCATGGCCAATCCACCTAACCTGCACATCTTTGGACTGTGGGAGGAAACCGGAGCACCCGGAGGAAACCCACGCACACACGGGGAGAACGTGCAGACTCCGCACAGACAGTGACCCAGCCGGGAATCGAACCTGGGACCCTGGAGCTGTGAAGCATTTATGCTAACCACCATGCTACCGTGCTGCCCCTGAAGCGGTAGAATCCGTCAAAGAAAGTTGTGCATTGTTGGTCTGAGGAATCGGATGATCTCCTAGGGGGACTGCTTAGAGTCAGTGGACTGGTCAGTATTTAAAAACTCTGCGACCAGCCTGAACGAGTACGCCACTACAGTAACTGACTTCATTAGTAAGTGTTTAGAAGACTGTGTGCCAAAGAAGCCAATCCGCGTGTTTCCCAACCGGAAACCCTGGATGAACAGGGATATCCACTGCTTGCTGAAGTCTAGCTCTGAGGCGTTCAAGTCAGGCGACCCTGACCTCTACAAGAAAGCCAGATATGATCTAAAGAAATCCATCAAAGATGCCAAAAGGCAGTACCGGACCAAGCTCGAGTCCCAGGCTAGCCACACGGATCCCCGCCGTCTATGGCAAGGTCTGCAAGACATAGCGGGCTACAAGATGAAGGCATGTAAAATCGTCGGCTCCAATGCACCCCGCCCTGATGAGCTCAACGCATTCTGTGCCGGCTTTGAGCAAGAGGTCAGTGAGAGCGAGCCCTCCACCCCAGAAGCCGCGGATGAACTTGTATCTGAGATCACCATTGCAGACGTCAGAGCAGCCTTCTCGAAGGTCAACCCACGGAAAGCCACTGGCCCGGATGGGGTACCCGGACGGGCACTCAGGTCTTGCGCGGATCAGCTGGTGGGGGTATTCGCAGACATCTTCAACCTCTCTTTACAACAATCTGAGGTCCCTATCTGCTTCAAGAAGACGACCATCATCCCTGTACCAAAAAAAAGCCAAGCAGCGTGCCTTAATGACTATCGTCCAGTGGCTCTGACATCCATCATCATGAAGAGGCTGTTTAGCACAGGGACTAAATCACTGGCTTTGAAGGCAGGCCAGCAGCACGGTTCAATTCCCGTACCAGCCTCCCCGAACAGGCGCCGGAATGTGGCAACTAGGGGCATTTCACAGTAACTTCATTTGAAGCCTACTTGTGACAATAAGCGATTTTCATTTTCATTTCATTTCAAGCGCTTCGAAAGGTTAGACATGGCACGAATCAACTCCAGCCTCCCGGATTGCCTTGATCCACTACAGTTCGCCTACCGCTGCAACAGGTCCATATAGATGCCATCTCCATGGCCCTGCACTCTACCCTGGAACACCTAGATAACAAAGACACCTATGTCAGACTCCTATTTATCGACCACAGCTCAGCCTTCAACACCATCATTCCTACGAAACTCATCTCCAAACTCCGTGGCCTTGGCCTCGGCTCCTCCCTCTGCGACTGGATCCTGAACTTTCTAACCCACAGGTCACAAGTCAGTAAGGATAGGCAACAACACCTCCTCCACGATCATCCTCAACACCGGTGCCCCACAAGGCTGTATCCTCAGCCCCCTACTATACTCCTTATACACCTATGACTGTGGCCAAATTCCCCTCCAACTCGATTTTCAAATTTGCTGATGACACCATCGTAGTGGGTCGGATTTCAAACAATGACGGGACAGAGTACAGGAATGAGACAGAGAATCTAGTGAACGGTGCGACGACAATAATCTCTCCCTCAATATCAACATAATGAAGGAGATTGTCATCGACTTCAGGAAGCGTAATGGAGAAGATGCCCCTGTCTACATCAATGGGAACGAAGTAGAAAGGGTCGAGAGCTTCAAGCTTTTCAAGCCTAGCAAACGTCCAAGCGATTGAAAACAAGCTGGATGAACTTAACGCCAGACTTACCTCTCAGAGGGAAGTAAGAGACTGCTGTGTGCTCTGTTTCACAGAGACATGGCTCACCCCCGCCTCACCGGACTGTGCCATACAACCGGAAGGCTTCTCAATTCACCGGGCAGACCGCACGGCATCTTCAGGCAAAGCGAAGGGTGGAGGGGTTTGCCTCCTCATCAACGCCTCCTGGTGCTTGGATGTGGTGACCCTGGCGACCTACTGCTCCCCAGACCTGGAATACCTGACCGTGAAGTGCCGCCCATACTATCTTCCACGTGAGTTCACTTCAGCCATTATCACAGCGGTCTACATCCCACCCCAGGCAGAAGTGAGGAAGGCGCTGGATGAACTGTACACAGTCATAAACAACTATGAAACAGAACACCCAGGGCAGCACGGTGGCACAGTGGTTAGCACTGCGGCCTCACGGCGCTGAGGTCCCAGGTTCGATCCCGGCTCTGGGTCACTGTCCGTGTGGAGTTTGCACATTCTCCCCGTGTTTGCGTGGGTTTCGCCCCCACAACCCAAAAATGTGCAAGCTAGGTGGATTGGCCACTCTAAATTGCCCCTTAATTGGAAAAATGATTGGGTACACTAAATTTATTTTAAAAAAAAATGAAACAGAACACCCGGAGGCCCTGTTCATTGTGGCCGGAGACTTCAACAAAGCCAACCTCAAGAGTGTACTGCCAAAATTCCACCAGCACATCTCCTGTACCACCCGGGGCGACAACACTCTTGACCACTGCTACTCAAAAATCAAGGGCGCCTACCGTTCCATCCCCCGACCGCACTTTGGGAAATCAGACCATAAGACTGTGCTCCTTCTCCCGGCTTACAAGCAGAAACTCAAGCGGGAGAATCCAGCTAAGAAGGTTGTGCAGTGCTGGTCTGAGGAGACAGAAGAGCTCTTACGTGACTGCTTGGAGACAGTGGACTGGTCCATATTTAAGAACTCAGCGACTAACTTAAATGAGTATGTCACCACCGTCACAGACTTCATCAGCAAATGTGTGGACGACTGCGTGCCAAAGAAAGCAGTACGTACATTCCCCAACCGGAAACCATGGCTCAACCGCAGGATTGACTCCCTACTGAAGGACAGATCTGAGGCGTTCAAGGCAGACGACCCTGTCCTATACAAGAAATCCAGGTACGACCTCCGCAAAGCCATCCGAGATGCCAAGAGAGAATATCAAACTAAGCTAGAGTCACAGACAGACTCTCGGCGGTTGTGGCAAGGACTAAGCAACATAACGGGCTACAAAGCGAAGCCGAGCAGTATCTCTGGCAGCAGTGCACCCCTCCCCGATGAACTTAACGCATTCTATGCTCGGTTTGAGCAGGTAACCAACAACCCGCTATCGAGTGCCCCAGCAACCCATAATTCACCCATACCCACCATCACAGTTTCCGAAGTCAGATCGGCCTTCCTGAAAGTGAACCCACGGAAGGCGATGGGCCCGGACGGGATCCCTGGTCGTGCACTCAGAACCTGCGCGGACCAGCTGGCAGAGGTATTCACAGACATCTTTAACCTATCCCTACTCCACTCCGAGGTCCCCACCTGCTTCAAGAAGACCACCATCATACCGGTACCAAAGAAGAACCAGGCAACGTGCCTCAATGACTACCGCCCGGTGGCCCTGACGTCAGTTGTAATGAAGTGCTTTGAGAGGCTGATCATGAAGCGCATCACCTCCATACTCCCGGAACGCCTTGACCCACTTCAATTCGCATACCGTCGCAACCGGTCCACATCAGACGCCATTTCCCTGGCCCTACACTCATCCCTAGAGCATCTCGAAAACAAGGACTCCTACATCAGACTCTTATTTATTGACTACAGCTCCGCCTTCAACACCATAATCCCAGCCAAGCTCATATCAAAGCTCCAAAACCTAGGACTTGGCTCTCCACTCTGCAACTGGATCCTTGACTTTCTGACCAACAGACCACAGTCAGTAAGAATGAACACCAAGATCTCCTCCACAATAGTCCTCAACACCGGTGCCCCGCAAGGCTGCGTACTTAGCCCCCTACTCTACTCCCTGTACACACACGACTGCATGGCAAAACTTGGTTCCAACTCCATCTACAAGTTTGCTGACGATACGACCATAGTGGGCCGGATCTCGAATAACAACGAGTTCGAATACAGGAGGGAGATAGAGAACCTAGCGGAGTGGTGTAACGACAACAATCTCTCCCTTAATGCCAGCAAAACTAAAGAGCTGGTCATCGACTTCAGGAAGCATAGTACTGTACACACCCCTGTCAGCATCAACGGAGCCGAGGTAGAGATGGTGAGCAGTTTCAAATTCCTAGGGGTGCACATCACCAAAAATCTATCCTGGTCCACTCATGTCGACGCTATCACCAAGAAAGCACAACAGCGCCTTTACTTCCTCAGGAAACTAAGGAAATTTGGCATGTCCACATTAACCCTTACCAACTTTTACAGATGCACTATAGAGAGCATCCTCTTGGGCTGCATCACAGCCTGGTATGGCAACTGCTCGGCCCAGGACCGCAAGGAACTTCAGAGAGTCGTGAATACCGCCCAGTCCATCACACAAACCTGCCTCCCATCCATTGATTCCATCTACACCTCCCGCTGCCGGGGGAAAGCAGGCAGCATAATCAAGGATCCCTCCCACCCGGCTTACTCACTTTTCCAACTTCTTCCATCGGGCAGGAGATTCAGAAGTCTGAGAACACGCACGAACAGACTCAAAAACAGCTTCTACCCCACTGTCACCAGACTCCTAAATGACCCTCTTATTTACTGACCTCATTAACACTACACCCTGTCTGCTTCATCCGATGCCAATGCTTATGTAGTTACATTGTATATCTTGTGTTGCCCTATTATGTATTCTCATGTATTTTCTTGAATTCTGTTCAATTCCCTTTTCTTCCCATGTACTGAATGATCTGTTGAGCTGCTTGCAGAAAAATACTTTTCACTGTACCTCGGTACACGTGACAATAAACAAATCCAATCCAATCCAATCCAATTTTAGGTGTGCAGATCACCAACAGCCTGTCCTGGTCCCCCCATGCTGACACTATAGTTAAGAAAGCCCACCATCGACTCTACTTTCTCAGACGACTGAGGAAATTTGGCATGTCAGCTATGACCCTCACCAACTTCTACAGATGCACCATAGAAAGCATTCTTTCTGGTTGTATCACAGCTGGAATGGAGCCTGCTCTGCCAAAGACCGTAGGAAACTATAAAAGGTTGTGAATGTAGCCCAGTCCATCACACAAACCAGCCGCCCATCCATTGGCTCTATCTATAATTCCTGCTGCCTCAGAAAGGCAGTCAGCATAATTAAGGACCCCACGCACCCCGGACATACTCTCTTCCACCTTCTTCCGTCAGGAAAAAGATACCAAAGTTTGAGGTCACGTCCCAACCGACTCAAGAACAGCTTCTTCCCTACTGCCATCAGACTTTTGAATGGACCTACCTCGTATTAAGTTGATCTTTTCTCTACACCTTGCTATAACTGTAACATTATATTCTGCAGTCTCTCCTTCCTTCCCTATGTACGGTATGCATTGTTTGTACAGCATGCAAGAAACAATACTTTTCATTGTATACTAATACATGTGACAATAATAAATCAAATCAAAAATCCAGTGAGTTTAATAGTCACCACCATTCACGGCTGGATGTGGCAGGACGACAGAGCTTAGATCTGATGGATTTGTTGTGGAATCGCTGAGCTCTGTCTAGCACTTGCTGCTTATGCTGTTTGGCACATAAGTAGTCCTGTGTTGTAGCTTCACCAGGTCAACACCTCAGTTTTTGGTCTGCCTAATGTGGCTCCTGGCATGCTCTCCTGCACTCTTCACTGAACCAGGGTTGATCTCCTGGCTGGGTGGTAATGGCAGAGTGGGAGATATGCCGGGACCATGAGGTTGTAAGACCATAAGACATAGGAGCAGAATTAGGCCACTCGGCCCATCGAGTCTGCTCCGCTATTCAATCATGGCTGATATTTTCTCATCCCCATTCTCCTGCCTTCTTCCCATAACCCCTGATCCACTTATTAATCAAGAACCTATCCATCTCTGTCTTAAAGACACTCAGTGAATTGGCCTCCACAGCCTTCTGCGGCAAAGAGTTCCACAGATTCACCACCCTCTGGCTGAAGAAATTCCTCCTCATCTCTGTGTTAAAGGATTGTCTCTTTAGTCTGAGATGGTGTCCTCTGGTTCTAGTTTTTCCTACAAGTGGAAACATCCTCTCCATGTCCACTCTATCCTGGCCTCGCAGTATCTTGTAAGTTTCAATAAGATCCTCCCTCATCCTTCTAAACTCCAACGAGTACAGACCCAGAGTCCTCAACCGTTTCTCATACAATAAGCTCTTCATTCCAGGGATCATTCTTGTGAACCTCCTCTGGACCCTTTCCAAGGCCAGCACATCCTTCCTTAGATATGGGGCCCAAAACTGCTCACAATACTTCAAATGGGATCTGACCAGAGCCTTATACAGCCTCAGAAGTACATCCCTGGTCCCGTATTCTAGCCCTCTTGACATGAATGCTAACATTGCATTTGCTTTCTTAACTGCCGACTGAACACGCACATTAACCTTAAGAGAATCATGAACAAGGATTCCCAAGTCCCTTTGTGCTTCTGATTTCCAAAGCTATTTTCCATTTAGAAAACAGTCTATGCCTAAATTCCTCCTCCCAAAGTGCATAACCTCACACTTTCCACATTGTATTTTATCTGCCACTTCTTTGCCCACTCTCCTAGCCTGTCCAAGTCCTTCTGCATCCGCCTTGCTTCCTCAATACTACCTGTCCCTCTACAGATCTTTCTATCATCTGCAAACTTAGCAACAGTGCTTTCAGTACCTTCTTCCAGATCATTTATGTATGTTATGAAAAGTTGTGATCCCAGCACAGACCCCTGAGGCACACCACTAGTCACCGGCTGCCATCCTGAAAAAGACCCCTTTACCCCCACTCTGCCTCTGCCAATCAGCCAATCCTCTATCCATACCAGGATCTTACCCTTAACACCATGGGCTCTTAACTTATTTAACAGTCTCCTATGCGGCACCTTGTCAAAGGCCTTCTGGAAATCTAAATAAACCATGTCCACTGGTTCTCCTTTGTCTAACTTCCTTGTTACCTCCTCAAAGAACTCCAACAGATTTGTCAGACATGACCTCCCTTTGACAAAGCCTTTCTGACTCAGTCCTATTTTACCATGCACTTCCAAGTACTTCGCAATCACATCTATAATAACAGACTCTAAAATCTTACCAATGACCAAAGTCAGGCTAACCGGCCTATAATTTCCCATATTCTGCCTCCCTCCCTTCTTAAACAGCGGTGTTACATTAGCCACTTTCAGGTCCTCTGGGACCCTTCCTGCCTCCAGTGATTCCTGAAAGATCATCACTAACGCCTCCACAATCTCCTCAGCTGTCTCTTTTAGGACTCTGGGGTGTAGTCCATCCGGTCCAGGTGACTTATCCATCTTCAGACCTTTCAGGTTCTGGGGGACATCAATATGAAGGTGGACGGGGAAAATCAGGTCGGTAGTGGATCCCAAGAAAAGGAAGTTATGGAATGTCTAAGAGATGGTTTTTTGGAGCAGCTTGTGACAGAGCCTACTAGGGAACAGGCAATTCTGGATTTGGTGATGTGTAATGAGGCAGACTTGGGATTAAGGAACTTAATGTGAAGGAACCCTTAGGGAGCAGTGACCACAATATGACCACTTTCAGAACCTTCTCCTTAGTAATGGTCACTGCGCTCACCTCTACCCCCTGCTTCTCCTGGAGCTCTGGCATCCCACTGGTGTCTTCCACCGTGAAGACTGATGCAAAGTAACTGTTCAGTTTGTCTGCCATTTGTTTCCTATTATTCTCCAGCCATGTTTTCCAGTGATCCAATGTCTATTTTGCCTCTCTCTTACCTTTTATATATTGAAAAAAACTCTTCCTAGCTTCCTTTATATTACTAGCTAGCTTGCACTCATACTTCATCTTCTCCCCCCTTATTGCTTTTTTAGTTGTCCTCTGCTCGCTTTTAAAGGCTTCCCAATCCTCTGGTTTCCCACTAATTCTCGCCACTTTGTCTGCTTTTACTCTAGCTTTTATGCTGTCCTTGACATCCCTCGTCAGCCATGGATGCCTTGTCCTCCCCTTAGTATGTTTCCTCCTCCTTGGGATGAATTTCTGTTGTGCCTCCAGAATAACCCCCCAAACTCCTGCCATTGCTGTTCCACTGTCTTCCCTGCTCGGCTCCTTCTCCAATCAACTCTGGCCAGCTCCTCCCTCATGTCTTTGTAGTTACCCTTATTTAATTGTAATACCTGTCACATCTGATTGCAGCTTCTCCCTCTCAAACTGCTGGGTAAATTCTATCATATTGTGGTCACTGCTCCCTAAGGGTTCCTTCACCTTAAGTTCCCTAATCCCTTAAACTCCCGAATCAAGTCTGCCTCATTACACATCACAAAATCCATGATGTGGAGATGCCGGCGTTGGACTGGGGTGAGCACAGTAAGAAGTCTTACAACACCAGGTTAAAGTCCAACATGTTTGTTTCAAACACTAGCTTTCGGAGCACTGCTCCTTCCTCAGGTGAATGGAGAGGTATGTTCCAGAAAGATCTATATAGACAAAGTCAAAGATGCAAGACGATACTTTGAATGCGAGCATTTGCAGGTAATCAAGTCGTTACAGAGTCCAGAGATAGGGGTAACCCCAGGTTAAAGAGGTGTGAATTGTCTCAAGCCAGGACAGTTGGTAGGATTTCGCAAGCCCAGGCCAGATGGTGGGGGATGAATGTAATGCTACATGAATCCCAGGTCCCGGTTGAGGCCGCACTCATGCGTGCGGAACTTGGCTATAAGTCTCCACTTGGCGATTCTGCGTTGTCGCGTGTCTGAAGGCCGCCTTAGAAAAGAACATAGAAAAATACAGCACAGAACAGAACCTTCGGCCCATGATGTTGTGCCAAACTTTTGTCCTAGATTAAGAACAAATTAATCTACACTCCATCATCCTACCGTAATCCATGTACCTATCCAATAGCCGCTTGAAGGTCCCTAATGTTTCCGACTCAACTACTTCCACAGGCAGTGCATTCCATGCCTCCACTACTTGGAGATATGGTTATATACTATTTATATAATATAGAAATATATATATTTATTTATATATTTGTATATTATATATAATATATTTATATAGTTATATACTACTTGAATGGGATATGGCGCTCGACTCATCGATCGACAGTTCCAATGCGCCACAGCAAAAACCCGCAACGACATCCTCAGAAGACAAACACAGGACACAACCGACAGAGTACTTTCCCGGAGCGGAGAAACTACGACATCTTCCTCGCAGCCTTCAACACGTCATCGATGAAGGCGAACACCTTGCCAAGGTCATCCCCACTACTTGCCTTCAAACAACACGTTTCTCTTTTGTTTTCACTATTATATTTAGGGCCTCACGGTAGCATGGTGGTTAGCATCAATGCTTCACAGCTCCAGGGTCCCAGGTTCGATTCCCGGCTGGGTCACTGTCTGTGTGGAGTCTGCACGTCCTCCCCGTGTGTGCGTGGGTTCCCTCGGGTGCTCCGGTTTCCTCCCACAGTCCAAAGATGTGCGGGTTAGGTGGATTGGCCATGCTAAATTGCCCATAGTGTAAGGTTAATGGGGGGGATTGTTGGGTTACGGGTATATGGGTTACGTGGGTTTAAGTAGGGTGATCATTGCTCGGCACAACATCGAGGGCCGAAGGGCCTGTTCTGTGCTGTACTGTTCTATTCTATTCTATTCTAACCGCGCAACCTCAAACAAACCATTGTTTGCAGCAAATTACCCAGCCTTCAGAACAGCAACCACGACACCACACAACCCTGCCATGGCAATCTCTGCAAGACATGCCAGATCATCGACATGGGTACCATCATTACACGTGGAAACACCACCCACCAGGTACGCGGTACATACTCGTGCGACTCGGCCAGCGTTGGCTACCTCATACGCTGCAGGAAAGGATGTCCCGAAGCGTGGTACATTGGCGAGACTATGCAGACACTGCGACAATGAATGAACGGGCATCGTGTGACAATCACCAGGCAGGAATGTTCCCTTCCAGTCGGGGAACACCAGCAGTCAAGGGCATTCAGCCTCTGATCTCCGGGTAAGCGTTCTCCAAGGCGGCCTTCAGGACGCACGACAACGCAGAATCGCCGAGCAGAAACTTATAGCCAAGTTCCGCACACACGAGTGCAGCGTCAACCGGGACCTTGGATTCATGTCGCATTACATTCATCCCACACCATCTGTCCTGGGCTTGCGAAAGTCTACCAACTGTCCTGGCTTGAGACAATTCATACCTCTTTAACCGGGGGTTACCCCTATCTCTGGATCTGTAACGACTTGATTACCTGCAAATGCTTGCATTCTAAGCATTGTCTGGCAGCTTTGAATTTGTCTATATAGATGTTTCTGGAACATACCTCTCCATTCACCCGAGGAAGGAGCAGTGCTCCGAAAGCTCGTGTTTGAAACAACCATGTTGGACTTTAACCTGGTGTTGTAAGACTTCTTACTGTGATCACCAAATCCAGAATTGCCTGTTCCCTAGTGGGCTCTGTCACAAGCTGCTCCAAAAAAACATCTCTAGACATTCCACAAATTCCTTTTCGTGGGATCCACTACCAACCTGATTTTCCCAGTCCACCTGCATATTGAAGTCCCCGATGATTGTTGCAATGTTGCCTTTTTTTCATGCCTTTTCTATCTTCTGCCCCACATCCTGACTACTGCCAGGGGCCTGTACATAACTCCCATCAGGGTCTTTTTACCTTTGCGATTCCTCAACTCTACCCACAGAGATTCTCTGCCTTCTGATCCTATATCGCTCCTTGCTATCAATTTAACTTCATTCCTTACTAACAATGCAACCCCGCTCCCCTTTGCCCATCTGCCTGACCTTTCGATAGGACACATGTCCTTGGATATTTAGATCCCAGCCCTGATCCCCTTGCAGCCACGTCTCTGTGATGCCCACAACATCGTACCGGCCAATTTCAATGTGTGCATTGTAGATTGTGGTTGAAAACAATTGTGCTGCTGCTGATGGCCCACAGCGCCTCATGGATGCCCAGCCTTGAATTGTTGGATCTGTTTGAAGTCTATCCCATTTAGCATGGTGATAGTGCCACACAATACTGGAGGGTATCCTCAATGTGGAGATGGGACTACATCTCCACAGGAACGGTGCGGTGGTTCCTCGTACCAATTCCCAGTGGTGAGAGACCAGGAAATGCTTAGGAACAAAGGACCTGGGTGATCAGATACAGAAATCACTAAAGACAAATGCACAAAACATATCAATGTGAAACGGAATGTTGGCCGTTGTCTCAAGAGGGCTGGAATACAAAGGAAATTGTGCATCAGTTATACAGAACCTGGTTAGACCCTATCTGGTGTAACTGCATTCAGCTTTGGACACCAAGCCTCAAGAAGGGTTTATTAGCCTTGGACAGGGAGCTGTGTAGATTCACCAGACTGATTCAAGGGCACACGTTACACAGACTCGATATGTAATCCTTTGACTACTCCTTGCTCGTATAAAGGGGTGGGACAATCAAGGTGTTTCAAATTATTAAAAGGATCTTCCAGGTTCAAGAGAAACTATTTCCTCTGTTGGGACAATTCCAGAATAAAGAGGGGGGGGGGGGAACATAAACTGGGAACCAGATCAGCCGGGAGTGAAATCAGAAATCAGGTGGTAAAAATTCAGAATTCTCTTCTGCAAAAGACTATGGATGCTGTAGGATAATAGACATTTTCAAAACTAAGATGGAAAAATGGCATAAAGCACGTACTTTTAAAACAAAACACGATAGTAACTTCCTCGTACTGAATATCGGGTTCCTCTGGACCGCCCTGGTCTCACATATTTTGCAAAACGTGAGCTGAATACTTCTATCACATGCTGAATAAAACTGACCCTGAGCTTTCCGTCCAGTTACCTTTCAGTCGGAATATCAAGCTGCACTGGTGTTTTGCGTAGGACTGAATGAAAGACACAAATGCCTTCATCCCCTTTTCAAAGATGGCTCGGTCAGACACGGCCAACTTCTTCAGTTTCGGCAGGACATCAGCAGAATCTTTCAGCAGTTTCATCTCTTCCATTGGACACTGACAAGGGAAAAACTCAATGAAACAAATTGGGAGAGACAGAAGTTTACGACCTGTAACAGAAACTCTGCTATTTAATTGAGGTGCAGCAAGTTGATCACTGCCGTGGCAATATAACAGCAACTGCACCTTTTCGTAATAAACACCCCCAACGCTTTATGGGAGACACCAGATGACTGATTTTGGAATATTATAGGCTTGGGTAATATGAAAGTGGTTTTAATACAGTATCTCAACTTCAAATAGTAGCCTTTTCTCTTTAGACACTAATTTTCACCAGTTTCTATTTTTGTGTAAGTGTCCCTTTGCCAGAACCACAAACACAGGTTTTAGGTTTTATCAGAACCGGTCGCTGGTATAAATATCGGCGATGCTTCCTGAACAAATCTCCAGCAGACAGCCATTCAACAGACCTGCTAGATCCCTCACATTTGTGCATTAAATACAAAGAACAAAGAAAATTACAGCACAGGAACAGGCCCTTCGGCCCTCCCAACCTGCACCGATCCAGATCCTTTATCTAAACCTGTCTCCTATTTTCCAAGGATCTACTTCCCTCTGTTCCCCACTCGTTCATATATCTGTCCAGATGAATCTTAAATGATGCTATCGTGCCCACCTCTACCACCTCCGCTGGCAAAGCATTCCAGGCACCCACCACCCTCTGCGTAAAAAACGTTCCACACACATCTCCCTTAAACTTTCCCCCTCTCACCTTGAAATCGTGACCCCTTGTAATTGACACCCCCACTCTTGGAAAAAGCTTGTTGCTATCCACCCTGTCCATACCTCTCATAATTTTATAGACCTCAATCAGGTCCCCCCTCAACCTCCGTCTTTCCAAAGAAAACAATCCTAATCTACTCAACCTTTCTTCATAGCTAGCACCCTCCATACCAGGCAACATCCTGGTGAACCTCCTCTGCACCCTCTCCAAAGCATCCACATCCTTCTGGTAATGTGGCGACCAGAACTGCACGTAGTATTCCAAATGTGGCCTAACCAAAGTCCTATACAACTGTAACATGACCTGCCGACTCTTGTACTCAATGCCCCGTCCGATGAAGGCAAGCATGCTGTATGCCTTCTTGACCACTCTATTGACCTGCGTTGCCACCTTCAGGGTACAATGGACCTGAACTCCCAGATCTCTCTGTACATCAATTTTCCCCAGGACTCTTCCATTGACCATATAGTCCGCTCTTGAATTGGATCTTCCAAAATGCATCACCTCGCATTTGTCTGGATTGAACTCCATCTGCCATTTCTCTGCCAACTCTCCAATCTATCTATATTTTGCTGTATTCTCTGACAGTCCTCCTCGCTATCTGCAACTCCACCAATCTTAGTATCATCTGCAAACTTGCTCATCAGACCACTTATACCGTCGTCCAGATCATTTATATATATCACAAACAACAGTGGTCCGAGCACGGATCCCTGTGGAACACCACTAGTCACCCTTCTCCATTTTGAGACACTCCCTTCCACCACTACTCTCTGCCTCCTGTTGCCCAGCCAGTTCTTTATCCATCTAGCTAATACACCCTGAACCCCATACGACTTCACTTTTTCCATCAACCTGCCATGGGAAACTTTATCAAATGCTTTACTGAAGTCCATGTATATGACATCTACAGCCCTTCCCTCATCAATTAACTTTGTCACTTCCTCAAAGAATTCTATTAGGTTTGTAAGACATGACCTTCCCTGAACAAAACCATGCTGCCTATCACTGATAAGTCTATTTTCTTCCAGATGTGGATAGATCCTATCCCTCAGTATCTTCTCCAACAGTTTGCCTACCACTGACGTCAAGCTCACAGGTCTATAATTACCTGGATTATCCCTGCTACCCTTCTTAAACAAAGGGACAACATTAGCAATTCTCCAGTCCTCCGGGGCCTCACCCGTGCTCAAGGATGCTGCAAAGATATCTGTTAAGGCCCAGCTATTTTGTCCCTCGCTTCCCTCAGAAACCTGGGATAGATCCCATCCGGTACTGGGGACTTGTCCACCTTAATGTCTTTTAGAATACCCAAAACCTCCCCCATCCTTATGCCGACATGACCTAGAGTATTTAAACATCCATCCCTAGCCTCAACATCCGTCATGACCCTCTCCTTGGTGAATACCGATGCAAAGTACTCATTAAGAATCTCATTCATTTCCTCTGATTCCACGCATAAATTCCCTCTTTTGTCTTTGAGTGGGCCAATCCTTTCTCTAGTTACCCTCTTGCTCCTTATATACGAATAAAAGGCTTTGGGATTTTCCTTAACCCTGTTAGCCAAAGATATTTCATGACCCCTTTTAGCCCTCTTTATCGCGCGTTTGAGATTTGTCCTACTTTCCCGATATTCCTCCAAAGCTTCATCAGTTTTGAGTTGCCTCGATCTTATGTATGCTTCATTTTTTATCTTAGCTAGTCTCACAATTATACCTGTCATCCATGGTTCCCTAATCTTGCCATTTCTATCTCTCATTTTCACAGGGACATGTCTGTCCTGCACTCTAATCAACCTTTCCTTAAAAGACTCCCACATTTCAAATGTGGATTTACCTTCAAACAGCTGCTCCCAATCCACATTCCCGAGCTCCTGCCGAATTTTGTTATAGTTGGCCGTTCCCCAATTTAGCACTCTTCCTTCAGGACCACTCTCGTCTTTGTCCATGAGTATTCTAAAACTTACGGAATTGTGATCGCTATTCCCAAAGTAATCACCGACTGAAACATCAACCACCTGGCCGGGATCATTCCCCAATACCAGGTCCAGTATGACCCCTTCCCGAGTTGGACTATTTACATACTGCTCTAAAAAACTCTCCTGGATGCTCCTTACAAATTCTGCAAATACTAAGAAACCTGGGATCAAAGTGAGAATTCACATGATTACATTTTAAAACATTTAAGGAAAAGCAAGCGATCATACTTTCTGATTAATGGAAAGAAAGTTGACATAAGCCATCTCCATCGGAAGCAGGAATACAAGGGCGCTGCCATGGTGACCAATGCGAGCTGTCCGTCCGCAGCGATGGACAAAGGCACTTAATATAAACAAAAACAACATCCATTAAATATCTACTCAACTCCAAAAACATTCACTGGACACCAGCAACCCACAAGGTGCACTGGACACAGACAACTGTAATATCATAGAATCACTGAATCTCTACAGTGCAGTAGGAGGCCATTCTGCCCATTGAGCCTGCACTGACCCTCTGAGAGAGCACCCAACCCAGACCCAATTCCCCACCCTATCCCCGGCAACCCCATCTGGGGCAATTCAACATGGCCAATCCACCTAACCTGCACATCGTTGGATTGTGGGAGGAAATCGGAGCACCCGGAGGAAACCCACGCAGACACAGAGATATGTGCAAACTCCACACAGACAGTGACCCAAGGTTGGAATCGAACCTGGGTCTCTGGCGCTATGATGCAGCAGTGCTGACCAATAATATCTAATAGTTGATTTAATATCACAATCTGTGCGCTATTTCATCGGCAACCTACAACATAACTATGATCACAATTATTGTCTTTTTAAAAATAAATTTAGTGTACCCAATTCATTTTTTCCAATTAAGGGGCAATTTAGCGTGGCCAATCCACCTACCCTGCACTTCTTTGGGTTGTGGGGGCGAGACCCACGCAGACACGGGGAGAATGTGCAAACTCCACACGGACAGTGACCAGGGGCCGGGATGGAACCTGGGCCCTCAGTGCTAACCACTGCGCCACCGTGCTGCCCCCATCACAACTGTTGTCACTTGAATTCCTGTTCTTGCAAAGCCCCCGAGCTACACTAGCTTCTGTAGTTACTGCTTCCATCAATTAAAGTACTAATTTCAAGACTGAAGAATTGTTTTTACTTCTGTATATAGTTCTGTTTTCCATGTAACAAGATTTATTCTGCCTCTTAGCTCCAACTGCAGAGTGTGGTGAACTCAACCCAACGCATCACACAAACTTGCCACCCCCACATTGATTCTGTCTACACCTCCCGCTGCCTCAGGAAGGCAGACAGCATTAACAGAAACCCCTCCCACCCAGGCATTGCCTTGGTTGCCACTCAAGTGGATAGAGCCGTGAAGAAGGCCTATAGTGTGTTAGCGTTTATTAACAGGGGGGCTTGAGTTTAAGAGCCGCGGGGTTATGCTGCAACTGTACATGACCCTGGTGAGACCACATTTGGAGTATTGTGTGCAGTTCTGGTCACCTCACTATAGGAAGGATGTGGAAGCATTGGAAAGGGTGCAAAGGAGATTTATCAGGATGCTGCCTGGACTGGAGAGTAGGTCTTATGAGGCAAGGTTGAGGGAGCTCGGGCTTTTCTCTTTGGAGCGAAGGAGGATGAGAGGTGACTTAATTGAGGTTTATAAGATGATGAGGGGGATAGATAGAGTGGACGTACAGAGACTATTTCCTCGGGTGGATGTGGCTGTTACAAGGGGGCATAAATATATGGTTCAGGGTGGGAGATGTAGGAGGGATGTCCGAGGGAGGTTCTTTACTCAGAGAGTGGTTAGGGTGTGGAATGGACTGCCTTCTGTGATAGTGGAGTCGGACACTTTAGGAACTTTCAAGCGGTTACTGGATAGGCACATGGAGCACACCAGAATGACAGGGAATGGGATAGCTTGATCTTGGTTTCCGGACAATGCTTGGCACAACATCGAGGGCCGAAGGGCCTGTTCTGTGCTGTACTGTTCTATGTTCTTCCAGACCCTTCCATCAGGCAGAAGATACAGAAGTCTGAAGACCTTCACATCCAGACATAGGAACAGCTTCTTCGCCACAGCTGCAAAACTCCTCAACGACTCTCCCTTGGACTGTTCCCTGTAAAAACACTATTCACAACGCCCTGTGCTGCTCTTGTTTGGCCTTGTTCCGCACTGCAACCGATTTGTTGATGCACCTCCATCAATGTTCTCTGTTGATTATTCTTTTGTCTACTATGTACATACTGTGTACGTTCCCTTGGCCGCAGAAAAATACTTTACACTGTACTTTGGTACATGTGACAATAAATATCAATCAATCAATCCAGTGACCGAGTTAAAGTACCTGGCATTGCTGGCAGGGTCGTACTGCAGAACCCAGTCAACCTCAGGGATGTCTATACCACGAGCCATGACATCTGTACAAACCAAAATACCACTGGGATAGAAAAGAAAGATTGTTCAGTGCAACGTTTAGGCAGTGCATACGAGGGTATAAAGCATTGGAAAATCGTGCCTTGTCCTACACGGCCAGTAGGGTTGATCTTTACAGTGTCCAGCAGGACATGAATTGGTGGATTTAGGATCCGGAGTGGAAACTTTTGCAATCCCTTAAACCAGGAGCAGCAAAATCTGTCAATCCTCCAATTGAAATGAGCTAACTCACAAATCAAAGTTGGAGACGTGGGTGCTGATCGATATGCTTCACGTACTGGCGGTTTGAGCTTTCTGGATGAGCGGTACGAATGGTGTCCTTAAAATTAAAAACCTTTAAGTGGGATGGGAGTTTTCGGAGATGGGAGGAGAAGGGAGTCAGGGCATTAAAAGATTTGTTTCGAGGGGGCCGGTTTGCGGGATTGAAGGAGATGGGTTGGGGCAGGGGGAATGTTTAGGTACATGTAGGACCGAGATTTTGTGAAGGAGATACAGAGCTTTCCGGTGGCGTCAGACTGTTGGAGGAGGTGCTGACGGCAGGGGGAATGGAAAAGGGGGTGGTTTCGGCGATTTATGGGGCGATTCTAGGAGAAGTCATCACTGGAGGGGATCAAGGCAAAGTTGGAGGAAGAGTTGGGAAAGAGCATGGAGGAGGGGTTGTGGTGTGAGGTGTTCTGGCTAATTATTTTAGCCTGCGCCGCGCTGATTGCCTGAAGGCAGGTCCTGCTGGGGTTGGTCTGTTAATGTTGTTGGTTACTATGTATGGGGTGGATTTCTGAATCCTTTTCTTTGATGTTTGTATTTTGTATTTAAAATGTTGAAGGTTGTTTGGGGGTTGGTGGGAGGGGGGAATTGACATTGTATTTGTTACCGTTGATTGTTTTTTGGGTGCAAATTTGGGTGAAAATGTGAAAAAGGAGGAAATTAAAATCCTTTACCTTTGAAGTTGCCGAAACTCTGTAAAAATCTTGTTCCGTTTGTGTTTCATTTTTCCATGAATACACATTATTCGTACATTTTTCACCAAGGTGTCTAGTGCAGCCCCGTAATATTCCACACACGCACAGGTACTAAAACAAGGAGGAACTTCAATCAAACTCTGCAATAAATAACCGAATGAGGAAATGGACAGCTTTTCTCCAACAATCCAGATTGATACAGCCCAGGACTTCAAAGCAAGAGGTCTGATTAGCAAATAAATGATAAATCATGAGTAACCGGCAATGTCATTGGGTCTGTGATCTCAATACTCAGTCGCATGCGAGAAACGTTAGTTAAATGATAAGATACTGATTGTGTGACCGTTTTACTTCCTTGATTATTTAATGGGAGATGCTTTTCAGTCAATGTCCATGTGTGAAATAAATTTACCTGTATTGTGTGTGAGGTGATTTTAACTTGAATATTGGGACCACAGAGGTCAGTGTTTTCAGTCTCCCCTCACAAACTCCATTTCCTCGTCATTCTACCCATTTCCCTGGCAACTGGCTGAGATTTAGCTCAGTCCGTCAGCTCAGTTTAGCTCGAGCTGGTTTAACTCAGTGGGCTAGATAGTTGGCTTGTAATGCAGAACAAGGCCAGCAGCGTGGGTTCAATTCCCGTACCAGCCTCCCCGAACAGGGGCCAGAATGTGGCGACTCGGGGCTTTTCACAGTAACTTCATACTTGTGACAATAAAAGATTATTATTAAGGACTAAATTGTGTCCAAAAAGGTTAGGAAGGGTTACGGGCATAGGGTGGAAGCGAGGGCTTAAGTGGGCCGGTGCAGACTCAATGGGCCAAATGGCCTGCTTCTGCGCTGTATGTTCTATTATTAGATCGAGCCAGACGTTTTGGAAGCTTGGACACAGTGGTTAACACTGTTGAATCACTGCGCCAGGGTCCCAGGTTCGATTCCCTGCTTGGGCCACTGCCTGTACAGAGTCTGCATGTTCCCCCTGTGTCTGCGTGGGTTTTCTCCGGGTGCTCCGGTTTACATAGATACATAGAAGCAGGAGGAGGCCTTTTAGCCCTTCGAGCCTGCTCCGCCATTCATCACGATCATGGCTGATCATCCAACTCAATAGCCTAATCCTGCTTTCTCCCCATAGCCTTTGATCCCATTCTCCCCAAGTGCTATATCCAGCTGCCTCTTGAATATATTTGAAGTTTTAGCATCAACTACTTCCTGTGGTAATGAATTCCACAGGAAGTAGTTGATGCAAATCCCGAAAGACGTGCTGTTCGGTGAATTGAACATTTGGAATTCTCCTTCTGTGTACCCGAACAGGCGCCGGAATGTGGCGACTAGGGGTTTTTCCACAGTAACTTCATTGCAGTGTTAATGTAAGCCTACTTGTGACAATAAAGATTATTAATTAAGATCGGTGTCATATTTGACCACGGTGAGCATCTGAACACAATCCCATGCACTTAACAGCACCGCCTACTTCCCGCTTTGTAACATGAACCAAGTGTACCCCTGCCTCAGCTCCTCCTCCATGCCTTTGTCACCTCCAGACTTGACTGGTCCAAAGCTTCCTGGCCAGCATCGCACTTTCTAAAATCCATCAACTGAAAGTCATTAAAACCTCTGCTGCCCATGTCTTGGATGATCAGCCATCGAGGAGCCGAATGACGTTCTCCTGCTCCTATTTCTATGTAACTCTCACCAAACCCTGTTCAGTCACCAGCCCTGTGCCTGCTCCTGGTTAACCAGCCCCTCAACTTGAAAATTCTCACCCTTGTTTTAAGAGTCTTGCTCTATCAGTGATAATCTCACCTTTGGTGATATCTACCCTCCTCGAATCCGGTCTTCTAGAACATTCCCTCTTTTAATTGTGCCACCATTGGAGGTGGTCTTCAGTTGCCACGGTCCAAAGCTCTTGAATTCCCCAAATCTCTCTCACTCTCCCCTTTAAGATGCTCCTTAAAACCGACCACTTTGTCCAAACTTTTGGTCACCTCGATTAATATCTCCTTACATGACCATCAACCTCTGTTTGTTCATTCTCCTGTGAAGCAAGCCGGTGTGTTCTACCAGATGAAAGCTGGTATATCAGTACAAGTTCTTGTTGTGAGATTAGTGCAGGCACTGAAACAGCAGCCCCGCCAATGGTTAGTCAGTGATTCTACCGCACAGGCCCAGGGTATTGACAGTGATTTGTACTCAGCCCAGTTGGAGACCCACTGGGGAAGAGGGAGAGCTTCACTGCACTAAAATAGCAGCTTCTCACCCAGGTCTGAGCGTCAAGGCCTTCAGTCCCAGTGCAGCTTGGGAGCCTTTTTAGCATTTATTAACTGGGGGCTTGAGTTTAAGAGCCGTGAGGTTATCCTGCAGCTGTACAAGACCCTGGTGAGACCACATTTGGAGTATTGTGTGCAGTTCAGATCACCTCACTATAGGAAGGATGTGGAAGCATTGGAAAGGGTGCAAAGGAGATTTACCAGGATGCTGCCTGGACTGGAGAGTAGGTCTTATGAGGAAAGGTTGAGGGAGCTCGGGCTTTTCTCATTGGAGCAGAGGAGGATGGGAGGTGACTTAATCGAGGTTTCTAAGATGATGAGGGGGATAGATAGAGTGAACGTTCAGAGACTATTTCCTCGGGTGGATGTGGCTGTTACAAGGGGGCATAACTATAAGGTCCATGGTAGGAGATATAGGAGGGATGTCCGAGGTAGGTTCTTTACTCAGAGAGTGGTTGGGGCGTGCTCCCAGCTATGGTAGTGGAGTCAGACACTTGAGGAACTTTCAAGTGGTTATTGGATAGGCATATGGACTGCACTAAAATGATTGGGAGTAGGTTGATTTGATCTTAGTTTCAGACTAGTTCGGCACAACATCGTGGGCCAAAGGGCCTGTACTGTGCTGTACAGTTCTATGTTCATTGAGGCCGACACTAGGAAGTGCTGCTCTGTCGGAAATGCAAACTTAAAGAGATCCAGAACATCTCCTGACGTTCCCTCCCTGTTTGCCTAATCTAACGAGCGCGGAAGGCTTGTGGTGTTATTCCAAACGACAGTGTTCTCCCAATTCTCAAGTCAACATTCCTCCCTCAAACACCATCAAAACTAGCTGAACTTGTCATCTACTGCATTGTTTATGTGGGATCTTGCTGTGTGTAAATAAAGACCACATTTGTCTCCTAACAGTTACTATACTCAGAGTATGATGTGGAGATGCCGGCGTTGGGCTGGGGTGAGCACAGGAAGAAGTCTCACAACACCAGGTTGAAGTCCAACAGGTTTGTTTCCAATCACTAGCTTTCGGAGCACGTTTCAGGCCACATTTGGAGTACTGTGCGCAGTTCTGGTCGCCTCATTTTAGGAAGGATTTGGAAGCTTTGGAAAAGGTGCAAAGGAGATGTACCAGGATGTTGCCTGGAATGGAGAGTAGGTCATACGAGGAAAGGTTGAGGGTGTTAGGCCTTTTCTCATTAGAACGGAGAAGGATGAGGGGCGACTTGATAGAGGTTTATAAGATGATCAGGGGAATAGATAGAGTAGACAGTCAGAGACGGTAGAACAAACCATTACAAGGGGACAAGGTCAATGGTGGAAGATATAGGGGGGTTGTCAGAGGTAGGTTCTTTACCCAGAGAGTAGTAGGGGGTATGGAATGCACTGCCTGTGGAAGTAGTTGAGTCGGAAACATTGGGGACCTTCAAGCGGCTATTGGATAGGTCCATGGATTACGGTAGAATGATAGGGTGTAGATTAATTTCTTCTTAATCTAGGACAAAAGTTCGGCACAACATCATGGGCCAAAGGGCCTGTTCTGTGCTGTATTCTCTATGTTCTATACTCAGAGTAGGTGATCCTTTCCGAGGCTGAGGATAAATATTTGAGAACCTCTGACAAAACATCGTCTTTCTCCCCGAATCAGATAGCCTCAGTTGTTGGTGTGTCTGAGATCGCCAAAATAAAAACGCTTAAAATCCCCCAACATAAGATAGGAAACAGGTAAGGAGGTAAAAACAGTGGATACATCACAGAGAGGCAATTTCAAAGGAGAAGTTAATGAACATTGCAAAAAAAAATCCTGTTTAGTGAGTGAGAAGGACATTTACCTGAAGAAGAGGAGCTGTTTCTCTTGTTTATGTTGGCGCAAGAAGGTGACTAATTGGTTAAACTTCTGATCCGCTCGACATGTCTAAGTGGAAAACACCAGAAAAATTAATAATAAGCACGTCACAGACAGTAGGAGCTGTATCAGAGTCAGACAGAGACAGCAGGATCTGTATCAGAGTCAGACACACAGACAGCAGGAGCTGTATCAGAGTCAGACACAGACAGCAGGAGCTGTATCAGGGTCAGACAGAGACAGCAGGAGCTGTATCAGAGTCAGGCACACAGACAGCAGGAGCTGTATCAGAGTCAGACAGAGACAGCAGGAGCTGTATCAGGGTCAGACACACAGACAGTAGGAGCTGCATCAGAGTCAGACAGAGACAGCAGGAGCTGTATCAGAGTCAGACAGAGACAGCAGGAGCTGTATCAGAGTCAGGCACACAGACAGCAGGAGCTGTATCAGAGTCAGGCACACAGACAGCAGGAGCTGTATCAGAGTCAGGCACACAGACAGCAGGAGCTGTATCAGGGTCAGGCACAGAGACAGCAGGAGCTGTATCAGGGTCAGACACACAGACAGCAGGAGCTGTATCAGGGTCAGACACAGACAGCAGGAGCTGTATCAGAGTCAGACACACAGACAGCAGGAGCTGTATCAGGGTCAGACACACAGACAGCAGGAGCTGTATCAGGGTCAGACAGAGACAGCAGGAGCTGTATCAGGGTCAGACAGAGACAGCAGGAGCTGTATCAGAGTCAGACACACAGACAGCAGGAGCTGTATCAGAGTCAGGCACAGAGACAGCAGGAGCTGTATCAGGGTCAGACACACAGACAGCAGGAGCTGTATCAGGGTCAGACACAGACAGCAGGAGCTGTATCAGAGTCAGGCACACAGACAGCAGGAGCTGTATCAGAGTCAGACAGAGACAGCAGGAGCTGTATCAGGGTCAGACACACAGACAGCAGGAGCTGTATCAGGGTCAGGCACACAGACAGCAGGAGCTGTATCAGGGTCAGACACACAGACAGCAGGAGCTGTATCAGGGTCAGACACACAGACAGCAGGAGCTGTATCAGAGTCAGACACACAGACAGCAGGAGCTGTATCAGGGTCAGGCACACAGACAGCAGGAGCTGTATCAGGGTCAGACACACAGACAGCAGGAGCTGTATCAGGGTCAGGCACAGAGACAGCAGGAGCTGTATCAGAGTCAGACAGAGACAGCAGGAGCTGTATCAGGGTCAGGCACACAGACAGCAGGAGCTGTATCAGAGTCAGACAGACAGCAGGAGCTGTATCAGGGTCAGGCACAGAGACAGCAGGAGCTGTATCAGGGTCAGACACAGACAGCAGGAGCTGTATCAGAGTCAGGCACACAGACAGCAGGAGCTGTATCAGAGTCAGACACACAGACAGCAGGAGCTGTATCAGGGTCAGGCACACAGACAGCAGGAGCTGTATCAGGGTCAGGCACACAGACAGCAGGAGCTGTATCAGGGTCAGGCACACAGACAGCAGGAGCTGTATCAGGGCCAGACACAGACAGCAGGAGCTGTATCAGGGTCAGACACACAGACAGCAGGAGCTGTATCAGAGTCAGGCACAGAGACAGCAGGAGCTGTATCAGGGTCAGGCACACAGACAGCAGGAGCTGTATCAGGGTCAGACAGCAGGAGCTGTATCAGGGTCAGGCACACAGACAGCAGGAGCTGTATCAGAGTCAGACAGCAGGAGCTGTATCAGGGTCAGACACACAGACAGCAGGAGCTGTATCAGAGTCAGACACACAGACAGCAGGAGCTGTATCAGAGTCAGACACACAGACAGCAGGAGCTGTATCAGGGTCAGACACACAGACAGCAGGAGCTGTATCAGGGTCAGACACACAGACAGCAGGAGCTGTATCAGGGTCAGACACACAGACAGCAGGAGCTGTATCAGGGTCAGACACACAGACAGCAGGAGCTGTATCAGGGTCAGACACACAGACAGCAGGAGCTGTATCAGGGTCAGACACACAGACAGCAGGAGCTGTATCAGGGTCAGACACACAGACAGCAGGAGCTGTATCAGGGTCAGGCACACAGACAGCAGGAGCTGTATCAGAGTCAGACACACAGACAGCAGGAGCTGTATCAGAGTCAGACACACAGACAGCAGGAGCTGTATCAGGGTCAGACACACAGACAGCAGGAGCTGTATCAGAGTCAGACACACAGACAGCAGGAGCTGTATCAGGGTCAGACACAGACAGCAGGAGCTGTATCAGGGTCAGGCACAGAGACAGCAGGAGCTGTATCAGGGTCAGACACAGACAGCAGGAGCTGTATCAGGGTCAGGCACAGAGACAGCAGGAGCTGTATCAGTGTCAGACACAGACAGCAGGAGCTGTATCAGGGTCAGACACACAGACAGCAGGAGCTGTATCAGGGTCAGACACAGACAGCAGGAGCTGTATCAGAGTCAGACACAGACAGCAGGAGCTGTATCAGGGTCAGACACACAGACTGTATATTTGTACTATACAGGGACAGGCCGACTGTCCAGTCTGACTGACTCTGGTCGGGGACAGGCCAACTGTCCAGTCTGACTGACTCTGGTCGGGGACAGGCCGACTGTCCGGTCTGACTGACTCTGGTCAGGGACAGGCCAACTGTCCAGTCTGACTGACTCTGGTCAGGGACAGGCCGACTGTCCAGTCTGACTGACTCTGGTCAGGGACAGGCCGACTGTCCAGTCTGACTGACTCTGGTCAGGGACAGGCCGACTGTCCAGTCTGACTGACTCTGGTCGGGGACAGGCCGACTGTCCAGTCTGACTGACTCTGGTCAGGGACAGGCCGACTGTCCGGTCTGACTGACTCTGGTCAGGGACAGGCCGACTGTCCAGTCTGACTGACTCTGGTCGGTGACAGGCCGACTGTCCAGTCTGACTGACTCTGGTCAGGGACAGGCCGACTGTCCGGTCTGACTGACTCTGGTCAGGGACAGGCCGACTGTCCAGTCTGGCTGACTCTGGTCGATGACAGGCCGACTGTCCAGTCTGACTGACTCTGGCCAGGGACAGGCCGACTGTCCAGTCTGACTGACTCTGGTCAGGGACAGGCCGACTGTCCGGTCTGACTGACTCTGGTCAGGGACAGGCCGACTGTCCAGTCTGACTGACTCTGGTCAGGGACAGGCCGACTGTCCAGTCTGACTGACTCTGGTCAGGGACAGGCCGACTGTCCAGTCTGACTGACTCTGGTCGATGACAGGCCGACTGTCCAGTCTGACTGACTCTGGTCAGTGACTTGCCGACTGTCCAGTTTGACTGACTCTGGTCGGTGACAGGCCGACTGTCCAGTCTGACTGACTCTGGTCAGGGACAGGCCGACTGTCCAGTCTGACTGACTCTGGTCGGTGACAGGCCGACTGTCCAGTCTGACTGACTCTGGTCAGGGACAGGCCGACTGTCCAGTCTGACTGACTCTGGTCAGGGACAGGCTGACTGTCCAGTCTGACTGACTCTGGTCGGGGACGTGCCGACTGTCCAGTCTGACTGACTCTGGTCGGGGACAGGCCGACTGTCCGGTCTGACTGACTGTGGTCGGGGACAGACCGACTGTCCAGTCTGACTGACTCTGGTCGATGACAGGCCGACTGTCCAGTCTGACTGACTCTGGTCAGGGACAGGCCGACTGTCCAGTCTGACTGACTCTGGTCAGGGACAGGCCGACTGTCCAGTCTGACTGACTCTGGTCAGGGACAGGCTGACTGTCCAGTCTGACTGACTCTGGTCGGGGACGTGCCGACTGTCCAGTCTGACTGACTCTGGTCGGGGACAGGCCGACTGTCCGGTCTGACTGACTGTGGTCGGGGACAGACCGACTGTCCAGTCTGACTGACTCTGGTCGATGACAGGCCGACTGTCCAGTCTGACTGACTGACTCTTTATCAAGCTCCTCTTGCCCACAAGAAGCAGTTTACACACCCTGAAGTCTTACCATGTAAAAGTTGCGCAGTCGGACTGGTGTTTTTTGTGTATTGTCTGCCGCCATTCCCTTCTCCTTGACACTGATCCGAACAGGGTTACGGAGACCTGCACGGACCAGGTTCTCCACATCTTGTGTCTGTGTGGCTGAGAAGAGACCTGTTCTCCGCTGTTTTGGCAAATATCCCAGGATAGTGTTCAGGCTGCGGAGGTAGAACGGAAAAGACACTTAGGTTTGAAACAAAGAAAAGTGCAGCACAGGAACAGGCCCTTCGGCCCTCCAAGCCTGTGCCGACCATGCTGCTCGTCTAAACTAAAATCTTCTACACTTCTGAGGTCCGTATTTGTTAAGATGCCCCTTAAATGTCACTATCGTCCCTGCTTCCACCTCCTCCTCCGGCAGCGAGTTCCAGGCACCCACTACCCTCTGTGTAAAAAACCTGGCCTCGTACATCTCCTCTAAACCTTGCCCCTTAACCCTATGCCCCCTAGTAATTGACCTTCCAGACATAATGTTTGTCACAATACAGGCGTAGTTATTAGTGATATTAGCGTACAACCTTTAATCAGAAATTCATAGATTAACAGTTCAGGAGGCCATGTGGCCCCCATGTCTGTACTAGCTCTCTGAAAGAGCTACCCAATTAATCCCACTCCTCTGCTCTTTTTCCACTGACCTACAATTCGTTTCCCTTCCGATATTCACCCAAATCCCTTTTGAACATTACAAATGAATCTGCTTCCGTGGCCCTTTCAGGCAGTTATTCACGGGCTTACACATACATAATGTCGGCCATTCAGCCCCTCCAGCCTGCTCCATGTAAGATCACTGATAATAACCTATCCCTTCCTTGCTCACCATAGTCTCTGCATCCTCTGTCGTTAAACATACTCAAAGATTCGACTTCCATCACCGTTCCAGGAGGAGAGTTCCAAAGACTCAAAACCCTCTGAGTCACATCTCCGTTTGAAATGGGCGAACCCCTTATTTGTTAAGTGACCCCGGGGTTCACAGCTGTCCTCAGGCACAAGTCAATACAAGCACTTTCACGTTTCATTTTCACAATTTTAATCGGTTAGAATTTTTACCGATAAACAAACAGGGGGTGGCTGCTGGGGAATTAAATCGAGTACTTGTATAATTACAAAATGCTGAACTGAAAACGTTCCTGCCGTTTTCCGCCTTCAAACTGCTGCTATTAGAAGGAAAACGGGAAACTAGTTTCGAAGACATCCCGTCTGGTTTTTGAACAGGGGGTTCAGTAATTAATTCAGAAGGCTGGGACCTTGGTTACTACAGCAACACACAGAATGGTGTATCCGTGCGTCATGCATTGACCTAATAGTTTTCTAAACGAGACGTACTATCTAAAATAGACTGGAATATTAACATGTTTACCATAAATGGGCTCACGGTAACGCTGCCCACGGCGACGCTGCCCACGGCCACACTGCCCACGGCCACACTGCCCACGGCCACACTGCCCACGGCGACACTGCCCACGGCGACACTGCCCACGGCCACACTGCCCACGGCGACACTGCCCACGGTAATAGTGTCCACGGCGACGCTGCCCACGGCGACGCTGCCCACGGCGACGCTGCCCACGGCGACACTGCCCACGGCGACACTGCCCACGG
Source organism: Scyliorhinus canicula (assembly GCF_902713615.1). Classification (NCBI taxonomy): domain Eukaryota; kingdom Metazoa; phylum Chordata; class Chondrichthyes; order Carcharhiniformes; family Scyliorhinidae; genus Scyliorhinus; species Scyliorhinus canicula. Next base: position 1,984,418 of record NC_052146.1, read on the forward strand.
TGACAATGCCCACGGCGACGCTGCCCACGGCGACAATGCCCACGGCGACGCTGCCCACGGTGACGCTGCCCACGGCGACGCTGCCCACGGCGACGCTGCCCTCCTACTCTGCACATTTTTAGGCTATGGGGGTGAAACCCACGCAGACACAGGGAAAACGTCCAAACTCCACACAGACAGTGACCCAGAGCCGGGATCGAACCCGGGTCCTCAATGCTGCAGTCCCAGTGCTAACCACTGCGCCACCGGGCAGTTATTATTTTGATCTAAATTTTTCGATTGGCCAGTGAAGTTTAGAAGTGACAGGTTCAGCCTTCCCAGCGCCTGGGAATGGGTTTGGGAAAAGCTGGATTCATTTCCCAGAAGCTGCATTAACACAGTTAGTAAAGCCCTCTCACCAGTGACCCCCCCCAAACGTAACTGTTTTTACAGAGTCATTAATCTATGGCTGATGATACTGCTGCCATGGTTACCTGGCTTCAAATCCCATCTCCAGAAGCCTGTCCGCTTCATCCAGCACCAAGACTTCCAAAGTCTTCACACAGCTGGGTAAATCCAGGCCATCAGACTGCCGCCTGAACATGTCGACTAACCGGCCCGGAGTGCCCACAACGATGTTCCCTCTGTGAAAAAAACAAACACGTATCAAACCTGTAATCACTTCTGTTCAAATTCAAGTGCTTTCTGGGGCGTATCCGGTTATCCCATCATTCAATTTTTTCAAAAAGCCAATAGGCAGTAAAACTCTGGCCCGGATCGGAAAGCCTCACAGAGCCGAGGCTAACACCTCCTGTGCAGCATTGGGGGAGCGCTGAGCATTAAATCAAGGCCCCACTGCTCTCTTAGGAGGGCATCAAAGATCCAACTTCATGTGTGTGTTTGGGGCAAATACAAAAAGCAGATATAGAGAGAGGAAGGGACGGTTGCCGGGGGCCGAGGGGCTGTTACTTTCTCACTGCTAATCCCTTAAATGGTTTGGTTGGTAATCAGCCTGATCTCATTCTGGACACTGGGGAGACGAAAATAAATCAGCCATTTCCTTTCCATTTCTCAACATTATTCAGGGGCAGCTTCAGGAAATGACATGGATACAGGCACGGATCGAACACACACTCAACTGCGACGCCCGCAGTAGGGGAACAGCCAGCCGACAATCACTGTCTAGCTCACACATGAAGAAAAGCAGTGTGAACGCAGTACGGGAGCAAGACTGCAGAATAATAACCGAGCTAGAGGGAAACAGCAGAACAGAATCAATCAGATAAAATCCTGAATGAGTGTCAGAACCAGGCATAACTGGAAGCCGCCCGCACTCCCCCTGCCGAGAGTGGTTCGGATGGATCTTCATCGAAATAAATAATGGATAAACCAACAAACTGGCAGGAAGATAGAAATGCTGAAAGACAGGAAAAGATTCTCTGGTGCAGGCAGCTGCTGGTGAACCGACAGAAGTGGTGTCGATTCCACACTTCTGTTTCAGAACCGCGCGCTAACCGATTGCGCCAGTGGAGCCCACTGTCGATTCCACACTTACCCCTGCTTCTGGAATTTCTCAACATCCTCTATCGGATTGCTCCCGCCGATGAACAGGATCTGGCTGAAAACAAAGTCCAACATTTATTAAGTCTGTCGAGAGAATCCTTTCACACGGGGAACACGCAGGTAGGTGGCTGCTTTCCAAACTCACCTGAACTGTGGGAAGTGAACCGTGAAGAGGCTCAGCACCTCGTCAATCTGAATAGCGAGCTCGCGTGTCGGAGTGATAATCAGTGCCCCAACCTAAAGACAGCCGAAAAGAGGAGCCATCAGCCACCAGGACTTGCGCCAACCAAATGAACAACTTCAGTAAAGATTGCGGTGTCTCGGTGACAAAGGACATGAAAATCAGGCAGGAAAATGGAGGTCAAGCTCAAGAGCAGCCATGATCTCATTGAATGGCGGAGTAGGTTCGACGGGCTGAATGGTCAACTCCTGCTCCTATTTCTGACGCTCAGGGGCACCTCACATGACCTCAAGTTGTGCTGAAGTTTTCCTCCTATTTTCAAGTGTAGTCCCAGTTATATTGTCGGAAATAAATCAGGGCTTTGTGTGTTCACCAATAGTTTAGTGAAACACATCGATTTGGACACATGGTCCTGATTTGCCTCAAACGATGGCTAATTGCAGACATTACTGTGAATTCCCAGTCCTCGGGGAGATACAGTTTAACCTGCTGGTCAACAGCAGCCTTGGAGCCGATAGGCTGTGCTCACATCCCTCTCCTGTGACACCAGGAGTTGCAGCAAACACATTAAAAAGACAGTGAGAAGTCTGACAACACCAGGTAAAGTCCAACAGGTTAGTTTCAAATCACTAGCTTTCGGAGCACTGCCCATTCCTCAGGTGAATGCATTCCATTCCATTCACCTGAGGAAGGAGCTGCGCTCCGAAAGCTAGTGATTGGAAACAAACCTGTTGGACTTTAACCTGGTGTTGTTAGACTCCTTACTGTGCTCACCCCAGTCCAACGCCGGCATCTCCACATCATTAAAAAGAAACATGTGGAGGAGGAAAAATATAAAAATTTTCTACAATAACTTTGTGACCTCAAGACATCCTCAAAAGCTTCACAGAAACGTTATTACCTTTGAAATGCACTCAATGCAGTGATGTAGGAAACACAGTATTCAATTTACACACAGCGGGATCCTAAACCTAGTAATGCGATCCTGAAGAGCCAGATATCTGTTTTTGCCATTTGGCTGCAGAATGAATATTGTTTAATTTCTCTTCTGAAAGACAGCACTTCAGACAGCGCAGCACTCCATCAGAACTGGAATGGGAGTGTCACCCTGGCTTACACGCCCATGTCTCTGGGGTGAGGATTAAACCCATGGCATTCGGACTCAAGAGACGAGAGATTAAACAATGAGAGAAGTAAATCCTCTCTTACTTCCTTGCTGAACAACAATAAAAAAGTTACGTTTATTTTACAAGCACAAAAACTCATTTTGCCTGCCATCCAGAAAAGTATTTTCTAAACACAGGAAACAAATTTCTATTGGGTACAAACCTGCAACTTCTTTAACTTCTCCCGTTTTAAAAGGATTTCCAAAATAGGAATGACAAAAGCCAAGGTTTTCCCACTGCCGGTTACCTGTGTTAAAATAAGACTGGACTTTATCCTATGTTGGCAGAGCACTGAACCAATAATGAAAGAGAATAAGGTTTCTGAGTAACTTACAGCTTCAGCAGCTACATCCTTGTTGCTCATAAACAGGGGGATTGTTGCAGACTGCAAGGAAACACAGAGTTACATTCAGGTTTCAGCTGCCTTCCACTCCTAAAATCACTGAATCAGTCCGTTATTTATTCCCAATTTTTGATTCAGCATCTGGTAAATTCTGGAATTCCTTTCCCAAATCACTGTCCTCCATCAAGGTGCTTCCTAAACCCTCTTGCTTTGTTCAAGTTGCCCTAATTTCTCCACAAGATGCTCAGTTTGAAGCAGCTTGGAATGTTTGACTAAGTAAATGCTCCCGGATCTGTTTGCTCCAGATAGATAAAATCCACCAGTTCTCATCCACAAAAGAACATAAGAACCCGGAGCAAGAGTCGGCCATCTGGCCCCTCGAGCCTTCTCCGTCATTCAGTAAGATCATGGCTGATCGGTTTGTGGACTCAGCTCCATTAACCCGCCCACTCACCGTAACCTTTTATGAAATGAAAAACGCTTATTGTCACGAGTAGGCTTCAATGAAGTTACTGTGAAAAGCCCTAGTCGCCACATTCCGGCGCCTGTCCGGGGAGGCTGGTACGGGAATTGAACCGTGCTGCTGGCCTGCTTGGTCTGCTTTAAAAGCCAGTGATTTAGCCCAGTGAGCTAAACCAGCCCCTTTTATTCCTTTACTGTTGAAAAATCTATCTATATTTACCGTGGGCAGCATAAGTGGCTAGCACTGTGGTTTCACAGCGCCAGGGTCCCAGGTTCGATTCCCCGCTGGATCACTGTCTATGAGGAGTTTGCATGTTCTCCCCGTGTGTGCGTGGGTTTCCTCCAGGTGCTCTGGTTTCCTCCCACAGTCCAAAGACGTGCAGGTTAGGTGGACTGGCCATGGATTGGGAGGTGGTGGAAGCAGGGGCAATAGCAATGTGAAAGAGGCATCTTGATAAATACATGAATAGGATGGGAATAGAGGGATACGGACCCAGGAAGTGTAGAAGGTTTTAGTTTAGACAGGCAGCATGGTCGGCACAGGCTTGAAGGGCTGAAGGGCCTGTTCCTGTGCTGTACTTTTCTTTGTTCTAAATTGCCCTTAGTGTCCAAAAAGGGTAGGTGGGGTTATTGGGTTATGGGGATTGGGTGGAAGTGAGCGCTTAAGTGGGTCGGTGCACTGTATGTTCTATGTTTAAATCATTCAACAAGGTAGCCTCAACTGCCTCACTGGGCAGGAATTCCATAGATTCACAACCCTTTGGGTGAAGAATTTCCTCCTCAAGTCAGTCCCAAATCTGCTCCCACTTATTTTGAGACTATGCCCCCTAGTTCTAGTTTCACCTACCAGGGGAAACAACCTCCCTGCTTCTATCTTATCTATTCCTTTCATCATTTTATATGTTTCTATAAGATCCCCCCTCAATGTTCTAAATTCCAATGAGTACAGTCCAATCCACTCAGTCTCTCCTCAGAAGCCAATCCTCTCAACTCCGGAATTAACCTAGTGAATCTCCTCTGCGATGGTGTAGTGGCATTGTCACTGGGCTAGTAATCAACAGACCCAGAGTCATACTCTGCGGACTCAGATTTGAAACCTGCCACTGCAGATGGTGAGGTTTTAATTCAATAAAAATCTGGAATTAAAAGTCTAATGACAACCATGAAACCATTGTCGATTGTCGCAAAGACCCATCTGGTTCACTAATGTCCTTTAGGGAAGGAAATCTGCCGTCCTTACCCGGTCTGGCCTACATGTGACTCCAGACCCACAGGAATGTGGTTGACTCTTAACTGCCTCTCAAGGGCAATTAGGGATGGGCATTAAATACTGGCACAGCCTGCGACCAAAACTGTACACAGTACTCCAGGTGTGGCCTCACCAGCACCCTATACAGCTGCAACATAATCTCCCTGCTTTTAAACTCCTTTCCTCTAGCAATGAAGGACAAAATTACATTGCCCTTCTTAATTACTTGCTGCACCTGCAAACCAACTTTTTGTGATTCATGCATAAGGACACCCAGGTCCCTCTGCAGAGCAGCATGCTGCAATTTTTTACTATTTAAATAATAGTCCATTTGCTGATATTCCTACCAAAATGGATGATCTCACATTTACCAACATTGAAACTCCATCTGCTAGACCCTTGCCCACTCACGTAAACTATCCCTCTGCACACTTGGCTCTACCACTCATATTTATTGACTACAGTTCCGCCTTCAACACCATAATCCCAGTCAAGCTCATATCAAAGCTCCAAAACCTGGGACTTGGCTCCTCACTCTGCAGCTGGATCCTCGACTTTCTGACCCACAGACCACAATCAGTAAGAATGAACAACAACACCTCCTCCACAATAGTCCTCAATACCGGGGCCCAGCAAGGCTGCGGACTTAGCCCCCTACTCTACTCCCTGTACACACACGACTGTGTGACAAAATCTGTCTCTAACTCCATCTACAAGTTTGCTGACAACACAACCATAATGGGCCGGATCTCAATTAATGACGAGTCAGAATACAGGAGGGAGATAGAGAACCTAGTGGAGTGGTGTAGCGACAACAATCTCTCCCTCAATGCCAGCAAAACTAAAGAGCTGGTCATTGACTTCAGGAAGCAAAGTACCGTACACACCCCTGTCAGCATCAACGGGGCCGAGGTGGAGATGGTTAGCAGTTTCAAATTCCATGGGGTGCACATCACCAAAAATCTGTCCTGGTCCACTCACGTCGACACTACCACCAAGAAAGCACAACAGCGCCTATACTTCCTCAGGAAACAAAGAAAATTCGGCATGTCCACACTAACTCTTATTTTTAAATTGAATACCCATTCCATTTTTTCCAATTAAGGGGTAATTTTAGCGTGGCCAATCCACCTACCCTGCATATCTTTGGGGAAACACGGGGAGAATGTGCAAACTCCACACGAACAGTGACCCAGAGCCGGGATTGAACCTGGGACCTCATCGCTGTGAGGCAGCAGTGCTAACCACTGCGCCACCATGCTGCCTATGTCCACATTAACTTACCACCTTTTACTGATGCACCATAGAAAGCATCCTATCGGCTGCATCACAGCCTGGCATGGTAACTGCTCGGCCCAGGACCACAAGGAACTTCAGAGAGTCGTGAGCACCGCCCAGTCCTTCACACAAACCTGCCTCCCATCCATTGACTCCATCTACACCTCCCGCTGCCTGGGGAAAGCAGCCAGCATAATCAAAGACCCCTTCCACCCGATGCCAATGTTTATGTAGTTACATTGTGTACCTTGTGTTGCCCAATTATGTATTTTCTTTTCATTCCTTTTTCTCCCGTACCAGCCTCCCCGGACAGGCGCTGGAATGTGGCGACTAGGGGCTTTTCACAGTAACTTCATTGAAGCCTACTCGTGACAATAAAGCGATTTTCATTTTTCATTTCTTCCCATGTACTGAATGATCTGTTTGAGCTGCTCGCAGAAAAATACTTTTCACTGTACCTCGGTACACGGGACAATAAACAAATCCAATTCAATCATTTTAGTGTCATGTGATCTTTGACACTTGGTCCCCAACTCCAGACCATCAGCGTAAACTGAGAAACAGTGAATTTACATTTACAGCGAACTGAGCCCCTCGCCTCCTGCCCCCCCCCCCAGGGGGACACGCCTCCTGCCCCCCCCCCCCCCCCCAGGGGGACACACCACCCCCCCCCCCCAGGGGGACCCACAACACCCCAGGGGGACGACCCACAACACCCCAGGGGGACACCCCCCCACACCCCCCCCCCCCCAGGGGGCCACACCCCCCCCCCCCCAGGGGGACACACCACCCCCAGGGGGGGACACCACCACCACCCACCCAGGGGGACACACCACCACCCACCCACCCAGGGGGACACACCACCACCCACAGTGGGGAGACACCTGCCCCTAGGGGGGGGCACAGCACCCTTCAGGGGGGAACTCACCCGTCTCCATCCCCCGATACTCCCCCCTGACTCTCTCCCCAGGGTGACACCCTCCCCCCTCAAGTCCGCCCGGGTTACCTGGACCGGGGTCATGTGAGTGAAGCGCAGCTCCCGCAGCGTCTGCAGAATCAGCGGGTGGAGCCCATTCTCCACATTGTCCCACACACCGGAGTCCGCCATTGTGGCCGGGCCGGCTTCCGATCCGTCACCTAGAACATCCCGGCCGGCTTCCGGTCCGTCACCCTGTACCTCCCGGCCAGCTTCCGGTCCGTCACCCAGAACCTCCCGGCCAGCTTCTGGTCCGTCGCCCAGAATCTCCTGGCCGATTTCCGGTCCGTCACCCTGTACCTCCCGGCAGACTTCCGATCCGTCACCCTGTACCTCCCGGCCTGCTTCCGGTCCGTCACCCTGTACCTCCCGGCCGGCTTCCGGTCCGTAACCGGGTACCACTCGGCCGACTTCCGGTCCGTCACCGTGTACCTCTCAATTGACTTCTGGTCCGTTGCCGTGTGCCTCCCGGCCTGCTTCCGGTCCGTCACCCAGAACCTCCCGGCCGACTTCCGATCCGTAACCCTGTACCTCCCGGTCGACGTCCGGTCCGTCACCGTGTACCTCCCGGCCGACATCCGGTCCGTCACCGTGTGCCTTCCTATCCGTCATCGTGTACCTTCCGGCCGACCTTCGGTCATCACTGGGCCCTCCGGTTCGTCATCGTGTAGCTTCCGGTTCGTTATCATGTATCGTCCGGCCGACTTCCGCCCCGTCACCGTGGGTCTTCCGGTTCGTCATCGTGTAGCTTCCTGTCCGTCACCGTGTACCTCCGGCTGCCTCCCCATTCCCGGGTCCGCTGTTCTTACACCAGATGAATCCTGAGGCAGGAGCAGAGCTCCGGAAGCCAGTGATTGAAACAAACCTGTTGGACTTTAACCTGGGGTCAGAGGGATTCCGGCCTCTGGACGCCGCCGGTTGGTTGGTTGATTATTAGGTCAATTCTATTCTGCAGCCTCCCCTTCCCTATGTACCGTATCCACTGTGTGTATATAATGCAATTCTGTTCACTGTGACAATAATAAATCTGATCAATTATCCATTGATTTGTTAATGAAGCTGCTTTTCTCATTTCTCATCCCCCCCGTCCCCTCCCTCCCCCCCCCCTCCCCCCCCCTCCCCCCCCCCCCCCCCCCCCGTCCCCTCACACCCCCCCCCCGTGTCTGCGTGGGTTTCCTCCGGGTGCTCCGGGTTCCTCCCACAAGTCCCGAAAGACGTGCTGTTAGGAGAATTGGACATTCTGAAATCTCCCTCCGTGTACAGGGTAGCATGGTGGTTAGCATAAATGCTTCACAGCTCCAGGGTCCCAGGTTCGATTCCCGGCTGGGTCACTGTCTGTGCGGAGTCTGCACGTCCTCCCCGTGTCTGCGTAGGTTTCCTCCGGGTGCTCCGGTTTCCTCCCACAGTCCAAAGATGTGCGGGTTAGGTGGATTGGCCATGCTAAATTGCCCGTAGTGTCCTAATAAAAGTAAGGTTAGGGGGGGTTGTTGGGTTACGGGTATAGGGTGGATACGTGGGTTTGAGTAGGGTGATCATGGCTCGGCACAACATTGAGGGCCGAAGGGCCTGTTCTGTGCTATGTTCTATGTACCCGAACAGGCGCCTGAATGTGGCGACTAGGGGCTTTTCACAGTAACTTCATTGCAGTGTTAGGGTCGGCACGCTGATCAGCAGTGCTGCCACACGCCGCCAAGGTCCCAGGTTCAATCCCGTCCCCGAGACACTGTCCGCGTGGAGTTTGCACATTTTCCCCGTGTCTGCGTGTCTCACCCCCACAACCCAAAGATGTGCAGGGCCATGCGTAATTACCCCATTATTGGAAAGAAATTGAATTGCGTACTCTAAATTTATTCCTCCTATCGACTCACTTGGCTCCGACACATACAGCATCAAGTCGTCGGCATATAAGGACACCCAATGCTCTATCCCCCCCCATCCCGCACTATTCCTTTCCATGCTCCCGAACTTCTTAATGCGATGGCCAATGGCTCAATCGCAAGTGTAAACAGCAGGGGGGACATAGGACATCCCTGCCTCGTTCCACAGTGGAGAGAAAAGTACCTCGAGCTGATGTTGTTTGTGCAGCCACTCGCCTTCAGCTCCTCATATAGTAGCTTTACCCAGTTCACAAATCGTGGTCCAATCCCAAACCGCTCCAGAACTGCCATCAAGTACCCCCATTCTACCCGGTCAAAGGCCTTCTCGGCGTCCAGTGCCACAACTACCTGTTTCCTTCCCTTCCGCCGGTGCCATAACGACGTTCAAAACCCTCCTAATGTTCAAAAACAGCTGCCTCCCTTTCACGAACCCTGTCTGATCCTCACCTATCACCTTTGGGAGGCACTCCTCCAGCCTACCCACCAGTACCTTTGTGGTAGTATGACTAGGGGTATTACGGTACCTGGAAGTGTGAGCTGCCATTGGTGCAGAGGGCTCGCTGCCCATTGGCCCAGGTATCGTGTGCTTCTTATTCCGATTGGCTAAGAGGAAGGTAGCTCCGCCTACGAGACAGGGTATAAGAACCCCTGTTCCCCAGCAGCCAGGCCATTTCCTGTACGTCTGCTGCCGGGCTCACTTCTTGCTAATTAAAGCCTTTCGTTTCGGACTTCACCTACGTTTCGTGTCCATTGATTGTGCATCAACCTTCGCCAATACTTTTGCGTCCACATTCAGAAGTGATATGGGCTTATACAACCCACACTCCGTCGGATCCTTATCTTTTTTTTAGCAACAGTGAAATCGATGCCTGCCCCAAGGTTTGTGGCAGCACCCCCTTCCCTATCACCTCTTCAAACATCCCCACCATCGGGGGTGCCAGCTTATCCTTACATTTTTTATAATATTCCACCGGAAACCCATCCGGCCCTGCCACCTTCCCCGACTGCATCCTCCCAATCGCATCTTTTATCTCCTGCTCCAGTATTGCTCCTTCTAATGTAGCCCTGTCCCCCTCCCCTAGCCTCAGGTATTCCAGCTCATCCAGAAATTCCTGCATCTCACGGTCTCCCCCGGGTGGCTCTGACCTGTACAACCTCTCATAAAACTCCTCAAAGACCTTGTTAATCAGCTCCGGAGCCGTCACCAACTTCCCAACCCTATCCCTCACCTGAAGAATTTCCCTTGCCGCTGCCTCCCTCCCGAGCTGACCTGATAACATACGTCCCGCCTTGTCTCCATGTTCATAAACTGCACCCCTTGCTCGTCTCAGTTGGTGCACCGCCTTCCTGGTGGACAGTCGGTCGAAGCTCGCCTGTAGTTCCTTCCTCTTTCCCAGCATCGCTGGGTCCCCATCCTCTGCACAACTCCTATCTACCTCCAACATCTCATCTATAACCCTCTGACATTCCAACCTCTCCTCTTTGTCCACCCTGGCCTTAAACAAAATTACCTCACCCCTCACCACCGCCTTTAGAATCTCCCAGACGACTGCCTTCGACACCTCACCTGTAGAGTTGAATCTTACATATTCCTTAATTACCTTTTCAATTTTCTCACAGAATACTTGGTTCCCCAAAAGCCCCACATCCAGTTTCCACCCCGGCCTCTGCACTACCCCCTTCTCCAGCACCATATCCACCCAATGCGGAGCGTGATCTGACACAGCAATTGCCGAGAATTCCGACCCCTTAACCCCAGCCAGCAAAGCCTTTCCCACCACAAAAGTCGATCCGCGAGTATACCCTATGGACTGCTGAGAAAAACGAGTACTCCCGTTCCCCTGGGTGCAGAAACCTCCAAGGGTCCACCCCTCCCATTTCCACCATCAGCCCAGCCAGCGCCTTTGCCCCCCCCCCCGATGGGACCAGCGAGTGCGGCCGTGACCTGTCCAACCTTGGCTCCTGCACCAAGTTCCAGTCCCCCCCCCCCACAATCAGCTCGTGTCTGTCCAAGTCGGAAATGGCCCCAAACACCTTCCTCGCGAATCCCACATCGTCCCAGTTGGGACCGTATACACTTACCAGCGGCACTAATCTCCCCTCCAGCGCCCCGGCCACAATCACATATCTACCCCCTGATCTGCCACTACCTTCTCCATCTGGAAGCGTACCCTTTGCTGACCAACACCACTACCCCTCCAGCCCTTCCATCAAATCCAGAGTGAAACATCTGACTAACCCAACCCTTTTTAAGTCTCACCTGGTCCTTCACCCTCAGGTGAGTCTCCTGCAGCATTGCCACATCGGCTTTCAAACTTTTAAGATGCGCAAACACCCTTGACCGGACCTCCTAGCCCTCTCACATTCCACGTGACTATCTGTGGTGATCCCCCACTGTATATATATGTGTGTGCCTGTATTAGGGGATGTACAGCAGTACCTGTATTACAGGTTTGTCGGTAAGCCCCTGCCAGCTAGCTCCGCCCACAGGGAGCAGTATAAATATTCATGAGCTCTCCTGAGCTGCCATTCTGCAGCTGCAGTTGAGGGAATAACATCTCACGGTAATAAAGCCTCTCTTGTACCGATTCGTGTCTTTGTGTGCAATTGTTAGCGCATCACTATCCTTACTGGGGGTCTCTCAACCCCCCACCTTTCTTATCCACCATCATCATAACACCGGGCCCTGCCCCATAAGCCTGACCCGCCCCTGTCCATTGTTAACATCGAACCCCTTCCCCCCTGTAGCCACCTGGGGTGGCCATTGCCCAACACAAAATGGAAGATTACAAAGAATGCAGGGAAAATGGACATGTTGCAAAAGCACGCAGCTTGCAAAAGCGCTTGTGTATTCTGACTGCTGCAGAAACCAGACAGCGCTGTGAAAGAAAACAAGTTAGCATACTAATGAGGCGATACCGGGTGATTCCCAGGTACAATGGAAACAAGTTAACTCAAATCGCTACAGTGAATAGAAGGCCAGACTTCTCGGCGCCAAGAGAAGTCTAAAACAAAAAGCCCCAAGAACCGCCCAGTGATCGATGGACTGCCCCGTTATTGGGGAAATTCAAATCAATCGATTGGGAAGAGACCCAATCGAATGCGAGTGTATAGAGCAGGGGTGGGCAAACTTTTCCGTGCAAGGGCCACATTCAGAAATTCACAATTTTAAAGGGCCGCATAGTATATTAAGTAAAATAATTAATATTTAAAATAGCCAAAATAAAAGGTTTTTAAAGAAAAAAAAGCAATTAATTTTTATTAATTAATATTTTAAATTAGAAACTTCACATGAAACACATGTTGTGCCGAGCAATGATCACCCTACTCAAGTCAACGTATCCACCCTATACCAGTAACCCAACAGCCCCCCCCCCCCCCCCCCCCCCCCTTAACCTTTTTTTAAATTTTTATTTTTTATGACTTGATCTTGGTGGGCCGCATAAAGACCTTTGGCGGGCCGTAGTTTGCCCACCCCTGGTATAGAGGGTCCGCCCAGGTGGGCGCAAGACCCTGGGAGAGGTATAAGACAGAGACCCCGACCCCAGCTCGCTCTCTCTGCCGGCCCTCCCAACAAGAACACCTTTGTAGCAGCTCTCGAACTTGACCACGGAGAGGAGAGGCCTGGCCAGCAGCCGCCATCAAGTAAGTGTCATACAACGCACGCTACGAGAGTAGACACTCCTGACCCCTTTAGTCCACACCGACTGGAAGCCTGCGGATCCAGGACAAAGCAAGAGGCCATTGTTCCCTGATCCGGCAGTTCCCTTATCCAGATAAGTATTTGGCCTGTTAGCAGTAGGATTAGCCTAGTCTTGTAATTTTATATGCATAATTAGTAGATAACTATTATAATAAACGTGTCTTGTTTGAACTTACTAACTGGTGTATGGAGTTAGTGGTCTGAACTTGAACTTGAAACTTGTGGCGGTATCTTAACGATACCTGACGACTCTAGAGCTAAGGAACGAAACAGAGCCAAATTGAGTGTAAAGCACACTCACCCAGAACGAGTAACACCCCCTCCCGAGAACCCCCCCTACATTTCCCCCTGAAACAACATCCCCCAACATCCATCCCTTCCCCCCCCCCCCTCGCACGCCTCGTAGGCCCATTGACGCCTGTTATCCAATGTCCGCAGCCCTCCTCTCCTCTTACCTCCGTTCACTAGCTGACTTTAGTTAGCTAGTGTGGGTGGCTCCCCCCCGCCAAGATATATCGTCCCCTTCCACCCAGTCCCAGAGAAAGAAAAAACAAAAAAAAACAAGACCAACAATCCAAACCCGACAATTCACTAACATAACATTTAACCGTCGCAACATTTAACACAGAACGCCAATCAACCCACCATTAACTTGAACTCTGTAACAATGCAAAGAGAAGTAAATTAAAATACACATCAGTAAAAAGAAAGTTGTAGCATTTATACATTTTCCAGCTGCTCAAAGACAGTCCACAGTCTCTCTTCCAGCTCCGCTCCTCACGTCTGTTCCAAACCTTCTGCCCTCACGAACGCCTCAGCCGCATCCGCTGTCTCAAAATAAAAGTCTTTGGCATCATACGTCACCCTCAGCTTCGCTGGGTACACCATACCAAACCGTACCCCCTTGTACAACGTCGCCTTCACTCGCCCAAACGCCGCTTGTCTTCTGCCAACTCCACTGTCAAGTCCTGGTAGATCCGAACCGCAGCACCTCCCGCTTCTGCTTCGCCCAGTTTAATACCTTCTCCTTCATTCAGAACTTATGGAAGCAGATCATTACTGCCCTTGGCGGCTCGTTCACTTTGGGCTTCGGCCTTAATTACCGATGAGCTCGGTCTAGTTCATACTGGGAGGGGCTCTCCCCCATCAGCTCCGCCAACTTCTGAGCGAAGTATTGTGTTGGCCTTGGGCCCTCTGACCCTTCGGGCAAGCCCACAATTCTCACATTATGCCGCCTTGAGCCGTTTTCCAAGTCTTCAAGCTTTGCTCGGAGTCCTCTGTTAACCTCCACCACCCTCCGCAGCTCGTCCCCCATCGAGGTGACCTGGTCACTGTGTCGTGACACGGCCTCCTCCACTTCCTTCATCTTCTCGCCCTGCTCTCTCACCTCAGCCGATGCCTTTGCCACAGCCACCCTCACCGGGGCGATTGCCTCCTCCACCAATGACTTCAATGCGGCCGCTGTCTCCTTCCTCAAGGCCTCCATGTGCCTCGCAAACTGTTTATCCAGCTCCACCGCCATCACCTCGGTTATCTTCTCCTCCGTAAGTAGTGCAGCCCCACCATGCGGTTCGGCTTCCGCCATCTTGTCAGCACTTTTGCTCGTCCTCTCATTCAGCGGTGAACCCGCGTTTCCTCCTTTCTTCGACAGTGCTCTGCGCATCCTTTAGCGGCTTATTCGTTTTTCTTGCCTTTCTCTTCTCTCTCCTTTCACCCTCCTGTCCTTCATCAATCTGAATTATTCTTTTTTTTGAAAAAAGGGGAGGAAAAAAAAACTTTCACCAACTTCTAAACCTTCTTTCTTTCTCCTCTACATTCCCCCAGAACTCCCCTGGAACCAGGCTTCAGCTTTCTTTCTTCCTCCTAGGTGGGAGCCATCCGGTGTGGAGCACCCTACCTACATCGTGCCCAGTAGCTATCTGCTACTCCACCAATCTTAGTATCATCTGCAAACTTGCCAATCAGACCATCTATACCTTCCTCCAGATCATTTATGTAGATCACAAACAGCAGTGGTCCGAGCACGGATCCCTGTGGAACACCACTAGTCACACTTCTCCATTTTGAGACACTCCCTTCCACCATAACTCTCTGTCTCCTGTTACCCAGCCAGTTCTTTATCCATCTAGCTAGTACACCCTGAACCCCATACGACTTCACTTTCTCCATCAGCCTACCATGGGGAACCTTATCAAACGCCTTACTGAAGTCCATGTATATGGCATCTACAGCCCTTCCCTCATCAATCAACTTTGTCACTTCCTCAAAGAATTCTATTAAGTTGGTAAGACAAGGGCTGCCTGGTGGCGTAGTGGTAGCAGTGCTGCCTCAAGGCGTCGAGGTCCCAGGTTCGATCCCGGCTCTGGGTCACTGTCCGTGTGGAGTTTGCACATTCTCCCTGTGCTTGCGTGGGTTTCACCCCCACAACCCAAAAAATGTGCAGGGTAGGTGGATTGGTCATGCTAAATTGCCCCTGAATTGGAAAAAATGAATTGGGTACTCTAAAAAAAATTTTTAAAGTTGGTAAGACATAACCTTCCCTGCACAAAACCATGCTGCCTATCACTGATAAGCCCATTTTCTTCCAAATGGGAATAGATCCTATCCCTCAGTATCTTCTCCAGCAGCTTCCCTACCACTGACGTCAGGCTCACAGGTCTATAATTCCCTGGATTATCCCTGCTACCCTTCTTAAACAAGGGAACAACATTAGCAATTCTCCAGTCCTCCGGTACCTCACCCGTGTTCAAGGATGCCGCAAAGATATCTGTTAAGTTCCCAGCTATTTCCTCTCTCACTTCCCTCAGTAACCTGGGATAGATCCCATCCGGACCTGGGGACTTGTCCACCTTAATGCCTTTTAGAATACCCAACACATCCTCCCTCCTTATGCCGACTTGACCGAGAGTAATCAAACATCCATCCCTAGCCTCAACATCCGTCATGTCCCTCTCCTCGGTGATTACCGATGCAAACTACTCGTTAAGAATCTCACCCATTTCTTCTGATTCCACGCATAACTTTCCTCCTTTGTCCTTGAGTGGGCCAACCCTTTCTCTAGTTACCCTCTTGCTCCCTATATATGAATAAAAGGTTTTGGGATTTTCCTTAACCCTGTTTACTGAAGATATTTCATGACCCCTTTTAGCCCTCTTGATTCCTCGTTTCAGATTGGTCCTACATTCCCGATATTCTTCCAAAGCTTCATCAGTTTTGAGTTGCCTCGATCTTATGTATGCTTCCTTTTTCCTCTCAGCTAGTCTCACAATTTCACCTGTCATCCATGGTTCCCTAATCTTGCCATTTCTATCCCTCATTTTCACAGGGACATGTCTGTCCTGCACTCTAATCAACCTCTCTTTAAAAGACTCCCACATATCAAATGTGGATTTACCATTAAACAGCTGCTCCCAATCCACATTCCCTAGCTCTTGCCGAATTTTGTTATACTTGGCCTTTCCCCAATTTAGCACTCTTCCTTTAGGACCACTCTCGTCTTTGTCCATGAGTATTCTAAAACTTACGGAATTGTGATCGCTATTCCCAAAGTAATCACCGACTGAAACATCAACCACATGGCCGGGATCATTCCCCAATACCAGGTCCAGTATGGCCCCTTCCCGAGTTGGACTATTTACATACTGCACTAGAAAACCCTCCTGGATGCTCCTTACAAATTCTGCTCCATCTAGACATCTGACACTAAGTGTATCCCAGTCAATGTTGGGAAAATTAAAATCCCCTACTGATGCGACCATCAATTCACGCGAAACAGAGAGTAGATGTAAACCTTGGCTTTGACTAGAACAGTGCCTGCCTGCGACTGCTCTGCTACTGAGAGCCGCCTACAGGGCTGCTGCTCTTTATACCTCCCCTCAAGGGGCGGAGCCAGGGACGGAGCCCAAAAGGGCACCAACATGATACATTCCATGCAATATCGTACAATGGTCCATAGGTGGAGCCCACATGGGCAACAGCCTGATATAGTGAGATACATGGTGAATGGTTAATACAATACGTTCACCACATTGAAGTCCGGCGGGGGTGAAGGGTTCATAGGTTCAGTCTGTCTGATGCCTTGATCGTGCGCTGTGATCGCCGAAGCTGTGGTACCGCAGCTGGCCCGGGTGTCGAACGCATCCGTGCGGGCATGGGTAGTGAAGTCATTGGTGTGGGCACAGACGTGGACCCCGGGAGCGTGTCTTCTGGAGCTTCGGTCCTGTGGGTCGGTGAAGAGGGGCAGGAGGGTATGTGGGTGCCATGTAGGGGCAGGGGTGCTGGTCAGCGTAGGTTGGGTGGGGTAAGTTGGGGTGGCGGTGGTAGTGGAACCTGTGGGTGCCAGGTCCCGGAGGGAAACCATATCCTGTTGGCCGTCGGGGTGTTCTACGTATGCGTACTGGGGGTTGGTGTGAAGGAGCTGGATCCTCTCAACCAGGGGGTCGGACTTATGGCTCCTGACGTGTTTGCGGAGTAGGACGGGCCCCGGTGTCTTCAGCCAGGACGGAAACGAGACCCCGGAGGTGGATTTCCTGGGGTCATGAGGGGTCTCGTTTGTGGCCGTGCAAAGGAGGGATCTAATAGAGTGGAGCGCATCGGGGAGGACCTCCTGCCAGTGGGAAACTGGGAGATTCCTAGACCGTAGGGCCAGGAGGACGGCCTTCCAGACCGTCGCGTTCTCCCTCTCCATCTGCCCGTTTCCCCAGGGGTTATAACTGAGTGGTGAATGTATTCACCATAATGCTTGCATGATATTGTAACCTGTGACCTATGACCTGAAAGTGGTGACATGAACTGCTTCCAGGTACTGTACTGTAACCCCGGTATGGCTCCGCCTCTGGCTCCGCCCACACCGGGGCATATATAAGCCGGCCTCTTGTAGGCGGCATCCATTCTGTACTACTGACTCTGGCTAGGCAAGTTCATGACTAATAAAGCCTACTGTTCACTCACTCTCTCTGCCTCTCGGTGAATTGAAGGTATATCAATTTATTAGTCATAGACAGCACGATGGAAACCACTCTAAAGCCAGACAGGCTCGAACTCGACGCCCGCGCGTCCGAAGCCAAGGAAATATTTGAATAGTGGCTTCAATGGTTTGAGGCCTACCTCAACTCTTCAAGCCCGTAAATGAGGCGTTCCCCAGACACCTCCTCACTACTCGCCGTTAACGTGCCGGAGAATCGCTGGACGAATATCACGAAACCCTGACCCTACTCGGGAGGAACTGCAGCTATCGGGATGTGATGGCGGAGGAGCACATGAACTCACAGATCCGGGACACCTACGTGGCAGGGGTCCGCTCAAACTATATCAGGCAGCGTTTGCTGGAAAATGGGACCTCCAACCTGCGGGACACGGTAAGCCTCGCTAGAGGTGGCCTACCAGAACCTTAGCGCGTTCCCCGCGGGCTCGGCAAACCCCTTGTGGACACCCTCGTCACGGCCCCCGTCGGACCCGACTACGTCGCAGGCCTGTGCCGCGCGTCTGCCAGCCCAGCCCGGGGAACCGCAATGCGACATCTGCGCCCAGGGTCAACACCCCCGGCAGCACTGCCCAGCCCGCAGTGCAACGTGTAGCGATTGTGGGGGAAAAAGGGGCACTTCGCTAGGGTCTATCTGGGCCGGCCTAAGGCCCAGAAATCGAAACGCACCAGGCCGACCCATGGATTCGCCGCCCCACAGACGCCGCAATGCGGCTGCGTGCCTGCCCGGAACGCCCCTGTCAGATGCGTCATTAGCATCGTGCGACTCGTGGGGGCCGCCATCTTGGTCGCCATCTTTGCCCCAGCCCGACATGTACGACTCATGGGGGCCGCCGTCTTGTGACTCCACTGACCACACAGACTACCCGCAGCTGGGCGCAGTCACCCTCGACCAGTCGCAGCCTAAATAGCTGAAGAACTCCATGATGGTCGTCAGGCTCAACGGGCACGAGACCCCCTGCCCCTTCGACTCCGGGAGCACGGAGAGCTTTGTACACCCCAACACGGTAAGGAGCTGCTCCCTCCACACCTACCCAGCCGCCCAAACAATCTCCCTTGCCTCCGGGTCCCATTTGGTTCACATCCGGGGGTTACTGTATCGCCAATCTCGCGATGCAGGGCGCAGAGTACGCTTGTTTTAAGCTCTACATCCTCCCCCACCTCTGCACCCCCTCTACTGCTCGGATTGGACTTTCAATGTAACCACCGAAGCTTGACCCTACAGTTTGGCGGACCCTTGCCCCCCCCCCCTCACGGTATGCAGCCTCGCGACCCTCAAGGTCTCCCCGCCCCGCCCCCCCCGTTTGCGAACCTCACTCCTACCTGTAAGCCCATCGCTGCCAGGAGCAGACGGTACAGTGCGCTGGACATGACTGAGGTCCAGCGACTGTTGAGTGAAGGGATCATCGATACCAGCAACAGCCCCTGGAGAGCGCAAGTGGTGGTCGTCTGGACCGGGGAAAAGAATCGGATGGTTGTGGACTACAGCCAGACAATTAACCATTTCGCGCAACTGGATGTGTACCCCCTCCCCCACATGGCGGAGATGGTCAACCAGATCGCGCAGTACCGTGTGTTTACGGTTGATCTGAAGTTGGCCTACCACCAGCTCCCAATCTGCCCGGAAGAGCGCCAATCCGGCCGGAAGAGCGCCAATCCGCCCGGAAGAGCGCCAATCCGCCCGGAAGAGCGCCAATCCGCCCGGAAGAGCGCCAATCCGCCCGGAAGAGCGCCAATCCGCCCGGAAGAGCGCCAATCCGCCCGGAAGAGCGCCAATCCACCCGGAAGAGCGCCACTATACTGCTTTCGAGGCAGCCGGCCGACTCTTCCACTTCCTCAGGGACCCCTTCGGCGTCACTAACGGGGGAGGGTCGACCTTCAGGGTCGCGAGGCTGCATACGGTGAGTGAGGGTCGGGGCCCGCTGAACTTCAGGGTTAGGCTCCTGAGGTTGCACTGGAAGTCCAATCCCAACAGGAGAGGAGCACAGAGGTCGGAGAGACATATAGTTTAAAATCGGCGTACTCGGCGCCCTGTACTGCAAGGGTTTCGGCAGTGCACCCCTGGATCTGCACCGAGTGCGACCCAGAAGTGAGGGAGATGGTTTGACATGCAGGGAAGATTGGGAGCGAGCAGCGCATTACCATGTCTGGGTGAATGAAGCTCTCCGTCCTCCCGGAGTCGAACAGGCAAGCGTTTCGTGCCCATTGACCCTGATGGTCATCATGGAGTTCCGGAGGCCTTTTGGTTGCGACTGGTCGAGGGTGACCGTGTCGAGTTGTGGGTAGCCGGTGTGGTCGGAGGTGCCGGGGGGGGGGGGGGGGGGGGGGGGGGGGTGGCCAAGATGGCTGCCCCCTTCGGTCGCACATGTTGTGCGGGCTTGAAGATGGCTGCCTCCACGGACAACACGAGGCAGATGACGTGTCTGGGGGGGGCGGGGGGGGGGGGGGGGGAGGTGCAGAGCCGGCAGGCACGCGGCCACACTGCGGGCCTGTGAGTCTGGGAGTCGGGCCTGTGATTTGAGGATTTGGACCTGGCGAGGCAAACTTTAGTGAAGTGTCCCTTTTCGCCGCAGTCGCTGCAGTTCACGTTCCGAGCCGGGCAGCGCTGCCTGGGGTGCTGGTGCTGGCTGCAGAAATAGTAGGGTAGCCCCCCGGGTAGGGCGGGCAGCCACGCGGCACAGGCCTGGGTATTCTCTGGTCGCAGGTCCATGAGGGGGTCGCGTGATCGGACGGGAACGCGTTGAGGCTTTGGAATGCTACTTCTAGGGAGGAGGCCAGCTTTACCGTCTCTTCCAGGTCCAGGGCACCTTTCTCGACTAGGCGCTGTCTCACGTAGTTGGACCTGCCTCAAGCCACGAAGGCGTCCCGGACGGCGAGGTCCATATGTTGAGGGGCCGCAATAGCCTGGTAGTTGCAACTTTGTGCAAGGACTTTGAGATTGCTTCGGCACACCTCCAGCGATTCCCCAGGGCGTTGGAGGCGGGTGGTGAGGAGTACACCTCGTTCACGAGCCTTACATAGAAATGCTTCAGCATCGCGAGGGCATCTGCGATGTGGAGGCTTCCTCGAGTTGTACAGAGATTTGATGGCTCACCCGGGCATGGAGGAGGCTCAACTTCTGATCATCAGAGATGGAAGGCGAGGAGGAGGTGGCGAGGTAGGCCTCGAAACAGCGGAGCCAGTGCAAAAAAAATCCCTTTGGCCTCCACGGCTTGTGGGTCGAGTTACAGTCGGTCAGGTTTGAGGGCCGATTCCATTGTGGTGTCGTAGTTGATTAAATTGATGCGGCCATCAATTCACGCAAAACAGAGAGTAGATGTAAACTGTAGCTTTAATCGACTAGAACAGTGTCTGCCTGCGACTGACATGCAAGTGAGAGCCGCCTACAGGGCTGCTGCTCTTTATACCTCCCCTCAAGGGGCGGAGCCAGGGGCGGAGCCCACAAAGGCACCAACATGATACATTCCATGTGATATCGTACAATGGTCCATAGGTAGAGCCCACATGGGCAACAGCGTGATACAGTGAAATACATGGTGAATGGTTAATACAATACGTTCACCACACCTATCATCACCACCCTGTTGCTCCTACATATTTCCATAATCTATTTACATATTTGTACCTCTATCTCACGCTCGCTGTTGAGAGGTCTGTAGTACAGCCCCAACATTGTTACCGCACCTTCCTATTTCTGAGCTCTGCCCATATCGCCTCACTGCTCGAGTCCTCCATAGTGCCCTCCTTCAGCACAGCTATGATATTCTCTCTGACCAGTAATGCAACTCCTCCAGCCCTTTTAATTCCCTCTCTCGGTTGAGGACTTTGGGTCTGTACTCATTGGAGTTTAGAAGGATGAGGGGGGATCTTATTAAAACCTACAGGATACTGCGAGGCCTGGATAGAGTGGATGTGGATAGGATGTTTCCACTTGTAGGAAAAACTAGAACCAGAGGACACAATCTCAGACAATCCTTTAAAACAGAGATGAGGAGGAATTTCTTCAGCCAGAGGGTGGGTGAATCTGTGGAACTCTTTGCCGCAGAAGGCTGTGGAGGCCAAATCACTGAGTGTCTTTAAGACAGAGATAGATAGGTTCTTGATTAATAAGGGGATCAGGGGATATGGGGAGAAGGCAGGAGAATGGGGATGAGAAAAATATCAGCCATGATTGAATGGCGGAGCAGACTCGATGGGCCGAGTGGCCTAATTCTGCTCCCATGTCTTATAGTAATCTCATGGCCCCACAGGGGCTGGTTTAGCTCACCAGGCTAAATCGCTGGCTTTTAAAGCAGACCAAGCAGCACGGTTCGATTCCTGTACCAGCCTCCCTGAACAGGCACCGGAATGTGGCGACTAGGGGCTTTTCACAGTAACTTAATTGAAGCCTACTCGTGACAATAAGCGATTTACGTTTCATTTTTCATCTTTCATTCTACCATTAAACCAGGCAACAAAATGTAGTGTTGGGTGAGGTTACTGAGTTATGGGGATAGGGTGGAGGTGTTGACCTTGGGTAGGGGGTAGGGTGCTCTTTCCAAGAGCCGGTGCAGACTCAATGGGCCGAATGGCCTCCTTCTGCACTGTAAATTCTGTTAAAAAAAAAACAAGGCACAAGTCAGGAATGTGGTGGATCCGATTACAAACCCCTGGGCTAATGCATGGTCAATTCCGGCCCCATTTGACCCAGAGTCGCAACACAATTGAAATCAACAAATAATTCTTAGAAAAAAACACCTGAAGTCTTTGTAGTTATCACCAGGTTTGTACATTTAAACAATTTTAATAAACATAATTAAAAATATCGCAAATACAGCTGGTCCATAAGACATAGGAGCAGAATTAGGCCACTCAGCCCATCTAGTCTGCTCCACCATTCAATCATGGCTGATATTTTTCTCATCCCCATTCTCCGGCCTTCTCCCCATAACCCCTGATCCCCTTATTAATCAAAAACCTATCTAACTCTGTCTTAAGGACACTAAATGATTTGGCCTCCACAGCCTTCTGCAGCAAAGAGTTCCACAGATTCACCACCCTCCGGCTGAAGAAATTCCTCCTCATCTCTGTTTTAAAGGATCGTCCCTTTAGTCTTAGATTGTGTCCTCTGCTTCTAGTTTTTCCTAGAAGTGGAAATATTCTCTCCATGTCCATTCCATCCAGGCCTCGCAGTATCCTGTAAGTTTCAATAAGATCCCCCCTCATCCTTCTAAACTCCAACGAGTACAGACCCAGAGTCCTCAACCGTTTCTCATACGACAAGTTCTTCATTCCAGGGATCATTCTTGTGAACCTCCTCTGGACCCTTTCCAAGGCCCAGCACATCCTTCCTTAGATACGGGGCCCAAAACTGCACACAATTCTCCAAATGGGGTCTGACTAGAGCCTCAGAAGTACATCCCTGCTCTTGTATTCTAGCCCTCTAGGTATTTTAGATTACCCAATTATTTTTTCCAATTAAGGGGCAATTTAGCATGGTCAATCCACCTAAGCTGCACATCTTTGGGTTGTGGGGCAAAACCCACGCAGACACGGGGAGAATGTGCAAACTCCACACGGACAGTAACCCAGAGCCGGGATCGAACCTGGGACCTCAGCGCCATGAAGCAGCTCTGCTAACCACTAGGCCACCATACTGCCCTATATTCTGGACCTCTTGACATGAATAATAACATTGCATTTGCTTTCCCCACTGCTGACTGAACCTACACATTAACCTTAAGAGAATCGTGAACAAGGACTCCCAAGTCCCTTTGTGCTTCTGATTTCCTACGCATTTTCCCATTTAGAAAACAGTCTATGCCTCCATTTCTCCTTCCGAAGTGCATAACCTCACACTTTTCCACATTGTATTCCATCTGCCACTTCATTGCCCGCTCTCCTAGCCTGTCCAAGCCCTTCTGCAGCCTGCCTGCTTCCTCAATACTTCCTGTCCCTCTACAGATCTTTGGATCATCTGCAAACTTAGCAACAGTGCCTTCAGTTCCTGCTTCCAGATCATTAATGTATATTGTAAGTTGTGGTCCCAGCACAGACCCCTGAGGCACACCACTAGTCACCGGCTGCCATCCTGAAAAAGACCCCTTTATCCCCACTCTCTGCCTTCTGCCAGTCAGACAATCCTCTATCCATGCCAGGATCTTACCCTTAACACCATGAGCTCTTAACTTATTTAACAGTCTCCTATGCGGCAGCTTGTCAAAGGCCTTCTGGAAATTTAAATAAATCACGTCCATTGGTTCTCCTTTGTCTAACTTCCTTGTTACGTCCTCAAAGAACTCCCAACAGATTTGTCAAACATGACCTCCCTTTGACAAAGCCTTGCTGACTCAGTCCTACTTTATCATGCACTTCCAAGTACCCCGTGATCTCATCTTTAATAATGGACTCTTACCAATAATGATCTAATTCCTAACTACCTTCTTTAACTCGCCCTCTATACACACACAAGGCAGACAAACACGGTTGGGGGGGGGGGGGGGGGGGGGAGATGGGTGTAAAAATAATGAAAAGTAAAAGAATGAGTCTTTTTTTCAGGTGGTTGTTGTCGAGCCCACCTTGAGTCCAGGCTTTCAGTTTGAGGTTTCTGCTTTCAGTCTGTAATGGTTTTTACTGTAAATTCATCCAGGTTTTCTGTAGGTTCAGAAATACACCAGCTTTCTGGAGAGACACAGCTTCATCTGAATGTCCAGGACCTGACTGTCCTTTGTGGTTCTCTGAAAACTAGGGCAGCATGGTAGCACTGTGGCTTCACAGCACCAGGGTCCCAGGTTCCATTCCCCACTGGGACACTGTCTATGCGGAGTCTGCATGTTCTCCCCATGTCTGCGTGGGTTTCCTCCGGGTGCTCTGGTTTCCTCCCACAGTCCAAAGACCTGCAGGTTAGGTGCATTAGCCATGCTAAATTGCCCTTAGTGACCAAAAAGGTTAGGAATGGTTATTGGGTTACGGGGATAGGGTGGAAGTGAGGGCTTAAGTGGGTGGGTACAGTCTCGATGGACCAAATGGTCTTCTTTTGTGTTCTATCCGACTCAGATAAGACCCAATCATCGCCTGTTGCCAGACATGATATGGCCGGTTGCCAATTTTTTGATCACCAGCCAACCAATCGAACCAAATCCCTCCAACTTGTCTTGGGTGCCATAAAGTCTGAGTTCTGCTGTTTGAAAGCTAGCAGTGTACCATATTGCAACGTTTGAATTCCTCACTTCCTCTGCTCGTCTTAAATGTACGTCTATTAAACATCCATGGATCCAAAACGGCAAAATTTTAAAAATGGGAAATAGGAGAACAGGAAGGGTCTTTACATAATACTCAGCTGGATGAATGGAGCTCCAACATTCACCTATCCACCAGTGGGACACCACAGTTGTGTGTCCATAATCTACACATCAACAATTTGCAGTCTTCCTCAATAGCAACTGGCAGACTTACAACCTATACCAACAGGAACATGGGAACACCACCTATACATTTTCTTCCATATCACATACCATCCTTATTGAAAATACATTGTCCCTCATTCATCATTGTTGTATCAAAACCCTGGAACTTCCTTCCGAATGGCACTGTGGGTGTACTGAAGCAGCTCAAAGCTGTGACTTAACTACCTTCTCAAGGGCAATTAAGGGTGAGCAATAAATGCTGGCTTTTCGAGTGATTCAACCAATGGGTCATTAAAAACAGCACAAAAACCCATACTCAACAGTGGGGGCACTGCCCTGCAACCCATTGTTATATTTATAGCTTCAGTTAAAATTCACCTCCCAATGTTGTTCAGCTAAGAGCAGAGCTCGTGTCATCACGGCGCGGAAGCAGTGGTTAGTACTGCTGCCTTACCACTCCGAGGACCCGGCAACCCAGTGGTTAGCACTGCTGCATCACAGCTCCGGGGACCCTGGTTCCATTCCGAACTTGGGTGACCATGCAGAGTCTGCACGTTCTCCCCGTGTGCGCGTGGGTTTCCTCCCACAGTCCGATAATGTGCAGGTTAGGTGGATTGGGCATGGTAAATTGTCCCTTAAGTGTTCCAAGGTTAGGTAGGGTTACAGGGATAGGGTGGAGACATGAGCTTGGGTAGGGTACTCTTTCGTCGGACCAGCGCACACTCGATGGGCCGACTGGCCTCCTTCCGCACTGTAAATTCTATGATTCTAATTCCATAACTTCATAGCCCAATGGGAAAAATGCCTGGCACATCCTGCCCTGATAAATACTAGACAATGCTAACAAAATATCACTATGCATAGAAGTGTATAAATAACAGGTGGTGATTAGGGGAAAAGTAAGACAGGTGGAAGAGAAAGCTATGGAATTGTGGAGCAGAATGAAAGGATGGACAACAGAATAGATGCAAAAAAAAAAATTACAAACTGAAAAAAATCAACAAAATATCCAGATATTTTCTTTATTCAACATTTCAATATTTTATGAAAAAGAGCAGCTAGTCCAGGTCTGCTTCATTTCAGCTCCCACGCCATAACGTACAAAACCTGATCGGTAAAAAAAGGATTCCACGCTTGATAACGAAATTAGAATTTTGAATATAGTCACATCGAAAAGTCAACTGAACACATCCAATCACATAACTGGGCAATTTCATTACATGGTTTTGTTTTAAAAGTTACAGAAATTAACTCAAGTGCTCATGCTCCCCATTTGTGAGGATATGAAGGGAGTCTGCACTAAAGCAGGTGGAAGGACACTTACACGGAAAAGATTCAAATTACAGGAACAAACAGCCCGAGCAGGTCACCTCAAACTCTGATGTATATTAGCCTGGCTTAGTGATCAAGCAAAAATCTCCTTTCAACACTATGGGAACCCAGTTATACATTTCATTAAGGCAGGGGTGTTCTCCCCGATGGCCTGAAACCAATAACTATCCTTTAACCAGTTTTGTTAAATAGATTAGCTGGGGTCATTACCATATTGATGGTTTATGAAAACATTTCAACACTGATAAAACTTCAATTTCATCGGCTGTTAAGTGCTTTCGTATGTCCCGAGCCATTTTATAAATGCTAGTTCTTTCTTCCTTTAAATCTGTACCTCCTGCTAAACGTGTAGCTGTAACTTTAAGATGGAGTCTCAATGCTCAAACTCCAAAGCAAAGTACTCCACAATTTTGTGGAAAACAATTTGCGGTAATCAATAATCACAAAACTTCACTGGGATAACTGAGCAAAGGGCACATTCTAAAACGGTGATGGAAATTTATTGGATCCTCTTTCCAGTCTCCCAATTTACTCCCCATCTCTCCTGATAGTAGTAGTGTCAAGCAGAGGAGCAACCCCATCTCACCCATCAGTATCTTCTCACAGTGACCATTCACAAAAGATGAGCCACGGTAGGTCCCAGGAGCAGAGAAAGAATGGTTTAGCACAGGGCTAAAGAGCTGGCTTTTAAAGCAGACCAAGGCAGGCCAGCAGCGTGGGTTCAATTCCCGTACAAGCCTCCCAAACAGGCGCTGGAATGTGGTGACTAGGGGCTTTTCACAGTAACTTCATTTGAAGCCTACTTGTGACAATAAGCGATTTTAATTTCATTTTAGCTGAGCTCAAACCCGTCCTCATCCAATGTACGTTCTAACCTAATTAGGGGTCAGGAATTGTGACTGATTTAACCCTCGAGCACGGAGGACAATTCCTGTGGGCCCATTACAGCCTCATTTATCAGCAAATGTATCACAGGCAGAAGCTAAAACGGATTTGAAATTGTACTCGCCTTGTGCCATCCCACACGCCAGGAAATCCTTTAATATTAAATGTAATGATTTGGCAATTTTGTTAATTTAATTCTGACTGCAAGGTCACTGAGAGCAGTTAACCGTCACAATCCATATTAAAACCATGAACGTGAGGAAATCAATGCTACAGCCCAGATCCATTGTGTTCAAAGAAGACAACAGGAGGGAGCAATAAACAAAATCAGCAAACCATTTCAAAATCTTAGGTGACGGATTTAAAAATCTCAATGCAGTAAAATCTGCAGAACCAAAAACCAGACGAGGGCGGACGGCTAAATCCACAGCCACATGCAGTTTGGACATCTCCCTTTCCCCACTTTGTTGGCTTCGGAAATTCAACAGGATTGTCCTGATTTACTGTAAATTCCTTTAATGCATATATTTCTCATTTGCAAGTACACTTTTGTGGAAAATACAAATAGGACTGGAATTCAATTCTATCGACTGAGTGGTTAGATACCGGCCGTAGTATGGAGGCTTTCAGAGTTGGAAGACCAGGTGTCTTTGTGGCGGTGACTGTACAAGAATAGTTGAAAAAAGTTATTAAATAGACAAAGCTCTGGTTAATAATCACAATGACATAAACCAGCTCATTTGCAGCACTATTCGTAGCATCTGTAACAAGATGACGGAAAGCATTTCAGTGCTTGGCTGTTCATCAGGATTGGTTCCCACCCCCAACATTGACACTTCTGACCTCTCAGTATTTCCAGAATTTCTGTTTCAGATTCCCAGGGTTTGCAAATTTCGTCTTTTTTATTACAACTAATTCGGCCGACTTTATTGTGAGACGGAGTAAAACTGCACCTGCAGCACGAAATAAAAACATTCATTGTGTGTCTACCTTTAGTGAATCTCCCTGCACCCGATCACCCAGATCAATAATACTCACCATTGACAAACTACAGACTTTCAGCAACCATGTTAATACTGACTCAAAATCATTCACAAATCTAAATGCTCGTCGGGATGGACGGTGAGTGGGGCGTGTTGCGAGGAGCAGAGCAGCTTGGGGCATGTCCCGTTGCTTACACAGCACTGGTCGGCTCTTGATTTTGAATGTTACAGCAGTTCGAGCCTATTGGATCAGACGACTGAAATTCCTACTAACAAAGCTGCACATTACAAAGTACATCTGAAATGATCAAAGAATGAACTCACAAGGTTATATACTGCTTCCGTTTGAGTTTTAAAAAATGAATTGGAATTTTGTTTTCCGTAATGATGTTTACCTGTACAGGAACAGGCACCAACACGTTTACAAAGGACAGAATACAAACACGGACAAAGGCCACTGCTTCTCCGCACCTCGTCGATTGTTTGAAGAGAATGTTTCATTAATTACTCACTGGCTTGGGGGTCATTTTATTGGAGTCACACTTTTGACTTTACATCATATCACATCCAATCCATTTAAGATGTGATGTTACACAAACATTTTGAAAATAATTGACAGACAGCTGCTTCTGGTTAAAAGGTGAAGTTTTATAAACCTGTTCTTTGAAAGTTTCACAACCCCCACAAGTTTTTAATCCATCAAAGGTCCTTCCCAGGCACAGTGCGCACCAGCCAAATTCCAAATCATTGCAGATGCTCCCTGATCCAAATTAACAATAGCATTTATTTATACAATATTTCCAGCCATTGAAATACCTGCAACCTTCTAAAGACTGTGGTGACGATCGATTCTAGATTGTGGTGATGATCAGTTTGAACTGGGAAATTAAATAGTAATTTTCCAACACAAACACACCCTGGAATATTTTAATATCTAAATGGGCCACTGTTCTGGATTCGTCAGTTTGGAACTTTGTTTTCATATGAAAGTGTCACCCACCCTTCCTCAGAATATCTCGACTCTCCCGAGGAGCTTTCACTTCCCTGGTTTTGCAATGGAGAGTGTTTCAGTTAATGGCGAAATTGCTACCAATTACTTCACAAACATTCTGAGAGCGAGAAACAAAGTTCCTGAATCCTCAAAATCATCCCTCACATCACAGCCAAGGATTGGACACATTGTCCGCTAGAAAGGTTACAGGTCATCAGCGAGGAATGAACCGACTGAATGCAATTGGGCCACTGTGTAGCCCATGGAACAGAAGATTATTTTAAACTGTTTCCAGAATCAAGTAGCATGCCCTTTATTTTTAATATAAATAAAAGAACCTTTAATAGTGTAACGTTGTGGGGTTGTGGAGCTCCATCTGCTGTACCCACAGTTTGCTGCTCTGATGTAAATACAAGTTGACTTCTAAACATGAAGGGAAACCAGAAATGTAAATAAATTGTACAAAATTGTTGAGTGAAAGATTTTCAAAAGACTTATTCACACCAGTCATGTCTTAATCAGCAACCCACACACCTAATGCTTTTCCTTTTCATTTGCAGTTTAAGCCCATCATCAATGTTACCGACAAATTAGAGCAAAGCAAATAAAAAGCGTATCCATATGGATTTTTATAAAAACATCCACATCCATAACCAATCACCAAACACCCAGAGGCAAATTTGGTTCCAGTGGTGAAAACAGATAATGAAAGGAGAAAGAAAATTGGGTGCAACAACATTAAAGTGGCTGGGCAGAGTTACAGTAAATCTATACCTTAGGTACTAAACTAATTGTAAATTTGGGGAAATCCTCCATAGAAATGCACAGCCACTTAAAAAAAAACAGTTGCAGGGAATGACTAATGTTCCAAAAAGCAGGGGCAATCTATGTACAGCATTGCAAACAAATTAACCTGCTTACAGACTGTAACAGAAATGCTTTAAAAACATTAGGTGGGTTTGTGTATTCGTCAGATCCCTTTCTTGATCCGAGATGTTTTGGAGCATTAAAAATCCCCTACATTGTAATTTGAGGCCTCTGCAAATTATTCTTTTAAACCCACAAACTCCCAATATTGTACTACAAAGGGTTTTAAATAAACAGCAGTAAATGAAGACCATTAACACCGTGCGTGGAAGGTTTTCAGTCACGTGACAAAGTATTAAAAGCTGTTGTGACCAGATACTTCTCAGATTGGGGTTCCGATGCTGAACTTCTACAAGGGCCACTAGACAACCCTCCGGACTTCAAAAAACCTCTTCAGGTAGTAGATCTGTCCAAGGGTCATGGCAACTAGCACCAGAGCTTCAAAGAAAGACCAGAGGACCACTCTGCTGTTTGTGTTGTCATTGACTGCAGAGAAAAGAGACAGAATAAACAGGACTGACCCAGTCACACAATTCACAGTAACTTCATTGATGTAAGCCGACTTGTGACACTAATAAAGATCATTTAAATTAACACGTTAAAAAAAATCACAATGAAACGTACAGATCAAATTCATGTCAGCGTCATTGACAGTTGTATTCTGCATTCAGGAGATTATTCCTGTTCATTAACTTCCAATTCACAATCGTTTGTTATCCTTTTCTTCCAACAACTAACGGTTGGTTTTAGTTCTCCCGCCTCTCATTCTCCAGCAGCCACGCTGCAACCGCTACTGTTCAGACTTCTGACACTTTGTAATAAACTCTGAAGACAAACACACGGGCAGACTTTCCACCGTTCCTTTCCGATAGGAATTATCTCTGAGCAATGATGGGCTCTTCGGGATGATGATAGTCTCGTGATTATGGCACTGGGCTAGCAATCCAGAGATTTGGAATTCAAGTCTCACCGTCGCAAGTTAGAAAATTGTATTTATTAAATATGGCGCTTTGTGGCTGTGCACCAGAAACAGCGACTATAAAACCTGCTGCTGTCATAAAACAACTTTATATGTAAATATCAGGTACACCATAGATTGAACTGTTACTCTGTAAAAACTGGAAAAATACCAATAAAAATATTTCGGAAAAAATGTCTGAACATGGGTAGAGGACCAGGCTTGTCCAACCAGTTCTCGAGTGGCCACACTTCAGTTTTTCAGACAGGGGGTGGAGGTGACGATGAGGCGAACATCCAAAAGATACGGTTTGGTACGGCGTAAAAGATGATTTTTTTTTAATGCCGACATATGATTAGAAACAACTTGCTGGGCAAAAAAACCTCGCAACAGTAAACTGTAATTCAGGGCTGGTTTAGCACAATGGGTTGGAATGCAGAACAATGCCAGAATCGCGGGTTCAATTCCCGTACCAGGATCAAACCTGGGACCTCGGTGCTGCGAGACAGCAGTGCTAAGCACTGCACCACCGCGCTGCCCTTCAATAAAGACAACCATTAGTGTGTGTGTGCGTGCGTGTCAGGATCTCATTTACAATGCAGACCGGGGCCATGGGGAAAGGATTCACGGGTCACTATGCAGCCCAGGGGCCACAGGGAGGGGCTTTGGGGGCCACAGGGAGGGGCTTTGGGGGCCACAGGGAGGAGCTTTGGGGGCCACAGGGAGGGGCTTCGCGGGTCACAATGCAGCCCAGGGGCCACAGGGAGGGGCTTTGGGGGCCACAGGGAGGGGCTTCGGGGCTCACAATGTACCCCGGGGCCACATTGGGGGGGGGGCTTCATGGGTCACAATGCAGCCCCGAGCTTCAAACCTGTTCTGCTGCTCATTGAGATTATATCCAATCTGCGGCCAACTCAATTTATCCCCCTCTGCCCCCTGTCCCTTGATAGATAGAATAGAATCCCTACAGTGCAGGAGGCACTGGAAAGAGCATTATACTTGAGCCCACACCTACACCCTTATCCCTGTAACCCAGTAAGCCCAACTAACCTTTTGGACACTTTAAGGCCAGTCCACCGAACCTACACATCTTCAAACTCATACATTTGGTGAATAGAAAATCTGAGGTTTTCAAATTTTGTTTCAAACTTCTACCGCCCTTTATAGAAGTGTTTCCAATTTCACACCCAAAAGATGTGGTTCTAATTTTTAGGCTATGCCCAGTGGTTCTGGATTCCCCGATCAGTTCCCCTTTATTCTCTGACTAAAGTCATGTCTGGTGAATTTGAAAGGCATATGGAGGTTATGTAAAGTCAAATGATGGCTGTGATGACACTGCGGGTGGAGGAGACTAAGGCCCCGGTAAAGGCGACGGAGTCGGAGAATGTGGCTGAGATAAGAGAGCAAGGAGATAGTTTGCAATACTTCGCAAAGGTGTTGGCAGAGTTGATGGGGGAGGGAGAAGATCCTGGACAGGGCACATCGGTCGCTAGGGCCGAAGACAAAAGCGAATGAGCCACCAACAGCAGTTCTACTTCACTTCCACAAATATCATACCAAGGAAAGGGTCCTGACTGGGCAAAGCAGAGGTGAAATGGGAGGGTGCTGATATACGGATTTACCAAGATTTCACAATGGATTTGGTGAAAAGGTGGGCGGCTTTTGGACGGGCAAAGGCGGCACTCTACAACAAAGGCGTGCGGTTTGGAGTGGTCTACCCCGCAAAGTTGAGGGCGACATACAACTCCAAGGATCTCTATTTCGGAACAGTGGAGGCGACGGTGAGGCCGAAGGATTGGGACTGAAATGAGAGATGTGACTGGAAACGTGATCTGGATTGAGGGGAAGGCGTCTGGGTTTAGTCTGTGTTTGTTTTTAATACATCTTTATATTTGTGTACTGGGTGGTGGGAAAGTAGGGGTCTTGGGGTTGGCTGAATGTGAGGGTAGTCTGGCTGTGTCCAGAGTTTGCTAGAACCATTTTGGATTTGGCGATATGTGCAGTGGCTTTGGGGGGGGGGGGGGGGGGGAGAGAGAGAGAGAGAGAGAGAGAGAGTTGGGGGTGGGGTCTTTTCCCCTGAGATTGGGTTGTGGAAGAGGGGATTTGGGGGGGGGGGGGGGGGCTGGGTAGGGGCCCCCCCACTAACAAGCAGAGTCTGGTCAATGGACGGGAGTTTGGTGGGGGAGGGGCTGCAGCTGTCAAAGTCTAGCTGAACAGGCTTCGATGGGCCTGGGGGGCGTGAAAGGGAGGGGGAGGGAAGCGATACTGGGCGAGAGGTTAGGCCTGAGAGGCAATAGAAAAGGTGAGAGGATGATGTAAGGAGGAGGAGGCTCTGTGGGTAAGGATGGAGGCGGGCTCTTGCAGGGGGTCAGGGGTGCGGGCGTTGGCAATGGCACTGATCCCGATGGCCCCAGGAAAGTATTCGGGGAGCCGGGTGGTGATGGCCACACTGAGGATTTGGAAGCAGTTTATGACACACATAAAATTGAGGGCTGGGTCAGTGGGGATGCCGATTAGGGGGAATCACGGGCTCGGGCCAGGAAGGATGGATGCGAGGTTTGCGGGCTGGGAGAAGGGTCTCAGTGAAATGAAGGATTTGTTTCTTGGGGGACGATTTGCGAGTCTAGAAGAGTTGGGAGAGGGATATAGATTGACAGAGAGGGGTTTAGATATATGCAGGTGCGGACTTCGCAAGGAAAGTGTTCCTGACATTCCCGGTAGCGCTGGATCCTTCGTTGTTGGAGGAAATGTTGTCAGGGGAGGGACAGAAGAGTTGTCTCGGTGATTTACGGGAGGATCCTGGAGAAGATATCCAAGGAGGGGATTAAGATGAAATGGGACGAGGAGCTGGGGACAGTGCTTGAAGAGGGACTGTGGTGTGAGGTGCTACGGAGGATGAATGCCTCGACTTCTTATGTGAGGTTGAGGCTGATACAGCTGAAAGTAATGTATAGGGCTCACCACACTAAATCAAGAATGAGCAGGCTGTTTGTGGGGGTAGAGGATACCTATGAGCGATGTGGGAGGGGTCCCGCAAATCAGTTCACATGTTTTGGTCCTGTCCAAAACTAAAACATTTTGGATGTTGGTATTCAGGACAGTTTCAGGGGTCCTGCAAGTGGATGTGAAACCCGGCCCCCTAGAAGCCATTTTTGGGGTTTCGGACCAGCTCGAGCTGCAGGTGGACACGGGGTCAGATGTTAGTCTTCACCTCGTTGATCGCTAGGTGGGTTTTGTTGGGGTGGAGGTCAGCCTCAGTGTGGCGGGGGGATTTACTGGAGTTTTTAACCCTGGAGAAGGCAAAGTTCGAACTGAGGGGGATAAAGGAGAGGTTGTACCTCTGGGGTTTGTTTATTATGCACTTTCAGGAATTGGTTACCATTGATTGTTGGGGGAGGGTGGGGAGGAGGTCTTGTTTGGGGGAGTTGCTTGGGGCTGTTTAGGTGTTGTATTATGAAAATGTTGAAAATTTGTTGACTAAAAATACATTAATAACACCAATACGTGTACGTACTTGCTCTGTGTATCCTCTCGCGTACTTCCATGTACTCCTGCTCGTGCTTCACTGCTGTCATGGCCACGGCCAGTTCATTGATCATCTCTTCTAACTTGTTCTGGTGAGCTTTATCAACAAATGGGAAGGTCAGTGCGCAATCTCAATTTATGCATAATATGTTCAGTCACTAAAGCCATTCCTCAAAGCAAACAGCCAATTTTCTGAAGCTCCAAACTTTGCATGTGCTCTCTCCAAAATGGCTAGCAAGACCGGTCGCAAATTAGTCTAGAAAATGTTGTAAAATGAAATAAGTTAAAAGGGACAATTTTGGAAGGTAGAATATAAAGTTTTTGAAATGGCAATCACTCATTTCTAATCTATTTTTAAAATTTTAAAAATAAATTTAGTGTACCCAATTAATTTTTTCCAATTAAGGGGCAGTTTAGCGTGGCCAATCCACCTACCCTGCCATCTTTGGGTTGTGGGAACGAAACCCACGCAGACACGGGGAGAATGTGCAAACTCCACACGGACAGTGACCCAGAGCTGAGATCGAACCTGGGACCTTGGCGCCGTGAGGCTGCAGTGCTAACCACTAACCCACCGCGCCACCCACTCATTTGTAATCTGTTGTGCAATGGGAATAGCTCAAAAACCAGATCTATCTAATCAAAGTTACGGAGACATTTGCCCCCTGCTATTCAAGGCTGAAAAACAAATTGCACACTTTAGGAGTATTTTAGTAAGATCAATGAGCAGTAATCTGAATGATAAGAAGAATTCAGTAAATATTGTATTCCTTTCGTATACAGAAAGTAACAGTCCCTGTTCATGGTCACAATTGAAAATAAATATTCAGAGGGTGACCCAAGATTCACTAATGGTTTTAGCTGTGGTTTGAAGTGAAAGCTGAGGCAGATTGTACAGCTGGATGCTGTGTTGTTTTAATGTAAACACTTCCAAAATGTCAGCAGCAACTCCCCATTTCCAAACTCTGCCTACATCCCTGGGTTAGTAATCGTTAGCACGACCTGCCATTACACAACACTGGAAACATTGACACTATGATTCCTACAAGGGAAGAGGCAAAGAATTCATTCACAAGTACAAAACGAAGTTCCAAAAGCCTGTTTTTGCATTCGCCAGGTGTTTAAGGGAATTACAAAAGAAAGATAAAGAGACAGCTGAAAAATGTTTACGGTTGACGTACCATCCCATGTATCCCCACCACCTGAAGGAAAGGGTAAAGAAGGACACAGGATGAATAAAAGTTCAAAGTAAAGACACAGTAAGTAAAAGGGGACAAAGTGAAAAACAGGATGCTTTTCTTTTACATTGCACCGGTGCCTCTGGGCTTCAGACGTGGGGGTTGGCTGCCGCTGTAAGACATGCTGTGACAGTCAGAGGACCTAGGGCCACGAACAAGCCCTCAATTGCTTCGACAATTTTTACGTCGGCTGCTCAATACCCACGGTCCAGGTGCACAATAAAAGCTGACAATCTAATTACAAATGATTACGTGGAGCAGAATATTGTAATGTGCAGCTTCAAATGATAAAGACACAGGAGACTTGGTAAGATGCCAAACAAAAGAAGCAATGGTGACAACTACAATAGATCAGGTTCTAAGTGAAAGCAGAGAATTTTTCATGCACTAGAGGTTTTACAAATGTGCTCTGTGTTCATAGTCCAAACCCACACAAGAGAAATCTTGGAAATGATGAATTCTCTGAAGTGTTAGTCAGACCAGTTGCATTTAACCTGCTCTCCTTTGACACTTTCAAGCGTGAGATCTATTTATATCTATATTTTAGTGTGAAAGTGTCACACTGGAAGAAATAGAGCTGCTGCAATTAAATTTGAATATACCTGCAGAGATTCAGGTATTTTAAAATGTTTGGGCAGCACGGTAGCATAAGTGGATTGCATTGTGGCTTCACAGCACCAGGGTCCCAGGTTCGATTCCGGCTGGGTCACTGTCTGTGTGGAGTCTGCACGTTCTCCCCGTGTCTGCGTGGGTTTCCTCCGGGTGCTCCGGTTTCCTCCCACAGACCAAAGATGTGCAGGTAAGATGGATTGGCCATGATAAATTGCCCTTAGTGACCAAAAAGGTTAGGAGGGGTGATTGGGTTACGGGGACAGGGTGGAAGTGAGGGCTTAGGTGGGTCGGTGCAGACTTGATGGACCGAGTGGCCTCCTTCTGCACTGTATGTTCTGTTTCTACGTAACCCCATTATGTTCGAACCCCACAAATCCCATTGAAGCACACATTGTACAATATAGATTAATCCTTCATCATATTAATTCAAAAGGGGAAGTAGACCAGTGAGTCTAACATCGGTAGTCGGGAAGTTGCTGGAGTCAATTATCACAGACTTCATAGCGCAGCATTTGGAGAGTAGTGGTGTAATCAGACAAAGTCAGCATGGATTTACAAAAGGAAAATCATGATTGACAAATCTACTAGAATTCTTTGAAGATGCAACTAGTAGAGTTGACCAGGGAGAACCAGTGGATGTGGTTTATTTAGACTTTCAGAAGATCTGACAAGGTCTCGCATAATAAATTACTATGTAAAGTTAAAGCGCAGGGAATTCCGGGTAGCAGGGACCTGTGCTAGGAGTCCAACTGTTCACCTCATATTAATCAGATAAATGAGGGAATTAATGGGGCAGCAGGGTAGCATGGTGGTTAGCATAAATGCTTCACAGCTCCAGGGTCCCAGGTTCGATTACCGGCTGGGTCACTGTCTGTGTGGAGTCTGCACGTCCTCCCCCTGTGTGCGTGGGTTTCCTCCGGGTGCTCCGGTTTCCTCCCACAGTCCAAAGATGTGCGGGTTAGGTGGATTGGCCATGCTAAATTGCCCGTAGTGTCCTAATAAAAAGTAAGGTTGGGGGGGGGGGGGTTGTTGGGTTACGGGTATAGGGTGGATATGTGGGTTTGAGTAGGGTGATCATGGCTCGGCACAACATTGAGGGCCGAAGGGCCTGTTCTGTGCTGTACTGTTCTATGCTCTAAATACATTATCACCAAATTTGCAGCTGATACAAAGTTGGGTGGGAGGGTGAGCTGTGAGGAGGATGCAGAGATGCTTCAGCGGGATTTGGACAGGCTGAGTGAGTAGCACATGCACAGCAGATGTAATATAATGTGAATAAATGTGAGGTTATCCACTTTGGTAGCAAAAATAGGAAGGCAGATTATTACAGTAGTCCCCTGTTATACCGTGCTCCGCAATACCGCGGTTTGCGATATACGGCGGGGGGGGGGGGGGCTTATGGACCCCAACTGTCAGCTTCCCTCTCCGGATCAAAGTGAGCCGGCCGCTGATATTGACACTGCCGGCTGATTGGAGGGAGAGAGCAGCCGGCAGTGTCAATTTCAGCGGCCGGCTCACTTTGATCCGGAGAGGGAAGCTGCTCTCTCACTGAAACAATCAGCCGGCTGCTGAAATTGACACTGCGGCTGATTGGAGGGAGAGAGCAGCTGGCAGTGTCAACTTCAGCGGCCGGCTGATTGTTTCAGTGAGAGAGCAGCTTCCCTCTCCGGATCAAAGTGAGCCGGCCGCTGAAATTGACACTGCCGGCTGCTCTCTCCCTCCAATCAGCCGGCAGTGTCAATTTCAGCGGCCGGCTCACTTTGATCCGGAGAGGGAAGCTGCTCTCACTGAAACAATCAGCCGGCCGCTGAAATTGACACTGCCAGCTGCTCTCTCCCTCCAATCCAACTTTGAAGTTGTTAAAAATGCAGCAGTGCTTGTTTTAATTAGATCCACGATGGGGGTTTTAAATTTATTTAAAAATCTATGCATGCGCTTCCCATTGTGAGTCTACGGGGGTCTGACCTCTCCCCCCCCCCGGCCCCCCGTAGACTCACAATGGGAAGCGCATGCATAGATTTTTAAATAAATTTAAAACCCCCATCGTGGATATCCGCGGCTCGGATGCAACGCGGGTGGCTGTTTTGGACCCCAACACCTGCGTTATAAAGGGGGACTACTGTATTTGAATGGGTGTAAACTGAGAGAGGTGGATACTCAGCGAGACCTTGGTGTCCTCGTGCATCAGTCGCTGAAGGTAAGCGCGTGGTTGCAGTAGTGAAGAAGGAAAATGGTATTTTGACCTTCATAGCGAGAGGATTTGAGTATAGGAGTAGAGATGCTTTACTGCAATTGTATAGGACATTGGTGAGGCCACACCTAGAGTATTCTGTGCAGTTTTGTTCTTATCTGAGGATGTTTTTTAGAATTAGAACAGTACAGCACAGAACAGGCCCTTTGGCCCTTGATGTTGTGCCAAGCAATGATCACCCTACTCAAGCCCACATATCCACCCTATACCAGTAACCCAACAACCCCCATTAACCTTATTTTTTAGGACACTAAGGGCAATTTAGCCTGGCCAATCCACCTAACCCGCACATCTTTGGATTCTTGCTATGGAGGGAGGGAGCGCAGCAAAGGTTTACCAGGCTGATTCCTGGGATGGTGGGACTGTCATATGAGGAGAGACTAAGTTGGTTACGATTATATTCATTGGCGTTCAGAAGAGTGAGGGGGGGGATCTCATTGAAACTTACAAAATTCTTACAGGATTAGACAGAGTAGATTCAGAAAGAATGTTCCCGATGGTGGGGGAGTCTAGAACTCGGGGTCACAGTTTGAGGACAAGGGGTAAACCTTTTAGGATGGAGGGGAAAAGAAATTTCTTCACCCAGAGAGTTGTAAATCTGTGGAATTCGCCACCACAGAAAGTAGTTGAGGCCATAACTCTGTGTAATTTCAAGGAGGAATTAGTTATAACTCTTGGGGCTAAAGGATCACGGGATATGGGAAAGGTGGGATCCGGATATGAATGGCAGAGCAGGCTCGAAGGACCAAATGGCCTCCTTCCTCTTCTATTTTCTATGTTTCTAAGACGACATCTGCACAAATCGAAATCTACGAGGAGCATTGGCATTTTTGGTCATCATGAAACAATTACTTGATGTAAAGACCTAATTTGTTCAGTAATTTTCTTCAGAAATATCACTGGGCCATACCCAATCTGAAATTCCTGACCCTTAGAATCATAAGAATGTTAGAACAGAGAAGGAGGCCATTTGGCCCATCTTGTCCATGCCAGCCCAAGGACATCCAGATGCCCTTTCTAATCCCACCTTCCTGCACCTGGCCCATAACCCTGTAGTTTACAGAGTAGTACAGAGAGGTAAACCCTGTAGTTTACCTCTGCGTAAAACCGTTTTTCCTCATATCCCCTCTACACCTTCTGCCACTTGTCTTTTTTTTTAATTTAGAGTACCCAATTCTGTTTTCCAATTAAGGGGCAATTTAGCGTGGCCAATCCACCTGCCCTGCACAAATCAACCATGATTGAATGGTGGAGTGGACTCGATGGGCCGAATGGCCTTACTTCCACTCCTATGTCTTATGGTCTTACAGCACTAAGGTGCAGATCCAGGTACATTTTGAAATAGTTTAGGGTTTCTGCCTCCACCACCCTCTGCGTAAAACCGTTTTTCCTCATATCCCCTCTACACCTTCTGCCACTTGTCTTTTTTTTTAAATTTAGAGTACCCAATTCCGTTTTCCAATTAAGGGGCAATTTAGCGTGGCCAATCCACCTGCCCTGCACATCTTTGGGTTGTGGGGGAGAAACACACGCAGACACGGGGAGAATGTGCAAACTCCACACAGACAGCGACCCAGAGCCAGGATCGAACCTGGGACCTCAGCGCTGTGAGAGTGCAGTGCTAACCATTGCGCCACCGTGCCACCCTACCTGCCACTTATCTTGAACACCCTCTGTTTAGCATTGCAGTGGTTAAAGGAAAGGTGCCAGCACACGAACCTCAAAACAGTAAACTCATTAATTTAAAGTATTGTTTTATAATTCATAAGAATTTTGTAGAAGCTGCGAAATCACAGACAGAAGTGAGAAACTGCCTACAAAGAAAACAGAATAGAACACAGATCAAAGACAATGGTCAGTTTATAATCAACAGATTGAGCCCTTTTTTCCTTTTGTGTTTCCCGGCTACATGAGAACATTCACTTACTGCAAAGTTTGTCTTTTTATTTAAACAGAATATAAATCACAGAATTGGTCCAAAGCAGGCCATTGGGCCCATCATGCATACACCTAATCTCCCCAAATGAGCATCGTGACTTGGTGTTATTCCCCAGTCTTTCCGTGACCCTGCACATTGCTCCAATTTAAATAATCATCTCATGCCCTTGATCAATTGAATCTGCCTCCACCACACTTCCAGGCAGTGCATGGTTAATCTCAAGGCTTGGATCAACCCCACATGTGGTAAAACATTTCACTTTCTGTTGCTCTAATCATCAATGGCCCCATTTAATCAAAAAAGGAAATAGCCAACACCCGTCCTTGGAGCTACGAACCCCTGCCCCCTATCAGCAAGTGTAAAATCCCACCTTCTGTCTCCATATCATGTCCTTTTGGTGCCTCTCCAATGTCGATAGTGAACATCACAATCTTGGGGGTCATTGTAGACATTCTGTTGCTGAAACAGAATTTATATGTTCCATCCATGTGTGCTGCAAACGTGTATTTCCCACTCGACTCCCGGTCCCCCTTATAAATATTTTTACCATCTGGTCCTGTTATCTGCAGGAAACAAAAATAAATATCACTGAATGCGTCACAGGTTCTGGCAACTGTGAAACGTCCATTTAAAGTACATGGGAGAAACTTTTATTTCACCCTCCAAAAGGGCACTGTGAAATGAAATTAAAATTGCTTATTGTCACGAGTAGGCTTCAATGAAGTTACTGTGAAAAGCCCCTAGTCGCCACATTCCGGCGCCTGTTTGGGGAGGCTGGTACGGGAATTGAACCGTGCTGCTGGCCTGCCTTGGTCTGCTTTAAAAGCCAGCAATTTAGCCCAGTGTGCTAAACCAGCCACAGATAAATTTAGATTACCCAATAATTTTTTCCAATTAAGGGTCAATTTAGCGTGGCCAATCCACCTACTCTGCACAGCTTTGGGTTGTGGGGGCGAAACCCACGCAGACACGGGGAGAATGTGCAAACTCCACCCGGACAGTGACCCAGAGCCGGGATCGACCCTGGGACCTCAGCGCCGTAAGGCAGCTGTGCTAACCACTAGGCCACCGTGCTGCATGTGTATATTAAAGACTGATAATAAAAGATGTACAACTTTCACACTAGCAAATTCTTGTCACCACCCTAACTAGCCATCAAAACAATGATGGAAATTGCCAAATTGCAATACAAGGGCTCGTTAATAGTCTCAACAGGTCTGGCAGTATCTGCGGTGAGAGAAATAGAGTTAACCTTTCAGCTGAATATGCCTGAATACACTATAATGGCCTCCTTCTGCACTGTAAATTCTATCTACACATTTAAACTACCAAAACAAAGGATTTTGACTCCAAGTTTCTGCATGGGTAGTAGGGGACACTGAAAACCTGCTGCTGCTTGTCTTAGTTAATCAGTTCAGAGACTGATTTTCAGAATTATCTGCCACCGACAGAGATGAATCCCAACCCACAGTGACACATCTAACTTTCCAGGCAGCATTAGTGAGCAACGCCAGTTGTTCAATCACAAGCATCCTTTAGTGCTGTGCACCTGTCCTTCAGGCACTGGACTGAAAACTACTTTGTGAAGAATGCCTTTATTATCAATCCCAAAGAGCCCTCAGGAAAGCGAATCAGCTGTACATATCTACATATTTTTAAAAAAGCTTCCATTCCACGCACTGTCAACTTCTATTAAAATTCCCATCTCCATAGTTCAAATGGAAACTGCCCGTGTAACTTTCTCACATTCATTCCACTCTCCTACCAGCTGAGGTGCTGGTGCCACATTAGTCAGGAGGGTGGAATTAGAGTGTGACAGCTTAGATGGTGGATTTTGGAACTTGGTGTAACCAGAGAGAAAATGGATTCTTGTTGGGCATCTAGAATGCACTTTCGGACACATGGGGGAAAGAATATTGAATATTAACTGGGGAAGAATTCAAAGCGGTGGCACAAACGTAATGGATTTCATCCTAGGCAGCCCAATT
This sequence comes from Scyliorhinus canicula, assembly GCF_902713615.1. Classification (NCBI taxonomy): domain Eukaryota; kingdom Metazoa; phylum Chordata; class Chondrichthyes; order Carcharhiniformes; family Scyliorhinidae; genus Scyliorhinus; species Scyliorhinus canicula. The sequence continues at coordinate 2,027,130 of NC_052146.1, forward strand.
CTAAAATTCCATGTAAACGCAAGGTCAGAATGCATAACTATAAAATGAGCACTGAACCACACCAGCATGCGCTGGTCCCACTATCTGCATGTCATCTGAACACTATTTTAGGACTTCACTCCTCCTGCATTGCTCAGGGAAGTGTTGGGTATTTACAACGGTCTTTTTCTAGAGCAGTGAACTGTCAGAGGTCACCCTAAAAAAAAAACTCAACACTGCTGATATTCCAGGATGTTGGAGCCCTGAATGACAACCTTTAGAATTAAACATGTGGGAAAGTAACACATGATTACCTCCAGGCATGGACTTTTACACTCAAAACACATCTAAAGTTTTAAAAATTGGAATAATGTGGTTTGAGAGAAGCAACAGCAGAACACGTCTGCTCGCACTCTATGTCCATGCAAATCAACTACTTGGCACAATTAGATTTCAGTACAGCATCAAAAAGGTCTTGGGTCAAGGACTGTAGTTGCTATGGCCCCCACTTTAATTCAGGAGTTTGACTTCACTTTTCCAACTGTTCCAAGAGGAGGGGGATTTTCGGATTTCAAGAGTTCTGATTCAGAATAGATGTCCAGTTCACAAGCTGACAAAAAGCACCTCTGCACAACTTAAGGTGCTTTTGTAGATTTTTTTAAAAATGTGAACCAACTTAAAAGGAGCACTTTGCATTTGCACACAATCTGTCAGACTAAAACATTTAAACTTGAAGTGTTTGCAGGGGCAGTGTTAATGCAGAATATTAGGACATGAACTCTTAAAAGAGGTGGTGGCGGTATGGGAGTGAAATTTGAAGAATAATAATCTTCAGTATTTTCACAAGTAGGCCTACATTCACACTGAGAAGTTACTGTGAAAAGCTCCTAGTCGACACATTCCGGCGCCTGTTCGGGTGCACAGAGGGAGAATTCAGAATGTCCAATTCACCTAACAGCACGTCTTTTGGGAGGAAACCCACGGAGGAAACCCACACAGACATGGAGAGAACATGCAGACTCCGCAGACACTCACCCAAGCCAGAATCGAACCTGGAGCTGTGAAGCTATAGTGCTAACCGCTCTGCTACTGTCCCGAATATAGGGAAAGGGGAGGGCTTCTGGGCTGATTAGCGCTTTAAAAAACACTGGTGCAGGTGATCAGATGAATGGTTTATTCTGCATTGTAAGATTCTGACTATGAAACAGTTTGTACAGTCTCCACCCCAAACTTAAACAATCTTCTCTTTGCAAAAAGTGAAGTACCTGTCCAATTCCAGTCATTCCCGTATCCACGTTGATATTGATCAAACTTTCCATTGTGCACAATTTATAACACACCAGTTATTTTTAAGTAATATATCATACTGTCTTTCCACAAAATGGGGATTGATTCATATTTGTTCTGCTAATGGCCTTAGCAAAAAGCTTTGCAAAGACGAAAGGCTCAAAATCTATCTGCAATCTACTCACTAATTTTAATTGGAAGCCCTCAACAAAGTAACCATTTTATCAAATGAAAACCTGGTCGAATTTAACCCGATACCTGAACAGTAATGAGCTCGCTCACCACCCTGCTATCACACAACCATCAACAATCATTCCACACTAAATACTGATCGGGTGTCAAAGACATTGTCAGAATTTAAGTAAAATATAAACAGAAAGTGTTGTAAATATCCACAGGTAAATCGTCTAGAACAGGGGTGGGCAAACTTTTCCGTGCTAGGGCCACATTCAGAAATTCACAATTCACAAAGGGCCGCATAGTATATTAAGTAAAATAATTACTTCACCCGGTTATGATTCTGGGCGCCTCATATAGAACATAGAACAGTACAGCACAGAACAGGCCCTTCGGCCCTCGACGTTGTGCCGAGCAATGATCACCCTACTCAAGTCAACATATCCACCCTATACCAGTAAGTAACCCAACAGCCCCCCCCCCATTAACCGTAAAAAAAAAATTTAAAAAAAAAAAAAAAAAATTTTTTTTAAGAAAATTTTTTTTTTTTTTTTTTAAATGACTTGGTGGGCCGCAGAAATACCTTTGGCGGGCCGCATGCGGCCCGCGGGCCGTAGTTTGCCCACCCCTGGTCTAGAAAGATAACGGACAGGCCAACAGAACAGACAAAATGTCCATATGTCACCAGCTACTTGACAAGCTTCAATGGCAAATTAACATTTTACTTGAGGAAGTTTAAATTTGTGAAACCAATCACTGTAGAAGTTATTTTGTATTTTACTTCAAAGCATGGGTGGTGCGTTAGTGATATGTGGGACACAGCATGGAAAAATATTCCCCCCGTAGGAGGCACACAGGCAGCAAAATTCAGTCTTCAAAATGAATGTTTGACTGCACAAACATTTCTACAAACTAACTTGATTGAATCTACACAACTTTAGACTTTAACCATCCCCAACAGAGAGAGCAGCGAGGTTCAGAAACTACCTCTCTGCAATGTGGTACACAAAACTTAAACAGATGAACATTGGCCATGTTTGCACTGGAGAGACACAGTGAGGAGGGGTTTACACTCGGTGCCTTGTGGTGAAGGCAGACAACTTGTCAGAATTCAGAGCCCTGCATCAAAGTTCACTCAAAACTCCTTTCCACATCGAATAACCATTTTGTGTGGATATGAATGAAGTAACATCACCAAAAGCAGTCTCCAAACATCAGCACTGAAAGGGAAAGGCACCTGCCCCATCCCCCGCGCACAGCCTGGCCAGTCTCCCCCCGGCACAGGCTCCCTGCACCCGGCACAGCCTCTCCAGTCTCCCCAGCACAGCCTCTCCAGTCTCCCCCAGCACAGCCTCTCCAGTCTCCCCCAGCACAGCCTCTCCAGTCTCCCCCAGCACAGCCTCTCCAGTCTCCCCCGGCACAGCCTCTCCAGTCTCCCCCGGCACAGCCTCTCCAGTCTCCCCCGGCACAGCCTCTCCAGTCTCCCCCGGCACAGCCTGGCCAGTCTCCCCCGGCACAGCCTGGCCAGTCTCCCCCGGCACAGCCTGGCCAGTCTCCCCCGGCACAGCCTGGCCAGTCTCCCCCGGCACAGCCTGGCCAGTCTCCCCCGGCACAGCCTGGCCAGTCTCCCCCGGCACAGCCTGGCCAGTCTCCCCCGGCACAGCCTGGCCAGTCTCCCCCGGCACAGCCTGGCCAGTCTCCCCCGGCACAGCCTGGCCAGTCTCCCCCGGCACAGCCTGGCCAGTCTCCCCAGGCACAGCCGCTCCAGTCTCCCCCAGGCACAGCCTCTCCAGTCTCCCCCAGGCACAACCTGGCCAGTCTCCCCCGGCACAGCCTGGCCAGTCTCCCCGGCACAGGCTCCCTGCCCCCGGCACAGCCTGGCCAGTCTCCCCCCGGCACAGCCTGGCCAGTCTTCCCCCGGCACAGGCTCCCTGTCCCCGGCACAGCCTGGCCAGTCTCCCCCGGCACAGCCTGGCCAGTCTCCCCCGGCACAGGCTCCCTGTCCCCGGCACAGCCTGGCCAGACTCCCCCGGCACAGCCTGGCCAGTCTCCCCGGCACAGGCTCCCTGCCCCCGGCACAGCCTGGCCAGTCTCCCGCCGCACAGCCGGGCCAGTCTCCCCCCCGGCACAGGCTCCCTGTCCCCGGCACAGCCTGGCCAGTCTCCCCCGGGTACAGCCTGGCCAGTCTCCCCCGGCACAGCCTGGCCAGTCTCCCCCGGGTACAGCCTGGCCAGTCTCCCCCGGGTACAGCCTGGCCAGTCTCCCCCGGGTACAGCCTGGCCAGTCTCCCCCGGGTACAGCCTGGCCAGTCTCCCCGGCACAGCCTGGCCAGTCTCCCCCGGCACAGCCTAGCCTGTCTCCCCCCGACACAGCCTGGCCAGTCTCCCCCGGCACAGGCCCCCTGCTCCTCGGCACAGCCTGGCTGGTCTCCTCCCCCGGCACAGCCTGGCCAGTCTCCCCCGGCACAGGCCCCCTACTCCTCGGCACAGGCCCCCTGCTCCTCGGCACAGCCTGGCTGGTCTCCCCCCCCGGCACAGCCTGGCCAGTCTCCCCGGCACAGCCTGGCCAGTCTCCCCCGGCACAGCCTGGCCAGTCTCCCCCGGCACAGGTCCCTTGCCCCTCGGCACAGCCTGGCCAGTCTCTCCCCCGGCACAGCCTGGCCAGTCTCTCCCCCGGCACAGCCTGGCCAGTCTCTCCCCCGGCACAGCCTGGCCAGTCTCTCCCCCGGCACAGCCTGGCCAGTCTCTCCCCGGCACAGCCTGGCCAGTCTCTCCCCCGGCACAACCTGGCCAGTCTCTCCCCCGGCACAGCCTGGCCAGTCTCTCCCCCCGACACAGCCTGGCCAGTCTCTCCCCCGGCACAGCCTGGCCAGTCTCTCCCCCCGGCACAGCCTGGCCAGTCTCTCCCCCGGCACAGCCTGGCCAGTCTCTCCCCCGGCACAGCCTGGCCAGTCTCCCCCCCCGGCACAGCCTGGCCAGTCTCTCCCCGGCACAGCCTGGCCAGTCTCCCCCCCCGGCACAGCCTGGCCAGTCTCTCCCCCGGCACAGCCTGGCCAGTCTCTCCCCCGGCACAGCCTGGCCAGTCTCTCCCCCGGCACAGCCTGGCCAGTCTCTCCCCCGGCACAGCCTGGCCAGTCTCCCCCGGCACAGCCTGGCCAGTCTCTCCCCCGGCACAGCCTGGCCAGTCTCTCCCCCGGCACAGCCTGGCCAGTCTCTCCCCCGGCACAGCCTGGCCAGTCTCTCCCCCGGCACAGCCTGGCCAGTCTCTCCCCCGGCACAGCCTGGCCAGTCTCTCCCCCGGCACAGCCTGGCCAGTCTCTCCCCCGGCACAGCCTGGCCAGTCTCTCCCCCGGCACAGCCTGGCCAGTCTCTCCCCCGGCACAGCCTGGCCAGTCTCTCCCCCGGCACAGCCTGGCCAGTCTCTCCCCCGGCACAGCCTGGCCAGTCTCTCCCCCGGCACAGCCTGGCCAGTCTCTCCCCCGGCACAGCCTGGCCAGTCTCTCCCCCGGCACAGCCTGGCCAGTCTCTCCCCCGGCACAGCCTGGCCAGTCTCTCCCCCGGCACAGCCTGGCCAGTCTCTCCCCCGGCACAGCCTGGCCAGTCTCTCCCCCGGCACAGCCTGGCCAGTCTCTCCCCCGGCACAGCCTGGCCAGTCTCTCCCCCGGCACAGCCTGGCCAGTCTCTCCCCCGGCACAGCCTGGCCAGTCTCTCCCCCGGCACAGCCTGGCCAGTCTCTCCCCCGGCACAGCCTGGCCAGTCTCTCCCCCGGCACAGCCTGGCCAGTCTCTCCCCCGGCACAGCCTGGCCAGTCTCTCCCCCGGCACAGCCTGGCCAGTCTCTCCCCCGGCACAGCCTGGCCAGTCTCTCCCCCGGCACAGCCTGGCCAGTCTCTCCCCCGGCACAGCCTGGCCAGTCTCTCCCCCGGCACAGCCTGGCCAGTCTCTCCCCCGGCACAGCCTGGCCAGTCTCTCCCCCGGCACAGCCTGGCCAGTCTCTCCCCGGCACAGCCTGGCCAGTCTCTCCCCCGGCACAGCCTGGCCAGTCTCTCCCCCGGCACAGCCTGGCCAGTCTCTCCCCGGCACAGCCTGGCCAGTCTCTCCCCCGGCACAGCCTGGCCAGTCTCTCCCCCGGCACAGCCTGGCCAGTCTCTCCCCCGGCACAGCCTGGCCAGTCTCTCCCCCGGCACAGCCTGGCCAGTCTCTCCCCCGGCACAGCCTGGCCAGTCTCTCCCCCGGCACAGCCTGGCCAGTCTCTCCCCCGGCACAGCCTGGCCAGTCTCTCCCCCGGCACAGCCTGGCCAGTCTCTCCCCCGGCACAGCCTGGCCAGTCTCTCCCCCGGCACAGCCTGGCCAGTCTCTCCCCCGGCACAGCCTGGCCAGTCTCTCCCCCGGCACAGCCTGGCCAGTCTCCCCCCGGCACAGCCTGGCCAGTCTCCCCCCCGGCACAGCCTGGCCAGTCTCCTCCCCCGGCACAGCCTGGCCAGTCTCCCCCCGGCACAGCCTGGCCAGTCTCTCCCCCGGCACAGCCTGGCCAGTCTCTCCCCCGGCACAGCCTGGCCAGTCTCTCCCCCGGCACAGCCTGGCCAGTCTCTCCCCCGGCACAGCCTGGCCAGTCTCTCCCCCGGCACAGCCTGGCCAGTCTCTCCCCCGGCACAGCCTGGCCAGTCTCTCCCCCGGCACAGCCTGGCCAGTCTCTCCCCCGGCACAGCCTGGCCAGTCTCTCCCCCGGCACAGCCTGGCCAGTCTCTCCCCCGGCACAGCCTGGCCAGTCTCTCCCCCGGCACAGCCTGGCCAGTCTCTCCCCCGGCACAGCCTGGCCAGTCTCTCCCCCGGCACAGCCTGGCCAGTCTCTCCCCCGGCACAGCCTGGCCAGTCTCTCCCCCGGCACAGCCTGGCCAGTCTCTCCCCCGGCACAGCCTGGCCAGTCTCTCCCCCGGCACAGCCTGGCCAGTCTCTCCCCCGGCACAGCCTGGCCAGTCTCTCCCCCGGCACAGCCTGGCCAGTCTCTCCCCCGGCACAGCCTGGCCAGTCTCTCCCCCGGCACAGCCTGGCCAGTCTCTCCCCCGGCACAGCCTGGCCAGTCTCTCCCCCGGCACAGCCTGGCCAGTCTCTCCCCCGGCACAGCCTGGCCAGTCTCTCCCCCGGCACAGCCTGGCCAGTCTCTCCCCCGGCACAGCCTGGCCAGTCTCTCCCCCGGCACAGCCTGGCCAGTCTCTCCCCCGGCACAGCCTGGCCAGTCTCTCCCCCGGCACAGCCTGGCCAGTCTCTCCCCCGGCACAGCCTGGCCAGTCTCCCCCCCAGCACAGCCTGGCCAGTCTCTCCCCCGGCACAGCCTGGCCAGTCTCTCCCCCGGCACAGCCTGGCCAGTCTCTCCCCCGGCACAGCCTGGCCAGTCTCTCCCCCGGCACAGCCTGGCCAGTCTCTCCCCCGGCACAGCCTGGCCAGTCTCTCCCCCGGCACAGCCTGGCCAGTCTCTCCCCCGGCACAGCCTGGCCAGTCTCTCCCCCGGCACAGCCTGGCCAGTCTCTCCCCCGGCACAGCCTGGCCAGTCTCTCCCCCGGCACAGCCTGGCCAGTCTCCCCCGGCACAGCCTGGCCAGTCTCTCCCCCGGCACAGCCTGGCCAGTCTCCCCCGGCACAGCCTGGCCAGTCTCCCCCCGGCACAGCCTGGCCAGTCTCCCCCCCGGCACAGCCTGGCCAGTCTCCCCCCGGCACAGCCTGGCCAGTCTCCCCCCCCGGGCCCTCATACTCACTGAGCAGTCAGTTACACAGCGGTTACCGGGCTACCCCAGGCCGAAGGCCGGCCTGAGATGAGGCCCAGCGGCGGCCCTCAGGCCGGGACAGAGCGGCGTGTCGGAACCCCGGCTCTGGGGCTTCCGGGCCGGCCTGAGGCCTAGCCGGGCGCTCGCTCACCTCCACATCGATGTCCAGGAAGCCGCCCTCGGCCACCTCGAAGATCAGCCCCATCTTGGTGCCGGACGTGACCTTCTCGAAGAAGCACTCCTCAGCGTGGGCATCGATGCTGACGAAGTAGGCCGAGGCGCCGCACAGGTAGGTGAGGAGGCCGAACAGCAGCGAGCACTCGCCGAGCGTCAACATCTTGAGACCGCGGCCTGTCCGCGCCGCCCGGAGCCCGCCTCACCCACTGCCACGTCACAACACCAGGCCGCCACGGCGCCTGCGCGGCCGCTCCGGGCTCCGGCACTGCGCCTGCGCGGCCGCTCCGGGCTCCGGCACTGCGCCTGCGCGGCCGCTCCGGGCTCCGGCACTGCGCCTGCGCGGCCGCTCCGGGCTCCGGCACTGCGCCTGCGCGGCCGCAGTCTCCCATCAGCAATGGTGTCTCCTGCGCAGGCGCAGCTCTCCTTGCGCCTGACGCGCCGGACAAGCCGCCATTGACACCTCAGCTCAGAGACAGGTCCAGTCACCTTACCCACACTCTCCAGCAGCCTCAGCTCCACCGCCTGGATCCACATTCCTGCTTTATTGTGAAGCAGAAGGTCATGGATTCCACTCCCACTCCACAGAAGGATTGCTCGAGGTATTAAAGCGCATCAAGTTAGATAAATCCCCAGGACCTGATGAAATGTATCCCAGGACATTGTGGAAAGCCAGGGGGGAAATTACCGGCCTGCTGGCTGAGATATTTGAATCATCGACAGCCACAGGAGAGGGGCCTGAATATTGGAGGGGAGCAAACGTTGTGCCCTTGTTTAAGAAGGGCTGTCGGGATAAGCCTGGGAACTACAGACCGGTTAGCCTTACTTCTGTAGTGGGTAAGTTGTTAGAAGGTATTCTGAGGGACAGGATCTACAGGTAAGGGCTAATTAGGGAACGTCAGAATGGCTTTGTAAGGGGAAAGTCATGTCTCACCAATTTGAGTTCTTGAAGGGTAACCATGAAGATAGATGAGGGCAGTGCGGTCGACGTCCACATGGACCTTTGACAAGGTACCACATGGTAGGTTGTCGCAAAAGATTAAATAAATCTCCCGGAATCCAGGTAGTCAATTGGATACAAAATTGGCTTGGCGACCGAAGCCAAAGGGTGGTTCTGGAGGGTTGTTTTTCAAACTGGAGGCCTGTGACCAGCGGTGTGCCTCAGGGATCGGTGCTGGGTCCACTGTTATTTGTTATATATATTAATGATTTGGATGAGAATGTAGGAGGCATAGTTAGTTACTTTGCAAATGACACCAAGATTGGTGGCACAGTGGATAGTGAAGAAGGTAATATAAGATTTCAGCAGGATCTTCAATTGGGTCAGTGGGCGGATGAATGGCAGATGGAGTTTAATTTGGATAAATGTGAGGTGATGCATTTTGGTAGATCAAATCACCTACTCACTTAATGGTAGGGAGTTGGGGAGAGTTACAGAACAAAGAGATCTAGGGGTACAGGTTCATAGCTCCTGGAAGGTGGACAGGGTGGTGAAGAAAGCATTCCGCATGCTAGGTTTTATTGGTCAGAATATTGAATTCAGGAGTTGGGACGTCTTGTTGAAGTTGTACAAGATCCCCCTGTCTGCTTGGGTTTCACCCCAACCCAAAGATGTGCAACTTAGGTGGATTGGCCACGCTAAATTGCCCCTTAATTGGAAAAATAAATACTAATTGGGTACTCTAAATTTATTTTTAAAAAGAAGTTGTACAAGACATTGGTAAGACCACACGTGGAATACTGTGTTCAGTTCTGTTCACCCTATTATAGGAAGGATATTGTTAAACTAGAAAGAGTGCAGAAAAGGTTTACGAGGATGCTGCAGGAATTGATGATCTGAGTTATAAGGAGAGGCTGGATAGACTGGGACTTTTTTCCCTGGAGCGTAGGAGGCTTAGCGGCGATCTCATAGAAGTCTATAAAATAATGAGGGGCATCGATAAGAAAAATAGTCGACATATTTTCCCAAAGATAGAGGAGTATAGAACTGGAGGGCATAGGTGAGAGGAGAGAAATACAAAAGAGCCCAGAGGGAACATTTCTTCACACAGAGAGTGGTGAGTGTCTGGAATGAGCTGCCAGAGGCAGTGGTAGAGGCAGGTACAATGTTATCCTTTCAAAACAGTTAGACAGTTACATGGGCAGGGTGGGTGTAGAGGGATATGGGCCAAATGTGGGCAAGTGGGAATAGCTTTACCTTAAAAACATGTAATGAAGGAGCCTCAACTGCTTCACTGGGCAAGGAATTCCATAGATTCACAACCGTTTGGGTGAAGAAGTTCCTCCTAAACTCAGTCCTAAATCTACTTCCCCTTATTTTGAGGCTATGTCCCCCTAGTTCTGCTGTCACCCGCCAGTGGAAACAACCTGCCCGCATCTATCCTATCTATTCCCTTCATAATTTTAAATGTTTCTATAAGATCCCCCCTCATCCTTCTAAATTCCAACGAGTACAGTCCCAGTCTACTCAACCTCTCCTCATAATCCAACCCCTTCAGCTCTGGGATTAACCTAGTGAATCTCCTCTGCACACCCTCCAGCGCCAGTACGTCCTTTCTCAAGTAAGGAGACCAAAACTGAACACAATACTCCAGGTGTGGCCGCACTAACACCTTATACAATTGCAACATAACCTCCCTAGTCTTAAACTCCATCCCTCTAGCAATGAAGGACAAAATTCCATTTGCCTTCTTAATCACCTGTTGCACCTGTAAACCAACCTTCTGTGACTCATGCACTAGCACACCCAAGTCTCTCTGAACAGCGGCATGCTTTAATATTTTATTGTTTAAATAATAATCCCGTTTGCTGTTATTCCTACCAAAATGGATAACCTCACATTTGTCAACATTGTATTCCATCTGCCAGACCCGAGCCCATTCACTTAACCTATCCAAATCCCTCTGCAGACTTCCAGTATCCTCTGCACTTTTCGCTTTACCACTCATCTTACTGTCATCTGCAAACTTGGACACATTGCCCTTGGTCCCCAACTCCAAATCATTTATATAAATTGTGAACAATTGTGGGCCCAACACGGATCCCTGAGGGACACCACTAGCTACTGATTGCCAACCAGAGAAACACCCATTTATCCCAACTCTTTGCTTTCTATTAATTAACCAATCCTCTATCCATGCTACTACTTTACCCTTAATGCCATGCATCTTTATCTTATGCAGCAACCTTTTGTGTGGCACCTTGTCAAAGGCTTTCTGGAAATCCAGATATACCACATCCATCGGCTCCCCGTTATCTACTGCACTGGTAATGTCCTCAAAAAATTCCACTAAATTAGTTAGGCATGACCTGCCTTTTACGAACCCATGCTGCGTCTGCCCAATGGGACAATTTCTATCCAGATGCCTCGCAATTTCTTCCTTGATGATAGATTCCAGCATCTTCCCTATTACCGAAGTTAAGCTCACTGGCCTATAATTTCCTGCTTTCTGCCTACCTCCTTTTTTAAACAGTGGCGTCACGTTTGCTAATTTCTAATCCACCGGGACCACCCCAGAGTCTAGTGAATTTCGGTAAATTATCACTAGTGCATCTGCAATTTCCCTAGCCATCTCTTTTAGCACTCTGGGATGCATTCCATCAGGGCCAGGAGACTTGTCTACCTTTAGCCCCATTAGCTTGCCCATCACTCCCTCCTTAGTGATAACAATCCTCTCAAGGTCCTCACCTGTCATAGCCTCATTTCTATCAGTTGCTGGCATGTTATTTGTGTCTTCCACTGTGAAGACCGACCCAAAAAACCTGTTCAGTTCCTCAGCCATTTCCTCATTTCCCATTATTAAAACTCCCTTCTCATCCTCTAAAGGACCAATATTTACCTTAGCCACTCTTTTTTGTCTTATATATTTGTAAAAACTTTTACTGTCTGTTTTTATATTATGAGCAAGTTTACTCTCATACTCTATCTTACTCTTCTTTATAGCTTTTTTAGTAGCTTTCTGTTGCCCCCTAAAGATTTCCCAGTCCTCTAATCTCCCAGCAATCTTTGCCACTTTGTATGCTTTTTCCTTCAATTTGATACTCTCCCTTATTTCCTTAAATATCCACGGTCGATTTTCCCTCTTTCCTCCGTCCTTCCTTTTTGTTGGTATAAACCTTTGCTGAGCACTGTGAAAAATCGCTTGGAAGGTTCTCCACTGTTCCTCAACTGTTCCACCATAAAGTCTTATCTCCCAGTCTACCTTAGCTAGTACTTCTCTCATCCCCTTGTAATCTCCTTTGTTTAAACACAAAACACTAGTATTTGATTTTACTTTCTCACCCTCCATCTGTATTTTAAATTCCACCATATTGTGATCGCTCCTTCCGAGAGGATCCCTAACTATGAGATCATGAATCAATCCTGTCTCATTACATAGGACAAGATCTAGGACCGCTTGTTCCCTCGTAGGTTCCATTACATACTGTTCTAGGAAACTATCGCGGATACATTCTATAAACTCCTCCTCATGGTTGCCTTGACCGACCTGGTTAAACCAATCGACATGTAGATTAAAATCTCCCATGATAACTGCTGTACCATTTCTACATGCATCAGTTATTTCTTTGTTTATTGCCTGCCCCACCATCTCGTTACTATTTGGTGGCCGATAGACTACTCCTATCAGTGACTTTTTCGCCTTACTATTCCTGATTTCCACCCAAATGGATTCAACCTTATCCTCCATAGCACCGATGTCATCCCTTACTATTGTCCGGATGTCATCCTTAAATAACAGAGCTACACCACCTCCCTTACCATCCACTCTGTCCTTCCGAATAGTTTGATACCCTCGGATATTTAACTCCCAATCGTGACCATCCTTTAACCATGTTTCAGTAATGGCCACTAAATCATAGTCATTTACGATGATTTGTGCCACCAACTCATTTACTTTATTCCGTATACTACGAGCATTCAGGTAAAGTACACTTATGTTGGTTTTTTTACCTCTGTTTTGAATCTTAACATCTCCAGTTTTATTCCTTTTGTTATTACTGGGCCTATTCACTGTGCTCCCCTCAGTCACTGTACCTTGTACTGTCACCCTTATGGATTTCTGACTATGTCTTCTCTGCCTTGCACTTTCCCCTTACTTCCTTTTGTTTCTGTCCCTGTTTTACTACCTTCCAACTTCCTGCATTGGTTCCCATCCCCCTGCCACATTAGTTTAAACCCTCCCCAACAGCTCTAGAAAACACCCCCCCTAGGACATCGGTTCCAGTCCTGCCCAAGTGCAGACCGTCCGGTTTGTACTGGTCCCACCTCCCCCAGAACCGGTCCCAATGCCCCAGGAATTTGAATCCCTCCCTCTTGCACCATCTCTCGAGCCACGCATTCATCCTATCTATTCTGACATTCCTACTCTGACTAGCTAGTGGCACTGGTAGCAATCCTGAGATTACTACCTTTGAGGTCCTACTTTTTAGTTTAACTCCTAACTCCCTGAATTCCGCTTGTAGGACCTCATCCCGTTTTTTACCTATATCGTTGGTGCCTATGTGCACCACGACAGCTGGCTGTTCACCCTCCCCCCCAAGAATGTCCTGCAGCCGCTCCGAGACACCCTTGACCCTTGCACCAGGGAGGCAACATACCATCCTGGAGTCTCGATTGCGTCCACAGAACCGCCTGTCTATTCCCCTTACGATCGAGTCCCCTATCACTATAGCCCTGCCATTTTTCTTCCTGCCCTGCTGTGCAGCAGAGCCAGCCACGGTGCCATGAACCTGGCTGCTGCTGCCTTCCCCTGGTGAGCCATCTCCCTCAACAGTATCCAAAGCGGTATATCTGTTTTGCAGGGCAATGACCGCAGGGGACACCTGCACTGCCTTCCTACTCTTGCTCTTTCTTTTGGTCACCCATTTTCTATCTCCCTCAGTAACCTTCACCTGTGATGTGACCAACTCGCTAAACGTGCTATCCACGACCTCCTCAGCATCGCGGATGCTCCAAAGTGAGTCCATCCGCAGCTCCAGAGCCATCAAGCGGTCTAACAAGAGCTGCAACTGAACACTCTTCTTGCACGTGAAGGAGCCAGGGACAGTGGACGTGTCCCTGAGCTCCCACATCGCACACGAGGAGCATGACACGGGTCTGGGATCTCCTGCCATGTCTTAAACCCTTGGTAAAGTTAAACAACTAGAATTTCAAAATAAAAATGCAGACGAAGGCAGGCCAGCAGCACGGTTCAATTCCCCTACCAGCCTTCCCAAACAGGCGCCGGAATGTGGCTTTTCACAGTAACTTCATTTGAAGCCTACTTGTGACAATAAGCGATTTTCATTTCATTGTCATCTCCTTTGTTTAAGCACAAAACACTAGTGTTTGATATTACCTTCTCACCCTCCATCTGTATTTTAAATTCCACCATATTGTGATCGCTCCTTCCAGGAGGATCCCACACTATGAGATCTTTAATCAATCCTGTCTCATTACACAGGACCAGATCTGGAACTGCTTGTTCCCTTGTAGGTTCCATTACATATTATTCTTGGAAATTATAGCGGATACATTTTATAAAGTCCTCCTCAAGGCTGCCTTGACCGACCTGGTTAAACCAATCGACATGTCGATTAAAATCCCCCATGATAACTGCTGTACTATTTCTACATGCATCAGTTATTTCTTTGTTTTTTGCCTGGCCCTCCATAATGTTACTATTTGATGGCCTATAGACTACTCCTATCAGTGACTTTTTCGCCTTACTATTTCTGATTTCCACCCAAATCGATTCAACCTCCATAGCACCAATGTCATCCCTTACTATTGCCCGGATGTCATCCTTAAATAACAGAGCTACACTACCTATCTTACCAGCCACTCTGTCCTTCCATATAGTTTGATAATATAACATGTACTCAGCAGTGTGACCTCCCACCAGCAGGTGGCCCGAATGCATCGCCAGCTGCTGGTGGGAGGTCACACTGCGGAGTACATGGCCACCTGCTGGTGGGAGGTCACAATGCTGAGTACATGGCCACCTGCTGGTGGGAGGTCACACTGCTGCATACATGGCCACCTGCTGGTGGGAGGTCACACTGCTGCATACATGGCCACCTGCTGGGGGGAGGTCACACTGCTGAGTACATGGCCACCTGCTGGTTGGAGGCCTCACTGTTGAGTACATGGCCACCTGCTGGTGGGAAGTCACACCGCTGCATACATGGCCATCTGCTGGTGGGAGGTCACACTGCTGCATACATGGCCACCTGCTGGTGGGAGGTCACACTGCTGCATACATGGCCACCTGCTGGTGGGAGGTCACAATGCTGAGTACATGGCCACCTGCTGGCGGGAGGTCACACTGCGGAGTACATGGCCACCTGCTGTTGGGAGGTCACACTGCTGAGTACATGGCTACCTGCTGGTGGGAGGTCACACTGCTGCAGACATGGCCACCTGCTGGTGGGAGGTCACACTGCTGCATACATGGCCACCTGCTGGTGGGAGGTCACACTGCGGAGTTCATGGCCACCTGCTGGTGGGAGGTCACACTGTTGCATACATGGTCACCTGCTGGTGGGAGGTCACACTGCTGCATACATGGTCACCTGCTGGTGGGAGGTCACACTGCTGGATACATGGCCACCTGCTGGTGGGAGGTGACACTGCTGAGTACATGGCCACCTGCTGGTAGGAGGTCACACTGCTGCATACATGGCATCCTGCGGGTGGGAGGTCTCACTGCTGAGTACATGGCCACCTGCTGGTGGGAGGTCACACTGCTGAGTACATGGCCACCTGCTGGTGGGAGGTCACACTGCTGAGTACATGGCCACCTGCTGGTGGGAGGTCACACTTCTGAGTACATGGCCACCTGCTGGTGGGAGGTCACACTGCTGAGTACATGGCTACCTGCTGGTGGGAGGTCACACTGCTGAGTACATGGCCACCTGCTGGTGGGAGGTCACACTGCGGAGTTCATGGCCACCTGCTGGTGGGAGGTCACACTGTTGCATACATGGTCACCTGCTGGTGGGAGGTCACACTGCTGCATACATGGTCACCTGCTGGTGGGAGGTCACACTGCTGGATACATGGCCACCTGCTGGTGGGAGGTGACACTGCTGAGTACATGGCCACCTGCTGGTAGGAGGTCACACTGCTGCATACATGGCATCCTGCGGGTGGGAGGTCTCACTGCTGAGTACATGGCCACCTGCTGGTGGGAGGTCACACTGCTGAGTACATGGCCACCTGCTGGTGGGAGGTCACACTGCTGAGTACATGGCCACCTGCTGGTGGGAGGTCACACTTCTGAGTACATGGCCACCTGCTGGTGGGAGCTCACACTGCTGAGTACATGGCTACCTGCTGGTGGGAGGTCACACTGCTGAGTACATGGCCACCTGCTGGTGGGAGGTCACACTGCTGCATACATGGCCACCTGCTGGTGGGAGGTCACACTGTGGAGTACAGGGCCACCTGCTGGTGGGAGGTCACACTGCTGCATACATGGCCACCTGCTGGTGGGAGGTCACACTGCTGAGTACATGGCCACCTGCTGGTGGGAGGTCACAATGCTGAATACATGGCCACCTGCTGGCGGGAGGTCTCACTGCTGAGTACATGGCCACCTGCTGGTGGGAGGTCACACTGCTGCATACATGGCCACCTGCTGGTGGGAGGTCACACTGCTGAGTACATGGCCACCTGCTGGTGGGAGGTCACAATGCTGAGTACATGGCCACCTGCTGGCGGGAGGTCTCACTGCTGAGTACATGGCCACCTGCTGGTGGGAGGTCACACTGCTGAGTACAGGGCCACCTGCTGGTGGAAGCTCACAGTGTTGCATACATGGCCACCTGCTGGTGGGAGGTCACACTGTTGCATACATGGTCACCTGCTGGTAGGAGGTCACACTGTTGCATGCATGGCCACCTGCTGGTGGGAGGTCACAATGCTGAGTACATGGCCACCTGCTGGTGGGAGGTCTCACTGCTGGATACATGGCCACCTGCGGGTGGGAGGTCACACTGCTGCATACATGGCCACCTGCTGGTGGGAGGTCACAATGCTGAGTACATGGCCACCTGCTGGTGGGAGGTCACAATGCTGAGTACATGGCCACCTGCTGGTGGGAGGTCTCACTGCGGAGTACATGTAATATCATCACATACCACTTCCTTAGGATATATTGATGTTCGTATACAAACATGATCACTATCTTTACTTTATACATTGGTAATATGGATACACAATATAAACAGATTTAACCAGTGTGTCCACAGACCTGATATGCCTGGTCAGTGTCTGTCCCTTTCGCACAGCTCATTGCGCCTCCCGCACGGGATGGCCCCTGTGATCCCTTGGGCTGTTGCTAGCCTTTTCGAAGACAGGTTACCGTGCCGGTCTTGTGCTTTGTGTGCTCTTTACACCGTGCCTTTGGAAGGGACGTATCCACGATTGCGACCTGTGCATCACCTGCTTCTGCTTTGTTCGTGTCTTCCCCCAATGGCGTTTGCTGCTTCATTGTGTGTTTTTTGTATTTCCTGTCATTGTCTTGTAAATCATCACATCACCTCTTTTCTTTTTGTCAGTGGGATGAGCTAACTCTCCCATTCTTCTCCTCTTCCTCTTTTTTGTTTTAACAATCATTTTGCGAATTCTTTTCTTTTAATGTTTGGATTTGGCAGCCCCTGGTTCGGTGCTGGTCTGGACTCTGTGCAGGAAGAATGCGGACGCTGGCGTGTCACCGAGGGATTGTGTGGCCACACCCTATTGTGTGGCCTCATCTGGAGATTGTAATGCCTCGCACTCTGGTGCCTGGGTGGTTGGATCTACGACAACAGGTGCTGTTGCTTCTTGGCTTGCAGGAGCAACGATCAATGGCTCCTCATCACCAGCAATGATGATGCAGACACTCTCTGGCCCTGAAGATCCAGGCGTTGGGTTACCCAGGTCTTGCTCTAGTAGATGTGTGTGATCTGTTGTGCTGTATAGCGAGATAGTCAACACTTCCTTCCAATCACCTTCCAGTGGAGCAGCCTCAAGAATTAGGGTGTCAACTGCCGGAACCACTTCAGAGTCCTGAAACGATTCACCAAGTGCTTCTGGAGAAAGCTCTCTAAGATTGGATTGGATTGGATTGGATTGGATTGGTTTATTGTCACGTGTACCGAGGTACAGTGAAAAGTATTTTTTCTGCAAGCAGCTCAACAGATCATTCAGTACATGGGAAGAAAAGGGAATTAAACAAAATTCAAGAAAATACATAATAGGGCAACACAATATATACAATGTAACTACATAAGCATTGGCATCAGATGAAGCATACAGGTGTAGTGTTAATGAGGTCAGTCAATAAGAGGGTCATTTAGGGGTCTGGTGACAGTGGGGAAGAAGCTGTTTTTGAGTCTGTTCGTGCGTGTTCTCAGACTTCTGTATCCCGTGCCCGATGGAAGAAGTTGGAAAAGTGAGTAAGCCGGGTGATGGGACCATCAATTCACTCGAGACACAATTGGAAGTAAACTGTGGTTTTAATAGACTTACAACTGAGCCTGCCTGCGACCAGAAGAACTGAGGGCAGGCTCGCAAGGCTACAGCACTTTATACGTCCGGTAGTGGGAGGGGCCATGGGCAGAGCCGAGGGAGGAGCCCTGTACAAGCTCCTCATCTCCCCCTGTGGGCGGAGCCGCGCAACGGCTCACAAACAGAGCCCACAAGGACACAATACTATACAGTGTGAATTACATTCACCACATTCACCCCCTGTAAAAAAAATCAAGTCCGGCAGGGGTGACGGGTCTACAGGTTGAGCTGGTCCGGTGGCCGAGTCGTCCTTTGGGATCGGCAGAGCACCGGGGTTGCAGCCTCTTCGGGTGGCTGGGTGGTGACGGTCGGTGTGGATATGAGGGTGGACTCCGGGGGTGTTTCGGTCCGAGCTCCGTTCCTGACCGGTGCGACGGGCGAAGGGGGACACAGGAAACCTAGAGGCGCGGGGGCGCAGGGCGTGGGGGGTTGGGTGGGGTGTGGTGTGAGGGGTACCTCGGCGGTGGTGGTGGATCCTACAGGCGCCAGGTCCCGGAGGGAAATGGAAACCGGGGAGAAAAACAGGATGGTCGTTGACTACAGTCAGACCATCAATCGGTACACGCAGCTCGACACGTACCCCCTCCCACGCATATCTGTTATGGTCAATAAGATTGCACAGTACCGGGTCTTCTCGACAGTGGACCCGAAATCTGCCTATCACCAGCTCTCCATCCGTAAGGCAGACCGCCCATACACTGCGGTTGAAACAGACGGCCGTCTTTACCATTTCCTTAGGGTTCCCTTCGGCGTCACCAACGGTGTCTCGGTCTTCCAATGGGAGATGGACCGAATGGTTGACCGGTACGGACTGCGGGCCACTTTCCCGTACCTGGACAACGTCACCATCTGCGGCCACGACCAGCAACACCACGACGCTAACCTTTCCAAATTTCTCCACACCGTCACTCTCCTCAACCTAACTTACAACAAAGAGAAGTGTGTGTTCAGCACGGACCGATTAGCCATAAGAACATAAGAACTAGGAGCAGGAGTAGGCCATCTGGCCCCTCGAGCCTGCTCCGCCATTCAATGAGATCATCGCTGATCTTTTGTGGACTCAGCTCCACTTTCCGGCCCGAACATCATAACCCTTAATCCCTTTATTCTTCAAAAAACTATCTATCTTTACCTTAAAAACATGTAATGAAGGAGCCTCAACTGCTTCACTGGGCAAGGAATTCCATAGATTCACAACCCTTTGGGTGAAGAAGTTCCTCCTAAACTCAGTCCTAAATCTACTTCCCCTTATTTTGAGGCTATGTCCCCTAGTTCTGCTTTCACCCGCCAGTGGAAACAACCTGCCCGCATCTATCCTATCTATTCCCTTCATAATTTTAAATGTTTCTATAAGATCCCACCTCATCCTTCTAAATTCCAACGAGTACAGTCCCAGTCTACTCAACCTCTCCTCATAATCCAACCCCTTCAGCTCTGGGATTAACCTAGTGAATCTCCTCTGCACACCCTCCAGTGCCAGTATGTCCTTTCTCAAGTAAGGAGACCAAAACTGAACACAATACTCCAGGTGTGGCCTCACTAACACCTTATACAATTGCAACATAACCTCCCTAGTCTTAAACTCCACCCCTCTAGCAATGAAGGACAAAATTCCATTTGCCTTCTTAATCACCTGTTGCACCTGTAAACCAACCTTCTGTGACTCATGCACTAGCACACCCAGGTCTCTCTGTACAGCGGCATGCTTTAATATTTTATTGTTTAAATAATAATCCCGTTTGCTGTTATTCCTACCAAAATGGATAACCTCTCATTTGTCAACATTGTATTCCATCTGCCAGACCCTAGCCCATTCAATTAACCTATCCAAATCCCTCTGCTCCCCATTATCTACTGCACTGGTAATGTCCTCAAAAAATTCCACTAAATTAGTTAGGCACTACCTGCCCTTTATGAACCCATGCTGCATCTGCCCAATGGGACAATTTCTATCCAGATGCCTCGCTATTTCTTCCTTGATGATAGATTCCAGCATCTTCCCTACTACCGAAGTTAAGCTCACTTGCCTATAATTTCCTACTCTCTGCCTACCTCCTTTTTTAAACAGTGGTGTCACATTTGCTAATTTCCAATCCACCGGGACCATCCCAGAGTCTAGTGAATTTTGGTAAATCATCACTAGTGCATCTGCAATTTCCCTAGCCATCTCTTTTAGCAATCTGGGATGCATTCCATCAGGGCCAGGAGACTTGTCTACCTTTAGCCCCATTAGCTTGCCATTAGCTACCTCCTTCATGATAACAATCCTCTCAAGGTCCTCACCTGTCATAGCCTCATTTCTATCAGTCACTGGCATGTTATTTGTGTCTTCCACAGTGAAGACCGACCCAAAAAACCTGTTCAGTTCCTCAGCCATTTCCTCATCTCCCATTATTAAAACTCCCTTCTCATCCTCTAAAGGAACAATATTTATCTTAGCCACTCTTTTTTGTTTTATATAGGGGCAGCACGGTGGCATTGTGGATAGCACAATTGCTTCACAGCTCCAGGGTCTCAGGTTCGATTCCCGGCTTGGGTCACTGTCTGTGCGGAGTTTGCACATCCTCTCCGTGTGTGCGTGGGTTTCCTCCGGGTGCTCCGGTTTCCTCCCACAGTCCAAAGATGTGCAGGTTAGGTGGATTGGCAATGATAAATTGCCCTTAGTGTCCAAAATTACCCTTAGTGTTGGGTGGGGTTACTGGGTTACTGGGGAAAGGGTGGAGGTGTTGACCTCGGGTAGGGTGCTCTTTCCAAGAGCCGGTGCAGACTCGATGGGCCGAGTGGCCTCCTTCTGGACTGTAAATTCTATGACATTTGTCAAAACTTTTACTGTCTATTTTTATATTCTGAGCAAGTTTACTCTCATACTCTATCTTACTCTTCTTTATAGCTTTTTTAGTAGCTTTCTGTTGCCCCCTAAAGATTTCCCAGTCCTCTAGTCTCTAGCAATCTTTGCCGCTTTGTATGCTTTTTTCTTCAATTTGACACTCTCCCTTATTTCCTTAGATATCCACGGTCGATTTTCCCTCTTTCTACCGTCCTTCCTTTTTGTTGGTATAAACCTTTGCTGAGCACTGTGAAAAATCGAATGGAAGGTTCTCCACTGTTCCTCGACTGTTCCACCATAAAGTCTTTGCTCCCAGTCTACCTTAGCTAGTTCTTCCCTCATCCCATTGTAATCTCCTTTGTTTAAACACAAAACACTAGTATTTGATTTTACCTTCTCACCCTCCATCTGTATTTTAAATTCCACCATATTGTGATCGCTCCTTCCGAGAGGATCCCTAACTATGAGATCATGAATCAATCCTGTCTCATTACACAGGACAAGATCTAGGACTGCTTGTTCCCTCGTAGGTTCCATTACATACTGTTCTAGGAAACTATCGTGGATACATTCTATAAACTCCTCCTCAAGGTTGCCTTGACCGACCTGGTTAAACCAATCGACATGTAGATTAAAATCCCCCATGATAACTGCTGTACCATTTCTACATGCATCAGTTATTTCTTTGTTTATTGCCTGCCCCACCATATCGTTACTATTTGGTGGCCGATAGATGACTCCGATCAGTGACTTTTTCACCTTACTATTCCTGATTTCCACCCAAATGGATTCAACCTTATCCTCCATAGCACCGATGTCATCCCTTACTATTGTCCGGATGTCATCCTTAAATAACAGAGCTACACCACCTCCCTTACCATCCACTCTGTCCTTCCGAATAGTTTGATACCCTCGGATATTTAACTCCCAGTCGTGACCATCCTTTAACCATGTTTCAGTAATGGCCACTAAATCATAGTCATTCACGATGATTTGTGCCATCAACTCATTTACTTTATTCCGAATACTACGAGCATTCAGGTAAAGATGTGGAAGCTTTGGAAAGGGTTCAGAGGAGATTTACTAGGATGTTGCCTGGTATGGAGGGAAGGTCTTACGAGGAAAGGCTCAGGGACTTGAGGTTGTTTTCGTTAAGAGAGGAGAAGGCTGAGAGGTGACTTAATAGAGACATATAAGATAGTCAGAGGGTTAGATAGGGTGGACAGTGAGAGTCTTTTTCCTCGGATGGTGATGACCAACACGAGGGGACATGGCTTTAAATTGAGGGGTGTTAGATATAGGACAGATGTCAGAGGCAGTTTCTTTACTCAGAGAGTAGTACGGGTGTGGAACGCCCTGCCTGCAACAGTAGTAGACTCGCCAAATTTAAGGGCATTTAAGTGGTCACTGGATAGACATATGGATGAAAATGGAATAGTGTAGGTCAGATAGGCTTCAGGTGGTTTCACAGGTCGGCGCAACATCGAGGGCCGAAGGGCCCGTACTGCGCTGTAGTGTTCTATGTTCTAAAAGAAAAACTACTTACCAGTCACTTACCAGGGTTAAAAAGCACCTCCGAAAAAGCACCTTCTCTCACTCTGCACCGAATTACCTCACTGCACCAAATTACCAAGTTGCAATTCCCACTCTGGATGTGCTCACTCCAGCTGTGTCTTCTTGTCCTGCGCAAGCTTACTGAGTCCGCTTTCTGTCTGTCTTTTATACAGACCTCAGCTAACTAGGGTGACTCAATCTACCTAAACTTCAAAGAGAAGAATACAATGTTCACCTTTGTGCCCCTAAACAGGCCTCAGGTGACTGACAGATAACTGCCTCTCAGCAATTAGGGTGGGGGCAGCTTCAGCCAATCAGACACTAAGCTACACACTGCACTTTTAACTGAAAAACAGCAGACTATGTGATTCAGAACAGAGTTCTAGGGCCCGACCCCGATCGCATGCGCCCCCTCATGGAACTCCCCCTCCCCCACTGCCTAAGGCTCTCAAACGATGCCTGGGGTTCTTTTCGTATTACGGCCAGTGGGTCCCAAACTATGTGGACAAGGCCCACTCACTCATTCAATCCACCGATTGACGGCCGAGGCTCATCAACCGTATCAAGGCTGACATCGGCAAGGCCACGATGCATGCGGTCGATGAGACTCTCCCCTTCCAAGTCGAGAGCGATGCATCAGACGTCGCTCTGGCCGCCACCTTCAACCAGGCAGGCAGGCCTGTGGCATTCTTTTCCTGCACCCTCCATGCCTCTGAAATTCGGCACTCCTCTGTCAAAAAGGAGGCCCAAGCGATTGTTGAGGCTGTGCGACATTGGAGGCATTACCTCGCCGGCAGGAGATTCACTCTCCTCACTGACCAACGGTCGGTTGCTTAACGCTTTGTGTTGTTAATGTATAACAACACCAAGCGGGACAAGAGCAAAAATGATAAAATCTTGAGGTGGAGGATCGAGCTCTCCACCTACAATTACGAGGTTTTGTATTGCCCCGGTAAGCTCAACGAGCCCCCCGATGCCCTATCCTGAGGTACATGTGCCAGTGCACAAGTGGACCGCCTCCGGACCCTGCACGACAATCTCTGTCACCCAGGGGTCACCCGTTTTTATCACTTCATTAAGGCCCACAATCTGCCCTACTCCATCGAGGAAGTCAGGGCTATCACCAGAAACTGCCAGGTCTGCGCGGAGTGTAAACCGCACTTCTACCGGCCAGACCGAGCGCGCCTGGTGAAGGCCTCCCGCCCCTTTGAACGCCTCAGCGTGGACTTCAAAGGGCCCCTCCCCTCCACCGACTGCAACACGTACTTTCTTAGTGTGGTCGACGAATATTCCCGTCCCATGCCCGGATATGACGTCTGCCACCGTCATCAAAGCCCTCAACACCATCTTCGCTCTGTTTGGTTTCCCCGCCTACATCCACAGCGACCGGGGATCCTCATTTATGAGCGATGAGCTGCGGCAGTACCTGCAACAGGGGCATTGCCTCGAGCAGGACGACCAGCTACAACCCCCGGGGAAAGGGGCAGGTGGAGCGGGAGAATGGGACGGTCTGGAAGGCCGTCCAGCTGGCCCTACGATCCAGTAATATCCCGGCCCACCGCTGGCAGGAGGTCCTCCCCGACGCCCTTCACTCCATTCGGTCGCTCCTGTGCAGCGCGACTAACAAAACCCCCCATGAACGTCTCTTTGCCTTCCCCAGGAAATGAAATGAAAATCGCTTATTGTCACGAGCAGGCTTCAATGAAGTTACTGTGAAAAGCCCCTAGTCGCCACATTCCGGCGCCTGTCCGGGGAGGCTGGTACGGGAATCGAACCGTGCTGCTGGCCTGCTTGGTCTGCTTTAAAAGCCAGCGATTTAGCCCAGTGAGCTAAATCAGCCCCTGACAGGACAGGACTTCCAGACAGGACTTCCAGACAGGAAGTCCATCTCCTGGGTTTCGCTCCCAACGTGGCTGACAGCTTCGGGACCCATTCTCCTCCGTAAACACGTGCGACTCCACAAGGCGGATCCGTTGGTTGAGAGGGTACAGCTACTCGATGCAAACCCGCAGTAATCCTACGTAGCGTATCCCGACTGCCGCCAAGACACAGTCTCCCTCAGGGACCTGGCACCAGCTGGTTCCACACACACACCCCTCTGCCCCGGCGCCACCCTCCCTTCCCCCCCGGCGCAGCCCCCGCTCCAGGACAATCCATCCTCCCCTTGGTCCCACCCGGGGATGAAGAGGATTTTGACACGCTCCCGGAGTCACCGAAGACCAAGCCGACGCCTGAGTCGCCACCAGCACTGCGGCGCTCTCAACGACAGATCAAGGTGCCTGATCGTCTAAATTTAAGCAATCTGTATGTATATAGTTTTCCACCACCCCCGTTGGACTCATTTTTAACGGGGTGAATGTGGTAGTCACCACTGTTGTACTTTTTTGTATATAAGTGTTTTACGGTAAGGCTCCTGTACTACAGGTACGGGGGTAGATCCCTGCCTGCTGGCTCCGCCCAGCAGGCGGAGTATAAATGTGTGTGCTGTCCGAACAGCAGCCATTTCGTCAGCTGCTGTAAGAGGCCACACATCTCTGTGTAATAAAGCCTCGATTACATTCTACTCCCGTCTCGTCATAATTGATAGTGCATCAGGCCCCACCTGAACAATTGCAGACTTCCATGCAGAGCGTGCAGACCAGCACCGAACCAGGGGCTGCCAAACCCAAACATTAAAAGAACAGAATTTGCAAACTAAGAAAACAAGAAGGAGGAAGAGGAGAAGACTGGGCGAACTAGCTCATCTCACTGACAAAAACAAAAGAGAAGAAAGTGATGTGATGATTGACAGAAGAGACAGAAACACACAGAGAAGCAGCAAACAGCGTTGTGGCAAGAAACGAAAAGAAAGAAGCTGGTGATGCACAGGTGGTAATCCCGGATACGTGCCTTCCAAAGGCACGGCGTAAAGAGCACACAAAGCTCGAGACCGGCACGGTAACCTGTCTTCGAAAAGGCTGGCAACAGGCTGAGTGATCACAGGAGTGATCCCGTGAGAGCGGCACAATGAGCTGTGTGAAAGGGACAGACATCAACCAGGTATATAACGTCTTTAGCATTGCTGCCTACGGCGCTGAGGACCCGGGTTCAAATCCCGGCCCTGGGTCACTGTCCGCGAGGAGTTTGCACATTCTCCCCGTGTCTGCGTGGGTTTCACCCCCACAACCCAAAAGATGTGCAGGATAGGTGGATTGGCCACGCTAAATTGCCCCTTAATTGGAAAAAATAATTGGGTACTCTAAATTTATTAAAAAAAAGGTATATAACGTCTGTGCACACACTGGTTAAACCTGTTGTAATGTTTATGCTTATTACCTATCATTACTAGTAATGATAGTAATCATGTTTGTAAACAAGCTTCAATATCTCCTAAGGAAGGGGGTTGTGGTGATCTGCCTGTAGATGGTGTTGTATATAGTTGGTGGAGCAGGTGGCGACACAGATCCATCATGCATCTCAAGACAGTGGTCATGTGACCAGGCACTCAGATAGAAGTCAGGGCAGATCCGGTGATTATCAGAAGGTTGTCTTACATGAGGACAGTCATGCATAGGAGTAGTTCCAGGGGAGTATAAAGAAATTCCATGATAACATGCTCTGTGTCAGATTGTTACCTTACCACGTGTGCTTTAATAAAGATCCGGGTTTGGACAAGTCACCAGCAGGTCTGTGGATTCCTTGCCAGACACCGAACACACTGAGCAGCAAAATGGGTCCGGACGATCCATCTTCGGTTGGGTCTTTGTCTTTCTTGAGTATCAGCGATATAGTGGCTTGTGCTAGCATTGGAGGCAGGATGCTCCTCGCTTGTGCAAACATCTCCTGGAGATTCGAGGCCTGTGCTGTCGCGTATTTTTTGTAGACGTCTGCTGGGAACCCATCTGATCCCGGAGCCTTCCCCGCCTGCATGGAGCAGATGCTCTCCATGATTTCTCCCAGTCCTTGCGGTGCTTCCAACCCTCTTCTCCTATCTTCTCCCACAACTGGCATGTCCAGTCCATCGAGGAACTGTTTCACCCCCGAGTCCCCGTCAAGGGGTTCGGAGGGTACAGCCCCTGGCAGAAGGCCTCGAATGCTTTGTTGACATTTTTTGGTTTGGCTACCAGCCTGCCTTTGCTGTCCTTAACCTGTGCTATTTCCCTCGTGGCTGCCTGCTTTCTCAGCTGGTAAGGGAATCAGAATGTCCAATTCACCGAACAAGCACGTCTTTCGGGAACTGTGGGAGGAAACCAGGGCACCCGGAGGAAATCTGCGCAGACACAGGGCTTTACCTTGGCACTCAAGGTCAGTTCGAACAGGTTGCAGATGTTGATCAGTCTGTGCACGAGCAGAAGACGGTGCCGTCCATGTACAGGGAGGCTCTGACTTGAGTGCCTCCCTTGCCTGGGATCGTCACTCCTCTTATGCCCGAATCCTCCCTGATGAACTCAGCAAACGGTTCTCACAGCGAATAGGACGGGAGAGAGAGGACAGCCCTACCTGACTCCAGATTTTATTGGAAAGCTTTCCGATTCCCACCCGTTGATCAAACTATTTCTCACCTATTTCTGGGGCTGGTTTAGCACACTGGGCTGAATAGCTGGCTTTTAAAGCAGACCTAGGCAGGCCAGCAGCACCAGTACCAGCCTCCCCGAACAGGCGCCAGAATGTGGCGACTAGGGGCTTTTCACAGTAACTTCATTGAAGCCTACTCGTGACAATAAGCGATTTTCATTTTATTTCATTTTCATTTCTTACCATACAGCTGTCCCGTCCACTTTCCGATGGAGAACGTGAATAGTTTAGAGCCAAGGAGATTTGACAGAACTTCAATGGAGTGTCCAACTGTTCTGTAGGTCAGGGGAGTGTGAACAATTTCTTAATACTATTCAAAGGCAGGAAGCTCCGATCAAATATTCTTCTTTGAACTGAAAAACAAAGGATTCCACTTAAATTTGCTGGATTTACCGCCACAATTTCCTACAAGACAAGTAAGACCCTTTCAGAGTAGTTCATTGTATGTGAAATGATTTGGATGTTTCTGAAGCATTGAGAAAGTTCTCTGTAAGTGCAGATCTTTCCTTCAGTCAAACATGTTCACACTTGTACAGACATTCATACACATAAACAACCATTCACAAATTTGTTCATTTGTATGTAACTGGGACTCTGAACATGTCATGTCAAACCAAGAAGCCATTGAAACCTCAAAAACAACTCCCTGATTACACATAGTGTCTTTAACATAGCAACATTTCCCAAGGTGCTTCACAAGAGCATATTCGACAAGGTTTGACACCGAGTCACATGAGATATTAGATAAGTAACCAAATGTTTGGTCATGAAGTTTGTTTTAAAGAGCAACTTAAAAGGGAAAGAGCGGGGGCGGCACGGTGAGGCAGTGGTCAGCGGTGGTGCCCTGCTGCCTTACGGCACCGAGCAGGGCCGGCTCAAGGCACCGGGAACTCGGGCTGTCGCCCGGGGCGCCATGTGCTAGGGGGCGCCAGACTCGGGTCCCGCGCATGCGCAGTTGGGCCGGCGCCAACCAGCGCATGCGCGGTGGCCGCACTCCCCCAGTGTGGCCGCACTCCCCCAGGGCGCCCCCCCCCGGTCCGTCCCCTCGGTCCGCCCCCCCGCTCGGTCCGCTCCCCCCCCCCGCCTCGGGTCCGTCCCCCCGCCCCCCCCCCCTCGGGTCCGCCCGCCCCGCCCCCCCCCCTCGGGTCCGCCCGCCCCGCCCCCCCCCCTCGGGTCCGCCCACCCCGCCCCCCCCCTCGGGTCCGCCCGCCCCGCCCCCCCCTCGGGTCCGCCCCCGCCCCGCCCCCCCCCCTCGGGTCCGCCCCCGCCCCGCCCCCCCCTCGGGTCCGCCCCCCCCCCGCCCCGCCCCCTGAGGGACACCACTAGCTACTGATTTCCAACCAGAGAAACACCCATTAATCCCCACTCTTTGCTTCCTATCAATTAACCAATCCTCTATCCATGCTACTACTTTACCCTTAATGCCATGCATCTTTATCTTATGCAGCAACCTTTTGTGTGACACCTTGTCAAAAGCTTTCTGGAAATCCAGATATACCACATCCATTGGCTCCCCGTTATCTACTGCACTGGTAATGTCCTCAAAAAATTCCACTAAATTAGTTTGGCACGACCTGCCCATTCTTCCCGTGTCTGCGTGGATCTCACTCCCACAAGACAAAAAAATATGCAGGCTAGTTGGATTAGCCATGCTAAATTGCCCCTTTCTGGAATAAAAGAATTGGGTACTCTAAATTAACAGAAAAGGAAAGAGTGACAAATACTGAGGGGTTTCGGGAGTTTCAGAGCTTTGGGTGGAGACAGCTGAAGGCTCAGACATCAATTGGAAGGTGATTAAAATTGGGCCAGTGGAAGAGACCAGAATTGGGAGAGCACAGGGATATTGGAGGACTGGAGATTCCAGAAACAAGGAAGAAGAAGGCTTTTTGGGGTTTTGAAAACATGGATGCAAATTTTAAAATCACGGGCCCAGACCTTCAAATCTCTGGATGGCCATATCCTGCAAGATATGCTGTGGGACCCCTCGGAAGTCCCAATGTATGAACTCCATGGAAATTGCCCGGGATGTTTCAACTTCTGATGGAAAAATCCCGTGTGCTGGAATTCTCTGAAAAGATCTTCAACTCTTGGGTTAGAGTTGGAGACTTTGGAGAGTTCCAACTCACTTAATGGGATAGTTACCCAGGAAATGCTCGGCAGAAAGAAATTATGTCTAACTCCGATAAGTACACAACTGACCCCTGCACATACACCCCCCCCCCCCCCCCCCGCCGATCCCCCCCAGGATCATCCAACACTCTCCCGTGACCCTATGACCCTGCCCTAATCTCCCCAACCCTCCCTGACCTTTCAACCCCCCCCCACCTGCCACCCTATTCATCCTGTCACCAACCACCCACCTACCCTGCCACATTCGCCACTTACCCACTTACCTCTTCCACTTATTCACTAACACAGTGAAAAAAAAACTATTTAAATGTCCGAAAGCTTCTCAGTGTGTTTGTGAATGAAGACTTACCAAAATGCAAAAGCAAGGCTTTCTCTTAATGTTGGGAGACGAGGAGAATTTTTGTTGGTTAGTGTTACCGATGGAGTGAATTAGACTTGGCATTGCATTAGCTCATGATTTCTTTGATTGTTAATATTTTGATTGTTAATCTCCTTAAAAAGAAACATTTGATTTGTGTTTTATAAAGTACCACTTTTCTGTTGAATAACCATATCATTTATTGCCACATGGAGTAGTTGAGGCGATTACCTTACATCCTTAATTTTTTTTTTTATAAATTTAGATTACCCAATTATTTTTTTCCAATTAAGGGGCAATTTAGCGTGGCCAATCCATCTACTCTGCACATTTTTGGGTTGTGGGGGCGAAACCCACGCAGACACAGGGAGAATGTGGAAACTCCACACGGACAGTGACCCAGAGCCGGGATCGAACCTGGGACCTCAGCGCCGTGAGGCGGTTGTGCTAACCACTAGGCCACCGTGCTGCCCACCTTACATCCTTTATGACGGCTGGATGAGGGAGAAAGGAATACAAAGATATGCAGACAGAGTGATATAGTATAAGGTGATAGGAGGCTTATGTTTTCAAATTCAGGGTCACGATCCGCGGTGGGTGTCCGGAGGGTTGTGGAGCGATCGGTTGTGGCGATTTCGATCACGGGAAGACCCCCCCAACGGCAGGAGCTGGTTGTTAAGATTGCCAGCCGCGGGCAGTCACCGATTGGTTGTGGCCTTTGAGGGGGCGGGTCAGTGCGAGGCTGGGCTGTGTGCTGGTCACTGCGCCGGTGGGGGGTGGGGGTGGGGGGGAAGACTGGGACTGGCGGGCGTCCATGTGGGTGTGGTGAATTATAAAGACTAATAATCCACACTGTATTGTACAACATGTGTTGAGCCTGTACCTTGTATCAGATCATGTGTAGTTGCGCGGCTCTACCCAGAGGGGGAGATGAGGAGCTTGTACTAGGCTCCGGCCTTGGCTCCTCCCGCTAACCAGAAGTATAAAGGTTGCTGTTGTGAGCCTGCCTGCCAGTTCATCAAGAGTTCATCTCGTCACAGGCAGGCTCTGTTGTAAGACGATTAAAACCACTGTTCGCTTCTAACCGCGTGTCGCATGAATTGATGGTCTCATCAATTTAATCATCTTAAGAAACAGTAAGGAATGACCATGGAATCAGCCCTCAAACCTGATCGACTGGAACTCGACCCACAGGATGCAGAGGCTAAATAAATCTTTCACACTGGCTCCGATGTTTTAAGGCCTACCTGGCTGAAGTAAGCACTACAGAAACTACGGAGGAGCAGAAACTGAGTCTACTGCATGTAAGGGTGAGCCATCGTATATCTACTCAACTTAATTGTACCGGCTCATATACAGAATCCCTGGCCCTATTCGATAGAATGTACGTGAGGCCCGTCAATGAGGTCTACGTGCGCCATGATTTTTACTACTCGCCGCCAGCGAGTAGTTAAGAGACTTTAAGAGACTTAAAAACCTTATCCCGGGACTGTAATTACCAAGCGGTAAATGCTGCCGAACACAGGGAACTCGCTGTCCGCGATGTATTTGTTGCAGGCCTCAGATCCAATTACGTGAGCCAGCGACTGCTTGAGAAGGGGGCCCAAAACTTAGAAGACACTGTAGGACCTGCCACTACTATGGAGGTCTCATTCCGCAGCCTCACCTCGTTCCCCACAGACTCCGCGACCCCGTCATGGGCCCCCGACCAGCGACTACCCCAGGCCTGCGCCGTGCGGCCACCCAGCCACTATGCTACTCCAGCTTGCCACTTTTGTGGCCAGCCCCAGCACCCGCGGCAGCACTGCCCGGCCCGCAACGCGACCTGCAGCAGCTGCGGTCGCAAAGGACACTATGCCAGAGTATGTCTGGCAAAGAAAGCTCCAGCCTCAAACCCTCCCGCAGCCCAGAGCACTCGCTTCCTGAATTCGCAGGCCCGCAGGCCCCGTAACGCCGCCTGTACTCCGACTTCGCCCCCACCCACCACGTGCGACCCATGGGGGCCACCACCTTGGCAAACCCCCACCATGCAGCCGGCCACGTGTGACTCATGGGGGCCGCCATCTTGGACGCCATCTTCCTCGCCGCCTACCACGTGCAATCCACGGACCGCCACTACACGGCGTTTGAGGTCGATGGCCGCCTCTTCCATTTCCTCCGGGTTCCCATCTTGGGCTCGATCCTCTCCAAACTCGGCAACTCAGATCGAAGACTGCGACCTCAGCGGGCATTCATCACGGGGCCACTCCAGTACAGCTGATTGAGCCGCCGACTACCCACTACTCAGCGCGGTCACGTTGGACACACAAACACTGTGCTCTCTGGCAGGGCAGACACACACTGTGCTCTGTGGCAGACAGACACACTGTGCTCTGTGGCAGACAGACACACACTGTGTTCTGTGGCAGACACACACACACTGTGCTCTGTGGCAGGGCAGACACACACTGTGCTCTGTAGCAGGGCAGACACACACTGTGCTCTGTGGCAGACACACACACACTGTGCTCTGTGGCAGACACACACTGTGCTCTGTGGCAGACACACACACACTGTGCTCTGTGGCAGACACACACTGTGCTCTGTGGCAGACACACACACTGTGCTCTGTGGCAGACAGACACACACTGTGCTCTGTGGCAGACAGACACACACTGTGCTCTGTGGCAGACACACACACTGTGCTCTGTGGCAGACACACACACTGTGCTCTGTGGCAGGGCAGACACACACACACTGTGCTCTGTGGCAGACACACACTGTGCTCTGTGGCAGACACACACACACTGTGCTCTGTAGCAGGGCAGACACACACACACTGTGCTCTGTGGCAGACACACACACTGTGCTCTCTGGCAGGGCAGACAGACACACACTGTGCTCTGTGGCAGACACACACTGTGCTCTGTAGCAGGGCAGACACACACTGTGGTCTCTGGCAGACACACACACACTGTGCTCTGTGGCAGACACACACACACTGTGCTCTCTGGCAGGGCAGACACACACTGTGGTCTCTGGCAGACACACACTGTGCTCTCTGGCAGACACACACACACTGTGCTCTGTGGCAGACAGACACACACACACTGTGCTCTGTAGCAGGGCAGACACACACACACTGTGCTCTGTGGCAGACACACACTGTGCTCTGTGGCAGGGCAGACACACACTGTGCTCTGTGGCAGACACACACTGTGCTCTGTGGCAGGGCAGACACACACTGTGCTCTGTGGCAGACACACACACTGTGCTCTGTGGCAGACACACACTGTGCTCTGTGGCAGACACACACTGTGCTCTGTGGCAGGGCAGACACACACTTGCCTCTGTGGCAGATACACACACTGTGCTCTGTGGCAGGACCACACACTGTGCTCTGTGGCAGGTGCAGACACACACTAGTGCTCTGTGGCAGGACACCACACTGTGCTCTGTGGCAGACACACACTGTGCTCTGTGGCAAGGGCAGAACAACACTGTGCTCTGTGGCAGACACACACCTGTGCTCTGTGGGGGCAGATCACCACACTGTGCTCTGTGGCAGGGCAGGACACCAACCACACTGATGCTCTGTGGCAGGGCCAGACACACCCACACTGTGGCTCTGCTGGCAGGGCCAGACACACACTGTGCTCTGTGGCAGACACACCACACACTGTGCTCTGTGGCAGGGCAAGACCACACACTGTTGCTCCTGTGGCATGACACCACCACACTGTGCTCTGTGGCAGGGCAGACACACACACACTGTGCTCTGTGGCAGGGCAGACACACACTGTGCTCTGTGGCAGACACACACACACTGTGCTCTGTGGCAGACACACACACACTGTGCTCTGTGGCAGGGCAGACACACACACACTGTGCTCTCTGGCAGGGCAGACACACACACACTGTGCTCTGTGGCAGGGCAGACACACACACACTGTGCTCTGTGGCAGGGCAGACACACACTGTGCTCTGTGGCAGACACACACACACTGTGCTCTGTGGCAGGGCAGACACACACTGTGCTCTCTGGCAGGGCAGACACACACTGTGCTCTCTGGCAGACACACACACACTGTGCTCTCTGGCAGGGCAGACACACACTGTGCTCTGTGGCAGACAGACACACACTGTGCTCTGTGGCAGGGCAGACACACACTGTGCTCTGTGGCAGGGCAGACACACACACACTGTGCTCTGTGGCAGACACACACTGTGCTCTGTGGCAGACACACACTGTGCTCTGTGGCAGACGCACACTGTGCTCTGTGGCAGACACACACTGTGCTCTGTGGCAGGGCAGACAGACACACACTGTGCTCTCTGGCAGAGACACACACACTGTGCTCTGTGGCAGACACACACACACTGTGCTCTGTGGCAGGGCAGACACACACTGTGCTCTGTGGCAGACAGACACACACTGTGCTCTGTGGCAGACAGACACACACTGTGCTCTGTGGCAGACACACACACACTGTGCTCTGTGGCAGGGCAGACACACACTGTGCTCTGTGGCAGACAGACACACACTGTGCTCTGTGGCAGACAGACACACACTGTGCTCTGTGGCAGGGCAGACAGACACACACTGTGCTCTGTGGCAGACAGACACACACTGTGGTCTCTGGCAGACACACACACACTGTGCTCTGTGGCAGGGCTGACACAGACACACTGTGCTCTGTGGCAGACAGACACACACTGTGCTCTCTGGCAGACAGACACACACTGTGCTCTGTGGCAGACAGACACACACTGTGTCTCTGCAGAAGACACACACTGTGCTCTCTGGCAGAGACAACACTGCTGTGGCAGACAGACAGACACACACTGCTCTGTGGCAGACAAACACTGTGCTCTGTGGCAGGGCAGACACACACACACTGTGCTCTGTGGCGGCAGACACACACACACTGTGCCGTGGAGACACACACACTGTGCTCTGTGGCAGACAGACACTGTGCTCTGAGCAGGGCAGACCACACACTGTGGTCTCTGGCAGACACAACACACTGTGCTCTGTGGCAGACACACACACACGTGCTCTCTGGGGGCAGGCACACACTGTGCTCTTGGCAACACACACGTGCTCTGTGGCAGACACACACTGTGCTCTGTGGCAGGGCAGACAGACACTGTGCTCTGTGGCAGACACACACTGTGCTCTGTGGCAGACACACACACACTGTGCTCTGTGGCAGACACACACACACTGTGCTCTGTGGCAGACACACACTGTGCTCTGTGGCAGACACACACACTGTGCTCTCTGGCAGACACACACACACTGTGCTCTGTGGCAGGGCAGACACACACTGTGCTCTGTGGCAGACACACACTGTGCTCTGTGGCAGATACACACACACTGTGCTCTCTGGCAGACACACACACACTGTGCTCTGTGGCAGGGCAGACACACACTGTGCTCTGTGGCAGACACACACACACTGTGCTCTCTGGCAGACACACACTGTGCTCTGTGGCAGGGCAGACACACACTGTGCTCTGTGGCAGACACACACACACTGTGCTCTGTGGCAGGGCAGACACACACACACTGTGCTCTCTGGCAGACACACACGCACTGTGCTCTCTGGCAGACACACACACACTGTGCTCTGTGGCAGGGCAGACACACACTGTGCTCTCTGGCAGACACACACACACTGTGCTCTGTGGCAGGGCAGACACACACACTGTGCTCTCTGGCAGACACACACACACTGTGCTCTGTGGCAGGGCAGACACACACACTGTGCTCTGTGGCAGGGCAGACACACACGCACTGTGCTCTCTGGCAGACACACACACACTGTGCTCTCTGGCAGACGCTCTGTGGCAGTGAGCTGGAGTTTGGCGTTGGATTGAAGCTTGGGAAAGTATGCAGCCCCTCCCGTGTCTGGGGGAGGCTCATGCGCAGTTGCCTGTTTGCCTGCAGTGATTCGGTGTTGCGATGTGGGATTTGAGTGGAGTTGATGGGAGTGAGCAGCAGGATGTTCCCGGACAGAGCTGGCCAGCCGGGAGCAGAGCGTGAAAGAGAAAAAGTACATTTGTAAAAAGGAGGGAGAGCCCGAGAGAGAGATTGTGTTAAAGTATCAATGCGGAAAGATTAAGGATAGAGGGAAGGTGAGCAGACAAAGGGAGGAATCGAGGGAGAGAGAGGAACAGACAGAGAGGTAGAGACAGTGAGAGGGACAAAGGGAGGGAGAGAGGGGCAGAGGGAGGGACAGAGGGGCAAAGGGAGGGACAGAGGGACAAAGGGAGGGACAGAGGGAGGGAGAGAGGGGCAGAGAGAGGGAGAGACGGGGAGGGAGAGAGGGGGAGGGAGAGAGGGGCAGAGGGAGAGGGAGAGAGGGGCAGAGGGAGAGGAGAGGGAGAGAGGGGCAGGGGGAGAGGGGCAGGGGGAGAGGGAGGGGGAGAGGGGCAGGGGGAGAGGGGCAGGGGGAGGGAGAGAGGGGCAGAGGGAGGGGCAGAGGGAGGGACAGAGGGAGGTAGAGGAACAGGGACAGAGGGAGGGAGAGAGGGACAGAGGGAGGGAGAGAGGGGCAGAGGGAGGGGCAGAGGGACAGAGGGAGGGAGAGGGGGCAGAGGGAGGGAGAGAGGGGCAGAGGGAGGGAGAGAGGGGCAGAGGGAGGGAGAGAGGGGCAGAGGGAGGGAGAGAGGGGCAGAGGGAGGGAGAGAGGGGCAGAGGGAGGGGCAGAGGGACAGAGGGAGGGAGAGGGGGCGGAGGGAGAGAGGGGCAGAGGGAGGGAGAGAGGGGCAGAGGGGAAGGAGAGAGGGGCAGAGGGAGGGAGAGAGGGGCAGAGGGAGGGAGAGAGGGGACAGGCAGACAGAGGGAGGGAGTGAGTCAGGGACAGGCAGAGGGAGGGAGTGAGGGACTGGCAGGCAGAAGGAGTGAGGGACAGGCAGAGTGAGGGACAGGCAGGCAGAGGGAGGGAGTGAGGGACAGGCAGGCAGAGGGAGTGAGGGGCAGAGGGAGAGGCGGAGGGATGGAGACCGCAGTGCCGGCCCTGGACAAGGCAGCCTCCGAGCTGTCGGTGACCGATGTTTATGACATCGCGGCGGTTGTGGGCCAGGAATTTGAGAGAATTATCGATGTTTTCGGCTGCGACGCCATCGCCAAGTTGATGCCCAAAGTGGTGCGGCTGCTGGAGCTGCTGGAGGTGCTGGTCAGCCGCAACCAGCTGGACCCTGAGATGGAGGAACTCCGCCTGGAGCTGGACCGACTGAGGCTGGAGAGGATGGACCGCATCGACAGGGAGAGGAAACACCAGCAGGTCAGCTGGAGGGGGAGGAAACACCAGCAGGTCAGCTGGAGGGGGGAGGGGGGAAACACCAGCAGGTCAGCTGGAGGGGGGAGAGGGAAACACCAGCAGGTCAGCTGGACGGGGGGGGAAACACCAGCAGGTCAGCTGGAGGGGGGAGGGGGAAACACCAGCAGGTCAGCTGGGGGGGGGAGGGAAAACATCAGCAGGTCAGCTGGAGGGGGGAGGGGGAAACACCAGCAGGTCAGCTGGAGGGGGGAGGGGGAAACACCAGCAGGTCAGCTGGAGGGGGGAGGGGGAAACACCAGCAGGTCAGCTGGAGGGGGGAGGGGGAAACACCAGCAGGTCAGCTGGAGGGGGAGGAAACACCAGCAGGTCAGCTGGAGAGGGGGGGGGGGACACCAGCAGGTCAGCTGGGGAGGACACCAGCAGGTCAGCTGGGGAGGAAACACCAGCAGGTCAGCCGGGGAGGGGGGGGGGGACACCAGCAGGTCAGCTGCAGGGGGAGGAAACACCAGCAGGTCAGCTGCAGGGGGAGGAAACACCAGCAGGTCAGCGGGAGGGGGAGGAAACACCAGCAGGTCAGCTGGAGAGGGGGGGGGGACACCAGCAGGTCAGCTGGAGGGGGGTGGGAGAGGAAACACCAACTGGACAGTTGGCGGGAGAGGGGCTGCGAGTCGAGTCAGCAAGTATAGCTTTGCTAAAGCTCTTCGTTCAATATTTCCGACGAACGGTCTGGTGAAAATATTCATTGAAAACATTCTATTGTGTAAATTAAAACAATAACAGGAATTTTGGCCATTAAGCCAGTGTTAAATCTACTTCCAATATCCTTTACCATCCCACCCAATCTAATCTAATTCACCAGGTCCTTCAACAAACATAGAAAATAGGAGCAGGAGGCCATTGACCCTTCACCCCTGCTCCACCATTGACCCTTCACCCCAGCTCCGCCATTGACCCTTCACCCCTGCTCCGCCATTGACCCTTCACCCCTGCTCCGCCATTGACCCTTCACCCCTGCTCCGCCATTGACCCTTCACCCCTGCTCCGCCATTCATTATGATCATGGCTAATCATCAAATTCACACCGTAGGAAGGATGTGATAGCACTGGAGAGGGTGCAGAGGAGATTCACCAGGATGCTGCCTGGCCTGGAGTGTTTCAGCTATGGAGAGAGGCTGGTTAGGCTGGGGTTGTTTTCCTCAAGAGAAGACTGAGGTGTATAAAATTATAAAGGACAAAGAGTAGATAGGAAGAAAGTTCCCCCCTTAGTACAGGGGGCATAGATTTAAGGGAAGGGGCAGGAGGTTTGGAGTGGATGTGAGGAAAAACCATGTCACCCAGAGGGTGGTGGGAGTCTGGCACTGGCTGCCTGAAAGGGTGGTAGAGGCAGAGACCCTCACAACATTTAGGAAGCTCTTGAAAATGCAAGGCTATGGGGCAAGTGCTGGAAAATGACAGTACTGTAGATAGGTGCTTGATGGCTGACACAGACTCGATGGGCCAAAGGGCCTCTTTCTGTGCTGTAAAACTCTATATCCCACCCATCTAATCCCATTCACAGATCCTTAAATATCCCAACCTTCTGTTCACTCCCTATAACCTTTAATATTCCACTTCCTCAGGTAACTGCCCTTAAAAAGAATTTGTGAACTCTTCTTTGGCAACAGTTTGTGGCTGAGATTTCCACATTCTGTCAACCCGGTCACATGACTGTGCATCTGGAGACAGACAAGGTAAAGATTTCTTTCCTCAAAAAGAAAAAAAATGAAAATCGCTTATTGTCACAAGTAGGCTTCAAATAATGTTGCTGTGAAAAGCCCCTAGTTGCCACATTCCGGCACCTGTTCGGGGAGGCTGGTACGGGAATTGAACTCGTGCTGCTGGCCTGCCTTGGCCTGCTTTCAAAGCCAGCGATTTAGCCCAGTGCTAACATAGGAAGGGAGAATTCACAATGTCCAATTCACCGAACAGCACGTCTTTCGGGACTTGTGGGAAGAAACCGGAGCACCCGGAGGAAACCCACGCAGACCCGGGAAGAGGTGTGAGCGGGATTTCCAAAGTTTTAGGGCCTTGGAAACTGGATGTGCAGCCACCAATGGTGTAGCAATAAACGTCAAAAATCCTGTGACAGGTCAGAATTAGAGGAGTGCATAGATCTCAGGAGGTGTGTGTGGCTGGAGGAGATTACAGAGATGGGGATGAACGAGGCTTAGGAGATATTTGAAGGATGAGAATTCTACAATTCAGATGTTTCTTGTCCGGGACCCAATGTAGGTTAGTGAGCGTGGGTGACAGCTGACTTGGCCTTTCTGCAAGTCAAGACATGGGCAGCAGAATTTTGGATTACCTCAAACGTACAAGGGTGGAAGGTAGCTGATCAGTCAGGAGAGAATTGTAATAGGTCCTCTGGAAGAAAGGATTTGGTAAACACTGCTGCAGTTTGTATGAACCTCGTGTTTAAAACTCAGTTGTTGAATTGAAATATTCTTGCGCAAAACAAAATCCTCAAGGCCAGTCGTGGTGAAAACAAAATTCTTCTGTTGCATTTGGTATTTCCGAGAACATTAATTTTGCAGCATTAACAGGAGGATAAATGTGAGTGTTGGGATCTAATTCCATTGACTGTGATGGTTGCTGGATTATAAAAACACCCAGTAGTAAAGTTTTGCTGATACAGATTTTGTCCTTTTGAACTTGTCCAGTTGATGGCCACTCAGTATTGATAGGGTAGGTTTGACCTGATGGATAACCACACAAGCATATTGATGGACATTGAAGCATTAAATTGGCTTTCCTGATATTTTCAACAACATATTGATTCTAAGATGCCATATGAATGAGGTGATAATTCTGATTTTGCATACAGGTTTCCCGTGGGAAGCAA
Source organism: Scyliorhinus canicula (assembly GCF_902713615.1). Classification (NCBI taxonomy): domain Eukaryota; kingdom Metazoa; phylum Chordata; class Chondrichthyes; order Carcharhiniformes; family Scyliorhinidae; genus Scyliorhinus; species Scyliorhinus canicula. The sequence goes on from NC_052146.1 coordinate 2,066,612, forward strand.
CTGACCCACTTACTCTCACCTTAGACCCTGTTTGAGACATGGTGGCACGGTAGCACCGTGCTTAGCACTGTTGCTTCACAGTGCCAGTGTCCCAGGTTCCCGGCTTGGGTCACTGTCTGTGTGGAGTCTGCACATTCTCCCCGTGTCTGCGTGGGTTTCCTCCGGGTGCTCTGGTTTCCTCCCACAAGACCCGAAAGACGAGCTGTTAGGTGAATTGGACATTCTGAATTCTCCCTGTGTACCCGAACAGACGCCAGAATGTGGCGACTAGGGGCTTTTCACAGTAACTTCATTGCAGTGTTAATGTCAGCCTACTTGTGACAATAATAAAGATTATTATTATTTACTCTGTCTGCTGTTGTGGCTATGGTTACCCAGGAAACCATGTCAGAGTTGAAGATGAGTGGGACTATGCTCTTGAAATCTGTTCAACCATTGCAAAGAAATGTTCCCAAGAGAAAAATGAGGAGGTCAGAGATCTGCAGGGTCTGTAGAGATTGTCCAGGACAAATGCAAGCTAATGTGAAATTATTCACTGCACTGTAGGGCTGGTCTTGTAGGTGGGTCATTGCGAAAGGAACCATGGTCAAGAAGCAGGGGAGGGGAGAGGTCTGGAATGAGGAGAAATCACTTCACTCAAAGAGTTGTGAATTGTTGCAATTTCTACCCCAGAGGGTTGTTGTGAATGCTCCATCGTTGGATATATTTAAGGTTGGGATAGACTGATTTTTGGCCTCTGGAGATTTAGGGAGTGAGGGAAAGTGGGATTGAAGAGCAGGATTAGCTCTGATTGTACTGAATGGTGGAGGAAGCTCGATGGGCCGTATGGTCTACTCTTTCTATTTCTTGTGTCAAAAGCTCCAATTGAGTCCCAACCTGACCAGCCTTTTCGAGTTGAGAATTGCAGATATCCACTGCTCTTTGTGGGAAGATGTGCTTCCTGTCAGCACCACCTGAATGGCCTGGCCCGAATTTTAAGGGACTATTCCCTTGTTCTGGTTTCCTCCCAAAGAGGAAATAGGGTAAAGAGAGAGAAATTATCAAATAAATCATTTTAAACGCCTCGATCAGATTACTTCCAATCTTGCAACTCTTGCCATTTTTATGCAGTTTAAGGCTCTGTACAACAATATCACTGATTGCAACTACAATATCACTTCCTTGTTTTTGTATTCCCATCCCCTTGAGATAACGGTAAAGATTCCATTAGCCTTTTAAATTTGTGTTTGATGTGTCTGCTTGCTTTAAATGATTTCTATAAATGGGGGGGGGGGGGGCATGGTGGCACAGTGGTTAGCACTGCTGTCGCACAGCTCCAGAGACCCGGATTAAATTCTGACCTCGGATGACTGTCCATGTGGAGTTTGCACGTTCTCCCCATGTCTGCGTGGGTTTCCTCCCGGGTGCTCCGGTTTCCTCCCACAGTCCAGGGATGTGCAGGTTAGGTGGATTGGCCATGATAATTGCCCCTTAGTGTCCAAAAGTCTAGGTTGGGTTACGGGGATAGGGTGGAGGCGTGGGGTTGGGTAGGGTGTTCTTTCCAAGGGCCGGTACAGACTCGATGGGCCGACAGACCTCCTTCTGCACTGTAAACTCATTAATTCTGTACTTGGATCCCTAAATCTCTCTGCGCCTGTACTGTCCCTGGTTAATCGTCATTTCAAAATACCTTGATTTATTGTTCTAAAGGCCAAAGGGAATGACCTCACAGTTTCACACACCCTGTCACAACATTGCCCACTCGGTGAAACTATCAATTTTCCGTTACAACTTTCCGTTCCCATCTGCACAACTTACTGTGCCACCTAACTTGGTGTCATCGACAAAATTAGATAAACAAATTCCCATTCCTTCATTCACATCATTCATAAGCATGCTAAAACATTGAGGCCCCAGATCGCCGGCTGGCCACTTGTCTTAACCCCACCAGGATATGTATCTTTATCCTCACTGCAGTCTGTTTTACCGTACTTAGCCTAACCAATTGACCTACCCTGCACATCCTTTTGGGTTGTGAGGGTGAGACCCATGCAAATTCTTGATTTAAACTCGATATTTAATATCAGGAGAGACAATGAGACAACTTTACCAGCATCAGAACCCAGTGAACAAACGGTAATTATTCACAGAACCGTCTTCACAGGGAGAGTGACTGAGCCTGAAATGGAACTTGGATCAGGCAGTACCTAGATTATTACATACGTAATTAGCACCTTAAGAGAGAACACAAGTTATTTTGAGCTTTATCACAGTCTCAGAAGCATCTCAAAGTGACTCTCAGTGAATTGCTTTGAGCTGCCGTGATCGTCACCAGGTTTCAGGTGACACAATGTACAAAAACGCTGGAGGTTTGGCAGTATCTGCGGAGAGAGCAAAGCAGAGTTTTTCTCTTTTCGTTCATGGGGTGTGGGTGCCACTGGCCAGGCCAACATTTATTGCCCATCCCTAATTGTCCATGAGAAGATGGTGGTGAGCTGCTTTCTCGAACCGCTGGAGTCCATGCGGTGCTGTTGACCGAGTGTGCTATTAGAGAGGGAGTTCCTGGTATTTAACCCAACAACAGTGAAGGAAGGGCGATACATTCCCAAGTTGGGATGGTGAGTGGCTTGGAGGAGAACATCCTGGTGGTGGTGTTCCTAAGTATCTGCTGCTCTGGTAGAGGCCGTGGGTTTGGAAGATGCCTCCTTTCGGAGCGTTGGTGAGTTCCTTGTAGATGGTACACACGACTGCCACTATTCGTCGATGGTGGAGGAATTGAATGTTTGTGGATAGGATGCCAATCAAGCGGCTGCTTTGCCCTGAATGGGGTCGAGCTTCTTGAGTGTTGTTGTAGCTGTACTCATCCAGGCAAATGGAGAATATTCCATCACACTCCTGACTTGTGCCTTGTAGACGGTGGACAAGCTTTGGGGCTCTGGTAGCCACAGTATTAATGTGGCTGGGTCCAGTTCAGTTTCTGATCAATGGTAACCCCCAGGATGTTAATTGTGGGGATTCAGCGATGGTAATGCCATTGAATGTCAAGGGATGAGGGTTAAATTCTCTCTTGTAGGAAGTGGTTATTGCCTGGCACTTGTGTGACGTGAATATAACTCGCCACTTGTCAGCCCAAGCCTGGATATTGTCCGGGTCGTGCTGCATTTGGACATGGACTGCTTCATTATCTGAGGAATTGCAAATGGTGCTGAACATCAGCGAACATTCCCATTTCTGACCTATTGATGGAAAGAAGGTAATTAATGAAGCAGCTGAAGATGGTTGGGCCGAAGACACTACCTTGAAGAACTCGTGCAGTGATGTCCTGGAGCTGAGATGACTGATTTGTAACAGCCAGAAGCATCTTCCTAAATGTGAGGTCTGACTCCAACCAGTGGAGAGTTTCCCCTGATTCCCATTGACTCCAGTTTACCTGGGGCTCCGTGATGCCAAACTCGGTCAAATGCTGCCTTGATGTCGAGGGCAGTCACTCTCACCTCTCCTCTGGCATTCAGCTCTTTTGTCCATGTTTGAACCAAGGCTGTATGAGGGCAGGAGCTGAGTGACCCTGGCGAAACCCAAACTGAGTGTCCGTGAGCAGGTTATTGCTGAGTAAGTGCTGCTTGATAGCACTGTTGATGACCCCTTCCATCAGTTTACTGATGATGGACAGTAGACTGATAGGGCGATAATTTGCTGGGTTGGATTTGTGTACAGAACATACCTGGATAATTTTCCACATTGCCAGTGTTGTAGCTGTACTGGAACAGCTTGGCTAGGGGTGTGGCATGATCTGGAGCACAAGTCTTCAGTACTATTGCCGGGATATTGTCAGGACCTATAGCGTTTGCAGTATCCAGTGCCTACAGCCATCTCTTGAATCAAATTAGCTGAAGACTGACATCTGTGATACTGAGGACCTCAGGAGGAGACCGAGATGGATCATCCACTCGGCCCTTCTAGCTGAAGATTATTGCGAATACTTCAGCCTTATCTTTTGCACTGATGTGCTGGGCTCCTCCATCATTGAGGTTGGGGATATTTGTGGAGCCTCCTCCAGGAAGCGTGGAAAACGTGCAGACCTGCAGGTGAGAGTGAAACAACGCGGCCCCCAAACCCCTCTGCGTAGCTTAATCCTAGCTAACGTCCAATCTCCAGAAAACAAGCTCGACAAACTTAAAGCCAGACTCACTTTTCATAGAGAACTGAGGGACTGCTGTGTGCTCTGCTTCACAGAGACATGGCTGACTCCTGCTTCACCAGACTGTGTCCTACAACCAGAGGGCTTCTCAATCCACCCAATGGACTGTACAGCGGCCTCAGGCAAGACAAGGGGAGGTGGGGTCTGCCTCCTAATCAACACCTCCTGATGCCAACATGGCGAGTTTCTGCTCCCCGGACCTAGAATATCTGACGCTAAAACACCGCCCCTTCTCCCTCCCGCGGGAGTTTAGCTCCGTTATGCTGACGGCAGTTTACATCCCTCCCCATGCGGACGTGTAAATCGCACTGGACGAAATATTCACCATCACAAATAGCCTTGAAACGAAACATCCCGAGGCCTTGTTCATTGTAGCTGGGGACGTCAATCAGGCCAAGCTCAAGAGCGTACTACCAAGTTACCACCAACACGTCACCTGTTCCACCAGAGGCCCAAACATCCTGGACCACTGCTACACAAATATCAAACATACCTACCGCTCTATCGCCCACTCACACTTTGGCAAATCTGACCACAAGGCTGTGCTCCTGCTCCCGGCTTATAAGCAAAAACTGAAGCGGGAGAATCCGTCAAAGAAAGTTGTGCATCGTTGGTCTGAGGAATCGGATGATCTCCTACGGGACTGCTTACAGTCAGTGGACTGGTCAGTATTTAAAACTCTGCGACCAGCATGAACGAGTACGTCACTACAGTAACTGACTTCATTAGTAAGTGTGTAGAAGACTGTGTGCCAAAGAAGCCAATCCGCGTGTTTCCCAACCGGAAACCCTGGATGAACAGGGATATCCACTGCTTGCTGAAGTCTAGGTCTGAGGCGTTCAAGTCAGGCGACAAGAAAGCCAGATATGATCTAAAGAAATCCATCAAAGATGCCAAAAGGCAGTACCGGACCAAGCTCGAGTCCCAGGCTAGCCACACGGATCCCCGCCGTCTATGGCAAGGTCTGCAAGACATAACGGGCTACAAGGTGAAGGCATGTAAAATCGTCGGCTCCAACGCACCCTCCCTGATGAGCTCAAAGCATTCTATGCCGGCTTTGAGTAAGAGGCCAGCGAGAGCGAGCCCTCCAGCCAAGAAGCCGCGGATGAACTTGTATCTGAGACCTCCACTGCAGACGTTAGAGCAGCCTTCTCGAAGGTCAACCCACGGAAAGCCACTGGCCCGGATGGGGTACCCGGACGGGCACTCGGGTCTTGCGCGGATCAGCTGGTGGGGATATTCGCAGACATCTTCAACCTCTCTTTACAACAATCTGAGGTCCCTATCTGCTTCAAGAAGACGACCATCATCCCTGTACCAAAAAATAGTCAAGCAGCGTGCCTTGATGACTATCGTCCAGTGGTTCTGACATCCATCATCATGAAGTGTTTCGAAAGGTTAGTCATGGCACGAATCAACTCCAGCCTCCCGGATTGCCTTGATCCACTACAGTTCGCCTACCGCTGCAACAGGTCCACAGCAGACACCATCTCCATGGCCCTGCACTCTACCCTGGAACACCTAGATAACAAAGACACCTATGTCAGACTCCTATTTATCGACCACAGCTCAGCCTTCAACACCATCATTCTTACAAAACTTATCTCCAAACTCCGTGGCCGTGGCCTCGGCTCCTCCCTCTGCGACTGGATCCTGAACTTTCTAACCCACAGGCCACAGTCAGTAAGGATAGGAAACAACACCTCCTCCACGATCATCCTCAACACCGGTGCCCCACAAGGCTGTGTCCTCAGCCCCCTACTATACTCCTTATACACCTATGACTGTGTGGCCAAATTCCCCTCCAACTCGATTTTCAAATTTGCTGATGACACCATCGTGGTGGGTCAGATTTCAAACAATGACGGGACAGAGTATAGGAATGAGATAGAGAATCTAGTGAACGGTGCGACGACAATAATCTCTCCCTCAATATCAACATAACAAAGCCTTTTTGGAATGTTAATGGGCCCTTCCATTATTTTGCTGATGATTGTGAATAGACTAATGGGACTGTAATTGGCCGGGTGCGATTTGTCTTGCTTTTTGTGTACAGGACCCACCTGGGCAATTTTCCACATTGCCGGGGAGATGCCAGTGTTGTAGCTGACCTGGAACAGCTTGGCTAGGGGTGCAGGAAGTTCTGGAGCACAAGTCTTCAGTACTGTTGTCAGGGCCCACAGCCTTTGCCGTATGCAATGCTGTCAACCGTTTCCTGATACCACATGGAGTGAACTGAATTGCCTGAAGACTGGCATCTGTGATTCTGGGGACCTCCGGAGGAGACCGAGATGGATCACCCACTTGGCACTTCTGGCTGAAGATTGTTGCAAATGCTCCAGCTTTATCGGCATGGTGGCACTGTGGTTAGCACTGCCTCCTCACAGCGCCGGGGACCCAGGTTCAATTCCGACCTCGGCTGACTGTGGAGTTTGCTTATTCTCCCTTGTCTGTGTGGGTTTCCTCCGGGTGCTCCGGTTCCGTCCCACAGTCCAAAGATGTGCAGGTTAGGTGGATTGGCCGTGATAAATTGCCCCTTGGTGGGGTTACGGGGTTGGGTGGGGGATTGGGCCTCAGTATGGTGCTCTTTCAGAGGGTTGGTGCAAACCCAATGGGCTGAATGGCCTTCTTTTTGCACCAATGTACTGGGCCCCTCCATCATTGAGGATGGGGATATTTGTGGAGCCGCCTCCTCCAGTGAATTGTTTAATTGTCCAGCACCATTCACGGCTGGATGTGGCAGGACGACAGAGCTTAGATCTGATTTGTTGGTTGTGGGACTGCTTATCTCTGTTTATCGCCTGCTGTTTACACAGTTTGACATGCAAGTAATCCTTTATTATAGAGTAAACGTTACAGGTTAACTGCTTTGGAAACCAGACTTCAGATTTCCAGCATTTGCAATATTTTGCTTTTATGAGATGATGCTGTACAATGCGGAAATTGGTCCTCCCAAAGAGTATACACCTCCAGCATTGCAGTGGCCCCTCGGTTACCCCTCAGACTGTCTCTTGCTATTGTTTCTCTGACAGTGCGGCACCCCTTCAGTACTGGACCGAGAGAGTTGACCTCGTTTTTAATGTTGAATTCTCTGTGGAGTGGGGCTTGAATTGACAATTTCTGACTCCGAGATACGAATGCTAAGCACTGAGCCATGGGTGACAAGAAAGCCATCTTGCGCTGAAAGTTACCTGATGAGAAAGCGGTCTAAGTTTTGGAAAGGGAGACTGAAAAGCAGACCGAGTTCATTTAAAAGACTGGAGCTTCTGGTGTAGTTTTAGCAGAACAGTCATCGACCCATCTTAACATGATTGCATGTTTAGCCTTGAGCTGTTATTATGGGGTGACGTATGCAGCAAATAGCTCCTGTACATGCCAGCTCCCAAAATAAACTCTGGCTGTGAGGAAAATACTTGACATGGTCACTAATAAATAACCGAATAAACATACAAATACACCCAGCCTCTTGCATCGCAGGTGATATATTTTTTTGTAGCACAGCTGAGTTGGACATTAGAAACACCAAAGTTTGACACTTGTGATGCAAACATAAAATACCCTATCTGAGCTTTCCTGAGTGAGAAATTTCCTGAAATTTCCTGATTGGATAACTGACTGTCTCTTAGGTGTGGTCAGTCTCGAGCATCTGAGAATCTGATCATCACACGCAGCAGCTCCTGTTAATTACACTCCTGTTTGGATGCACTCGAATGACATAAACTCAGTAACAAATACAGCTTTACCATGCGGCTGTTTGCAGTGTGTTGACCAGGAGTGGCAGACAGTCAATTTGCTGATTAATTGACAATTGATGGGGAGCTTGAGGATTTTGGAAGATATCTTGTATTTGTGGGCATTAATCTCATTTGTGGAACTGGAGAATTGGGGGTGGTAGACATTGGAATCAGTAATTGCAACTCCTGCCGTATAATAATAAGAATTTTTATTGTCACAAGTAGGCTTACATCAACACTGCAATGACATTACTGTGATGGCGCCTGTTTGGGTACACAGAGGGAGAATTCAGAATGTCCAAATTACCTAACAGCACGTTGGGATTTGTGGGAGGAATCCGGAGCAGAGGAAACCCACGCAGACACGGGATAATGTGCAGACTCTGCACAGACAGTAACCCAAGCCATGAGTCGAATCCTGGTGCTGTGAAGCAACAGTGCTAACCACTGTGCTACCTTGCTGCCCATGCTTTCTTGCCTTCTTTGAACATAGACATTCTCTGCATTATTGTTGCCATTTTATTTAATTTTTTACTCTTTTATCCCTGCACCTGTGTAAAGTTGCTGATTTGTGAGTGGAGAGATCTCTTTGACTGTAACCCTTTTGCTCGACCCACTCCCTGCCCGTTTGCCAGCTCTCGTTCAACATTTCACTATTCAGCAGACCCTCCATTCCATCCAGTCTGTCCTCAACAGCTGCGATTCCTTGTGAATCACAATTTACATTCCCCCCACCCCAGCCAAAATCACGCCTCAGATGTAGGGAGCAAAGAGACGGTCGCTAAATTTGCAGACGACACAGAGATATGTTGTTATGAAGGCATAAGGAGTTTGCAGGTGGATATAAATAGGTTGGGTGAGTGGGCAGAAATCTGGCGGATGGAGTATAACGTGGGGGGGGAATGTAAACTTTGTTTGCTTTGGCAGGAAGAGTAAAAAAAAAGCAGAGGATTATGTAAATGGGGAACATTGCAGAATTGTGGGGTGCAGAGTGTTCTGACACCCTGGGCCAGTACACGGTGAATTCCCACACCACTTTTTTTGACTTCTTTATTTATTGCATTTTATGGTTATGTTGTAGAGGACATTTAAGCAGTGAAATAGAAATCATTACAAACTGTATGTACAAGTCCAGGAGGGGAAAAAAGCAGTGGGTGTAAAGGTATTATGAGGGCTGGTTTAGCTCGGTGGGTTTGTGATGCAGAACAAGGCCAGCAGCGTGGGTTCAATTCCCGTACCAGCCTCCCCAAACGGGCGCCGGAATGTGGCGACTAGGGGCTTTTCGCAGTAACTTCATACTTGTGACAATAAAAGATTATTATTGTTGGGGACCCCGACCTTGACCACTCCCTCTGTGCCGTTCCTGTGCTGTGTGCGTCGCCTCCTGGTATCAGAACATACCAGGGATGCTTTGGTGCTTGTGGCGAGATTGTACCTACTTCACTGCTGTTTGTTTTCTCTGCTTTCCCTGACTTGGTTGCATTGCATTCTGGTTGATATCCCCCCCCACCCTTTGTTTTGTTCCGTTGACCGTACTGGTTCTAGTTTCCTCTCCCTGCCCCCAGGTTTTGGAACATGCCGGTGAATTGCTTCCACGTGTTGGGGAAGCCTTCCTCCCATCCTCGTATTGTGAATTTAATTTTTTCCAATTCAAGGAATACTGCTGAGTGGGACAGCCCGTCTGCCGCCGGGGGTTGGTGTTGTTGATCTCCAGCCGAGCAGGAATCTCCGGCATGCGATCAGGGTAACAAAGGCTGGGATGTCTGCCCCTCACTGTGAACATTCCTGGCTGTTCCAAGACCACCACTGGTGGACATGGCTCCGCCCTCACCCCCACAACCCTGGAGATGGCCTCCAAGAAGGCGATCCAGTACCCGGCCAGTCTGGAGCAGGTCAAGAACTTGTGGATGTGGTTGGCCGGGCCTCCTTGGCACTGTTCACATTTATCATCCACCTCTGTAAAGAACCCAATCCTGCGAGTTGTCGTCAAGTGTGCTTTGTGCATTACTTTCAGCTGCATTGAGCTCAGCCCTGTGCATGAGGAAGTGGAGTTCGCCTTGTGCAGTGCTTCGCTCCAGAGTCCTCCCTCTACCTCTATCCCTAACTCTTCCACCAGAAGCATGGAAGCGGCACTGTGGTTAGCACTGTTGCTTCACTGCTCCAGGGTCCCAGGTTCGATTCCCGGCTTGGGTCACTGTCTGTGCGGCGTCTACACGTTCTCCCCGTGTCTGCGTGGGTTTCCTCCGGGTGCTCCGGTTTCCTCCCACAGTCCAAAGATGAGCAGGTTCGGTGGATTGGCCATGATCAATGTCCCTTAGTGTCCATAAAGGTTGGGTGGAATTACCGGGTTACGGGGATAGGGTGGAGATATGGACTTAAGTAGGGTGTTCTTTCTAAGGGATGGTGCAGACTCGATGGGCCGAACGACCTCCTTCTGCACTGTAAATTCCATTCTATGATTCTCTGATTTCACCTGTGTCTCAATCACCACCACCGCTTTGCCTAGTTTAGTGAAGAAGGCCTTGAGGGTGAAGATTCGGGGGGATCTGAATAGGAAGAGGAATCTGGGCAGCACGTTCATTTTGACTGTCTTCACCCTCCCTGCCACGGAGAGTGGGAGCGAGTAAGACTCTTGTTAGCCCCTCCATCAGAATTAACGGGTTCCATTTGTGGAACCGGGTCGCGTCGTGGGCTATTTGGATGCGCAGGTATAGGAAGTTGGTTTGGGCCAGTTTGAACGGCATGTCTCCCAGCTCTGGTTTCCCCCCTTTGTGGGTTCCCGGGGAATATCTTGCTTTTCCTCGGGTTAAGTTTGTAATTCCCCCAGGGGGTCCCACTATTTCTCCCATGCCAGCTCGGGGTTAGAGGAGCAGGTTATCCACGTAGTGTGACACTCTGTGCTCGCTGACTCCTCTCTGGATGCTTCTTCACCCCTTTGCTGATCTGACAGCGATGTCCAGTGGCTCAATTGCCAGAGCAAATAGCAGCGGGAACAACGGGCATCCCAGCCTCGTGCCACTGCAGCCGGAAGTAACCAGCTGGTGTTTGTCCATACACTTGCTTGTGGGAATGTTGTACAGTAGTTTCACCCATGAGGTGAACCCTGGCACAAACCCAAACCATTTCGGTATCTGAGGTACCTCCAATCCAGTCTGTCAAAGGCCTTTTTTGTGTCCAGGGAAATGATCACTTCTGGCGTCTTCTCCATGGGTGGGGTTACAAACACGTTCAGCAGGCATCTGATGTTCGCCGTTAATTGTCTGCCCTTGATCTTCCGTGACTACCTCCGGCCCACAACTCTCCAGTCGCCTCGCCAGGATTATGCCAGGATTTTGGCATCAGTATTCAGGAGTGGTATGCATCGAAATGACCCACGCTCCGCGGGTCTTTGTCTTTCTTGGGGATCAGGGATATCGATGACCTTGCCAGTGTGGGAAGCAGGGTTCACCCCCTGTGTGGGAGGGAGGGCTTTAGATATATGGGTCACTGGGATGTCATCTGGGGAAGGTGGGACCTGTGCAATAAGGATGGGTTGCACCTGAACTGGAGGGGCATCTATCTCCCCTCAATTTAAAGCTATGTCTCCTCGTGCTAGCCATCACCATCCGAGGAGAAAGGCTCTCATTGTCCAGCCTATCTAAACCTCTGATTATCTTGTATGCCTCTATTAAGTCACCTCTTAACCTTCTTCTCTCTAACGAAAACAGCCTCAAGTCCCTCAGCCTTTCCTCATAAGATACCAGGAAACATCCTTGTAAATCTCCTCTGCACCCTTTTCCAATGCTTCTACATCCTTCCTATAATGCGGTGACCAGAATTGCACGCAATACTCCAAATGTGGCCGCACCAGAGTTTTGTACAATTGCAACATGACCTCATGGCTTCGAAACTCAATCCCGCTACCAATAAAAGCAAACACACCGTACGCCTTCTTAACAACCCTCTCAACCTGGGTGGCAACTTTCAGGGATCTATGTACATGGACACTGAGATCTCTCTGCTCATCCACACTACCAAGAATCTTACCATTAGCCCAGTACTCTGCCTTTCTGTTATTCCTTCCAAAATGAATCACCTCACACTTTTCTGCATTAAACTCCATTTGCCACCTGTCAGCCCAGCTCTGCAGCTTACCTATGTCCCTCTGTAACTTGTAACATCCTTTCGCACTGTCCACAACTCCACCGACTTTAGTATCAGCCGCAAATTTACTCACCCATCCTTCTACGCCCTCCTCCAGGTCATTTATAAAAATGACAAACAGCAGTTGCCCCAAAACAGATCCTTGTGGTACACCACTAGGAACTGAACTCCAGGCTGAATATTTCCCATCAACCACCACCTTATTTTCTTATAGCTAGCCAATTTCTGATCCAAACTGCTAAATCAACCTCAATCCCATGCCTCTGTATTTTCTGCAATAGCCTGCCGTGGGGAACCTTATCAAACGCTTTACTGAAATCCATATATACCGCATCAACTGCTTTACCCTCCTCCACCTGTTTGGCCACCTTCTCGAAGAACTCTTTGCAGCCTTCAACATGTCATTGATGAAGATGAACATCTTGCCAAGGTCATCCCCACAACTTGCCTTCAAACAACCGCGCAACTCAAACAGACCATTGTTTGCAGCAAACTACCCAGCCTTCAGAACAGCGTTTAGCACACTAGGTGCTGGTTTAGCACACTGGGCTAAATCACTGGCTTTTAAAGCAGACAAAGGCAGGCCAGCAGCACGGTTCAATTCCTGTAAATAAAATAAAATATCGCTTATTGTCACGAGCTGGCTTCAATGAAGTTACTGTGAAAAGCCCCTGGTCGCCACATTCCTGCGCCTGTACCAGCCTCCCCGAACAGGCGCAGGAATGTGGCGACTAGGGGCTTTTCACAGTAACTTCATTTGCAGCCTACTTGGGTTTGCAAAATCCTACCAGCTGTCCTGGCTTGAGACAATTCACACCTCTTTAACCTGGGGTTACCTCTATCTCTGGATCTGTAAAGACTTAATTACCTGCAAATGCTCGCATTCTAAGTATCGTCTGGCATCATTGACTTTGTCTATATATATGTTTCTGAAACATACCTCTTCATTCACCTGAGGAAGGAGCAGTGCTCCGAAAGCTAGTGATTTGAAACAACCTGTTGGACTTTAACCTGGTGTTGTAAGACTTCTTACTGTGCCCACCCCAGTCCAACGTTGGCATCTCCACATCTTAGTTATAGAAGACAGAGAGTAGCGGTGGAAGGGTATTTTCTGAATGGAGATCTGTAGCTAGTGGTGTTCTGCAGGGATCGGTGCTGGGACCTCTGTTGTTTGTAGTAAATATAAATTATCCGGAGGAAAATGTGGGTGATCTGATTAGTAAGTTTGCAGATGACACGAAGATTGGCAGAGTTGCTGATAGTGCCGAGGATTTCCGAGGATATAGATAGATTGGAGATTTGGGCACAGATGGAGTTTAATCTGGACAAATGCGATGTGATGCATTTTGGAAGATTAAATCCAGGTATGAATTATACTGTAAATGGCAGAACCCTTGGGAACATTAACATTCAGAGGGATCTGGGCGTGCAGATCCACAGTTCCCAAAAAGTGGCAACACAGGTGGCCAAGGTGATTAAGGAAGCATATGACATGCTTGTCTTCATCAGCCAGGGCATTGAGTACAGGAGTTGGGAAATCATGTTGCAGCTATATAAAACTTGGTTAGGTCGCATATGGAGTATTGCGAGCAGCTCTGGTCACCACATTATCAGAAGGATGTGGAAGCTTTGGAGAGAATGTAAAGAAGGTTCACCAGGATGTTGCCTGGTCTCGAGGGTGTTGGCTATGAGAAGAGGTTGAATAAACTCGGATTGTTTTCACTGGAAAGACGGAGGCTGAGGGGAAACCTGATAGAGGTCTATAAAATGATGAGAGTCACAGACAGGGTGGATAGTCAGAGGCTTTTTCCAAGGGGTCAGGGAGAAGTGTCAATTACACAGGGGCACAGGTTCAGTGAGAGTGGGAAAGTTTAAGGGAGATGTGCAGGTTAGGTTTTTCACACAGCGAGTGGTGGGTGCCTGGATCGCGCTGCCGGAGGATATGGTGGAAGCAGCACATTAGCAACACAAGAGGCATGTGGATGGGTCCATGAATAGGGAGGAAATAGAGGGATACGGATGGAGTAAGGGCAGAAGGTTATTTTTTTAGTTGGGGCATCGTGATCAGCACAGGTTTGGAGGGCCGAAGGGCCTGTTCCTGTGCTGTACCTGTCTTTGTTCTTTGATAGCGAGTCATTGAACATCTCCCGCAGTGCGGGTCCAGTGCTGCCACAAATGTTTACAGAAATCCGGACCTGGTGCCTTCTCTGCCTCCATGGAGTTAATGTTCTCCGTGACCGTCCCCAATTCTAATGGTGCTTTCAGGCCCTATCTCTTCCTCCTCCACAACTGGCAAGTCCATTCCGTCAACAAACAGTCTCATCTTGGAGTCACCCTCGGAGTCTCAGTGGTGTTCAATGCCTGTTCAGGTACACTGAGGGAGAATTCAGAATGTCCAATTCAAGGGGCAGCACGGTAGCATGGTGGTTAGCATAAATGCTTCACAGCTCCAGGGTCCCAGGTTCGATTCCCGGCTGGGTCACTGTCTGTGTGGAGTCTGCACGTCCTCCCCCTGTGTGCGTGGGTTTGCTCCGGGTGCTCCGGTTTCCTCCCACAGTCCAAAGATGTGCAGGTTAGGTGGATTGGCCATGCTAAATTGCCCGTAGTGTCCTAATAAAAAAAGTAAGGTTAAGGGGGGGTTGTTGGGTTACGGGTATAGGGTGGATACGTGGGTTTGAGTAGGGTGATCATGGCTCGGCACAACATTGAGGGCCGAAGGGCCTGTTCTGTGCTGTTCTGTTCTATGTTCTATAATCACCTAACAGCACGTCTTTCGGGACTTGTGGGAGGAAACCGGAGCACCCGGAGGAAACCCAGACAGACACTGGGAGAACTGTGCAGACTCTGCACAGACTCGCAAAGGCCTCATTAATCTTATCCAGAGGGCAGCACGGTGGTGCTATGGTTAGCACTGCTGCCTACGGCGCTGAGGTCCCAAGTCTCTGGGTCACTGTCCATGTGGAGTTTGCACATTCTCGCTGTGTTTGCGTGGATTTCACCCCCACAACCCAAAGATGTGCAGGGTAGGCGATTGGCCATGCTAAATTGCCCCTTAATTGGAAAAAAAATTGGGTACTCTAAATTTATTAAAAAAAGAGAAAAATAGAAATAAAAAAAAAATTGATCTTGTCTGGCCCCATGACTAGTTTGCTGTTCCAATGTTTCATAGAGTCATTGGAGTTTTATAGAACAGATAGAGGCCCTTCAGCCCATCATGTCTGTGCTGACCATCAAGTCACTAACTATTCCTGTTTTCCAGCACTTGCTCAGTCGCACTGTGTGCAATGTCATTTCAAATGCTAATCTAAATACTTCTTCAAAGTTGTGAGGATAAAAAAAAAATGTTGTGAGGGTTCCCGCCTCTGTCACCCTTTCAGGCAACGAGTTCCAGATTCCAACCACCCTCTGGGTGAAAATATTTTTCCTCACATCTCCTCTAACCTCCTGTTCCAGTGCCTCCCCATCCTTATCCCAAAGGCCTTTTTCAGGCGGGTTAACAGGAGTATTACGGGGTTTGTGTGGGCGCATGGGACCCCGAGGGTGAGAAGGGTGTTTTTGGAGCGGGGCAGGGATAGGGGGGGCTGGCGCTGCCCAACCTCTGTGGGTATTATTGGGCTGCCAATGCAGCGATGGTGCGTAAGTGGGTAATGGACGGGGAAGGGGCAGCATGGAAGAGGATGGAGATGGCGTCCTGTGTGGGCACGAGCCTGGAGGTGCTGGTAACGGCGCCGTTGCCGCTCCCTCCAACGAGGTATACCACGAGCCAGGTGGTGGCGGCTACCCTCAAAATTTGGGGACAATGGAGACGGCACAGGGGGGAGGTGGGGGTCTCGATGGGGTCCCCGATACGGGGGAACCACCGGTTTGTTCCAGGGAGAATTGATGGCGGGTTCCTGAGTTGGTACAGGGCAGGTGTTAGGAGGTTGAGGGACCTGTTTGTGGAGGGGAGGTCTGCGAGCCTGGGTGAGTTAGAGGGGAAGTTCGGGCTCCCCCCGGGGAACATTTTTAGGTACATGCAGGTTAGGGCGTTTGCCAGGCAGCAGGTGGCGGGGTTCCGTCTGTTGCCCCCGCGTGGGGTCCAGGACAGGGTGCTCTCGGGGGTGTGGGTTAGAGCGGGGAGGATTTTGGATGTGTACCAAGTGATGCAGGAGGTAGACGCGGCCTTGGTGGAGGAGCGGAAGGGTAAATGGGAAGAGGAGCTGGGTGAGGAGCTTGAGGAGGGGACGTGAGCGGATGCTCTGGAAAGAGTAAACTCCTCCTTCTCTTGTGCGAGGCTTAGCCTCATACAGTTCAAGGTGCTACATATGGCTCATATGACCGGGACGAGGATGAGTAGGTTCTTTGGGGACGAGGACAGGTGTGCTAGGTGCTCGGGGAGCCCAGCGAACCATGCCCATATGTTTTGGGCGTGCCCAGCGCTGGGAGAATTTTGGAAGGGGGTAGCAAGGACGGTGTCGAGGGTGGTGGGATCCAGGGTCAAGCCAGGCTGGGGACTCGCAATTTTTGGGGTTGCAGTGGAGCTGGGAGTGCAGGAGGCGATAGAGGCCGGTGTTCTGGCCTTTGCGTCCCTAGTAGCCCGGCGGAGGATTCTTCTTCAGTGGAAGGATGTGAGGCCCCCAAGTGTGGAGGCCTGGATCAATGATATGGCGGGGTTTATGAAATTGGAGAGGGTGAAATTTGCTCTGAGGGGATCAGTGCAGGGGTTTTTCAGGCGGCGGCAGCATTTCCTTGACTTCCTGGAAGAACGGTAGGAAAATAGGCCGGCAGCAGCAGCAACGGGGGGGGGGGGGGGGGGGGGGGGGGGGCGTTTCTGTGGGTTGGGTCGAAGGGACGCGTATATGTGTTCTTTGTTTATGACGGGCGTTAATCTATTTCTTCTTTTTTGTATTTACCGGGGGAGGGGGGGGTTGCTCTTTTTTGTTTCCTCAGTTGTCAATCTTTTCTGTTATTGATATTTTGTAAAAATCTGAATAAAAATTATTTTTTTAAAAAGGGAGGTAGGCAGAATGTGGGTAATTATAGGCCAGGTAGCTTAACTTCGGTAGTAGGGAAGATGCTGGAATCTATCATCAGGGAAGAAATAGCGAGGCATCTGGATAGAAATTGTCCCATTGGGCAGACGCAGCATGGGTTCGTAAAAGGCAGGTCGTGCCTAACTAATTTAGTGGAATTTTTTGAGGATATTACCAGTGCAGTAGATAACGGGGAGCCGATGGATGTGGTATATCTGGATTTCCAGAAAGCCTTTGACAAGGTGCCACACAAAAGGTTGCTGCATAAGATAAAGATGCATGGCATTAAGGGTAAAGTAGTAGCATGGATAGAGGATTGGTTAATTAATAGAAAGCAAAGAGAGGGGATTAATGGGTGTTTCTCTGGTTGGCAATCAGTAGCTAGTGTCCCTCAGGGATCCGTGTTGGGCCCACACTTGTTCACCATTTACATTGATGATTTGGAGTTGGGGACCAAGGGCAATGTGTCCAAGTTTGCAGATGACACTAAGATGAGTGGTAAAGCAAAAAGTGCAGAGGATACTGGAAGTCTGCAGAGGGATTTGGATAGGTTAAGTGAATGGGCTAGGGTCTGGCAGATGGAATACAATGAAGACAAATGTGAGGTTATCCATTTTGGTAGGAATAACAGTAAATGGGATTATTATTTAAGTGATAAAATATTAAAACATGCTGCTGTGCAGAGAGACCTGGGTGTGCTAGTGCATGAGTTGCAAAAAGTTGGTTTACAGGTGCAACAGGTGATTAAGAAGGCAAATGGAATTTTGTCCTTCATTGCTAGAGGGATGGAGTTTAAGACTAGGGAGGTTATGTTGCAATTGTATAAGGTGTTAGTGAGGCCACACCTGGAGTATTGTGTTCAGTTTTGGTCTCCTTACTTGAGAAAGGACATACTGGCACTGGAGGGTGTGCAGAGGAGATTCACTAGGTTAATCCCAGAGCTGAAGGGGTTGGATTACGAGGAGAGGTTGAGTAGACTGGGACTGTACTCGTTGGAATTTAGAAGGATGAGGGGGGATCTTATAGAAACATTTAAAATTATGACGGAATAGATAGGATAGATGCGGGCAGGTTGTTTCCACTGGCGGGTGACAGCAGAATTAGGGGGCATAGCCTCAAAATAAGGGGAAGTAGATTTAGGACTGAGTTTAGGAGGAACTTCTTCACCCAAAGGGTTGTGAATCTATGGAATTCCTTGCCCAGTGAAGCAGTTGAGGCTCCTTCATTACATGTTTTTAAGGTAAAGATAGATAGTTTTTTGAAGAATAAAGGGATTAAGGGTTATGGTGTTCGGGCCGGAAAGTGGAGCTGAGTCCACAAAAGATCAGCCATGATCTAATTGAATGGCGGAGCAGGCTCGAGGGGCCAGGTGGCCGACTCCTGCTCCTAGTTCTTATGTTCTTATCCAATCTCCACGCCTAATGTTGAAAAGGACCCAAATGCACAAAATGATGTGAGATCATTGCTGAGTACCCGCCCTCTTCACCCCAGGAAGGAGAGATCTACTCGCCACAAAAAGTCAATCCGAAAGTAAACCTGATGAACATGGGAGAAAAAAGAAAAGCCCCTATCAGTCGACGCAAAATCCGCCACGGATCTGCCTCCGCATCGGCTCCATAAAAGCCAACAATGCTTTTGCCACCCCTGATGGAATCAGAGACTTGGGTCTAGATCGGTCCAATCGAGGGTCTAAAACACAATTTAACTCTGACCTGGACCTTCTGGGCATTTCTCTTACGTGGGAACCATATCCCATCCAATTAGTTACGTTTTAACCCAATTACCCACCAGAAAATGGGTGAAAATGGCCAAAAACAAAGTACCCAGACAGGAGCCACCTGGTGTGAGACTCCTCCCTACAAGCCATCACCAGCGTGCCGCTAATTTGTTCAATTATATCACAGTCCGTTTCCCGGATTTCTGTACTTACATCATCTTTCTCCATAATAAACGCAGAGGCAAAAAAACGATTTAAAACCTTACCTACGTCTCCCAGCTCCACACACACATTTCACTTTGGTCTCTAATGGGCCCTACTCTTTTCCTGGTTACCCTCTTGCCCTGAATATATTTACAAGACACTTTGGGAGTTTCCTTATTTTGCCCACCAGTGTTTTTTCATGCCTCCTCTTTGCTCTCCTAACTTCTTTATTAAGTAACCCCCACCCTTGCACTTTGCTCTATCTGGGGCTTCCACTATTTTGAGCCCCTTGTACCTGCCATAAAACTCCCTTTTTGTTCTTTATCCAATCCTGTATGTGCTTTGACATCCAGGGTTCTCTGGAATTGTTGGTCCCGCCCTTTACCTTTGATGGAAATATGTTGGCCTGTACTCTCTATTTCCTCTTTGTATGACTCCCACTGTTCTGATGTGGATTCATGGGACAAGTATTCATGCCTGGAAAAGATTGACAGACTGAGGGGTGACCTTATTGAGGTCTATGGAAGAGCAACACTGGAGGCCATCGATATAAGATGGTGACCAAGAAATCCAGTAGGAAATTGAAAAAGAGTGGCGGGAATGTGGAAATCGCTCCCACAAGGAGTGTTTGAAGCAAATAATTTGTGCACATTTAAGAGGAGGTAGACGTGAATATAGGGAGAAGGGAATAGTGGATTCCAATGATTGGTTTAGATGAAGAATTATGGGAAGGACCTTGAGTAGAGCTATAGGGCTTGGATGGACTGGTTGAACCAAATGGCCTGTTTACATGCTGTACATTAATAATGACCAAATTGATTTGGAAAATGCTGGCTATGTTGTTGGACTGATCTTTGGTATTCAGTTACTTTTTGTTTTTTTTAAATCTTGAGATCTCAGTGTCACTGGCTAGGCCACTATTTATTGCCCTCAAGTAGGTGGTGGTGAGCAGCCTTCTTGAACTGCTGCGCTGTCCATGTGGTGTAGGTACACCTACAGTGCTGTCAGGGAGGGAGTTCTGGGATTTTGACCCAACGACAGTGAAGGAACGCCGATATATTTCCAAGTCAGGATGGTGTGTGGCTCGGAGGGGAACCTCCAGGTCGCTGTCTTCCCGGGTATCTGCCGCCCTTGTCCTTCCAGCTGGTAGAGGACCGGGTTTGGGAAGTGTTATCAAAGAAGCTGCTGTATCCTTGTGAAGGAAGATTTCAAAAAATGTTTTGCCTGGATGGATGTCAACCTGATGAAGACAAATGAAAAGTCGGCTGTGGGATTATCAGCATAGGTCAAAGGGCAGGGTTTGGAGAGGGTATGAATGCTAGGAGGAGGGTTTGGAGAGGGTTTGAATGCGGGGAGCAGGGTTTGGAGAGGGTTTGAATGCTAGGAGCAGGGTTTGGAGAGGGTATGAATACTAAGAGGGTTTGGAGAGGGTATGAATACTAGGGGCAGGGTTTGGAGAGAGTTTGAATGCTAGGAGGGTTTGGAGTGGGTGTGAATGCTAGGAGAAGGGTTTGGAGAGGTAATGAATGCTAGGAGGAGGGTTTGGAGAGGGTTTGAATGCTGGGAGGAGGGTTTGGAGAGGGTTTGAATACTAAGAGGGTTTGGAGTGGGTATGAATGCTAGGAGGAGGGTTTGGAGAGGGTATGAATACTAAGAGGGTTTGGAGAGGGTATGAATACTAGGGGCTGGGTTTGGAGAGGGTTTGAATGCTAGGGGCAGGGTTTGGAGAGAGTTTGAATGCTAGGAGGGTTTGGAGTGGGTATGAATGCTAGGAGGAGGGTTTGGAGAGGGTTTGAATGCTAGGGGCAGGGTTTGGAGAGGGTTTGAATGCTAGGGGCTGGGTTTGGAGAGGGTTTGAATGCTCGGAGGGTTTGGAGAGGGTTTGAATGTGAGGAGGAGGGTTTGGAGAGGGTTTGAATGCTAGGAGGAGGGTTTGGAGAGGGTTTGAATGCTAGGAGGAGGGTTTGAAGAGGGAATGAATGCTAGGAGCAGGGTTTGGAGAGGGTATGAATGCTAGGAGGAGGGTTTGAAGAGGGAATGAATGCGGGGAGCAGGGTTTGGAGAGGGTTTGAATGCTAGGGGCAGGGTTTGGAGAGGGTTTGAATGCTAGGGGCACGGTTTGGAGAGGGTTTGAATGCTGGGAGGAGGGTTTGGAGGAGGGTTTGAATGTGAGGAGCAGGGTTTGGAGAGAGTTTGAATGCTAGGAGGAGGGTTTGGAGAGGGTTTGAATGTGAGGAGCAGGGTTTGGAGAGAGTTTGAATGCTAGGAGCAGGGTTTGGAGAGGGTTTGAATGCTGAGAACAGGGTTTGGAGAGGGTTTGAATGCTCGGAGCAGGGTTTGGAGAGAGTTTGAATGTGAGGAGCAGGGTTTGGAGAGGGTTTGAATGCTCGGAGCAGGGTTTGGAGAGAGTTTGAATGTGAGGAGGAGGGTTTGGAGAGGGTTTGAATGCTAGGGGCTGGGTTTGGAGAGGGTTTGAATGCTAGGAGGAGGGTTTGGAGAGGGTTTGGATGCTAGGAGGAGGGTTTGGAGAGGGTTTGAATGCTAGGAGCAGGGTTTGGAGAGGGTTTGAATGCTAGGAGGAGGGTTTGGAGAGGGTTTGAATGCTAGGAGGAGGGTTTGGAGAGGGTTTGGATGCTAGGAGGAGGGTTTGGAGAGGGTTTGAATGCTAGGGGCTGGGTTTGGAAAGAGTTTGAATGCAAGGAGCAGGGTTTGGAGAGGGTTTGAATGCTAGGAGGAGGGTTTGGAGAGGGTTTGAATGTGAGGAGCTGGGTTTGGAGAGGGTTTGGATGCTAGGGGCTGGGTTTGGAGAGGGTTTGAATGCTAGGAGGAGGGTTTGGAGAGGGTTTGAATGCTAGGAGGAGTTTTAGAGAGGGTTTGGATGTGAGGAGCTCGGTTTGGAGAGGGTTTGAATGCTAGGAGGAGTTTTAGAGAGGGTCTGAATGCTCGGAGCAGGGTTTGGAGGAGGGTTTGGATGCTAGGGGCAGGGTTTGGAGAGGGTTGAATGCGAAGAGGGTTTGGAGAGGGTTTGAATGTGAGGAGGAGGGTTTGGAGAGGGTTTGAATGCTCGGAACAGCGTTTGGAGAGGGTTTGAATGTGAGGAGGAGGGTTTGGAGAGGGTTTGGATGCTAGGAGCAGGGTTTGGAGAGGGTTTGAATGCAGAGAGCAGGGTTTGGAGAGGGTTTGAATGCTAGGAGGAGGGTTTGGAGAGGGTTTGAATGTGAGGAGCAGGGTTTGGAGAGGGTTTGAATGCTAGGAGGAGGGTTTGGAGAGGGTTTGGATGCTAGGAGCAGGGTTGGAGAGGGTTTGAATGCTAGGGGCTGGGTTTGGAAAGGGTTTGAATGCTAGGGGCAGGGTTTGGAGTGGGTATGAATGCTAGGAGGAGGGTTTGGAGAGGGTTTGAATGCTAGGAGCAGGGTTTTAAGAGGGCATGAATGCTAGGAGCAGGGTTTGGAGAGGGTTTGAATGCTAGGAGCAGGGTTTGGAGAGGGTTTGAATACTAAGAGCAGGTTTTGGAGGGGGTTTGAATACTAAGAGCAGGGTTTGGAGAGGGTTTTGAATGCTCGGAGCAGCGTTTGGAGAGGGTTTGAATGCTAAGAGGGTTTGGAGAGGGTTTGAATGCTCGGAGCAGCGTTTGGCGAGGGTTTGAATGTGAGGAGGAGGGTTTGGAGAGGGTTTGAATGCTAAGAGCGGGTATGTAGTACGGCAGAGGGACATGAGCAGGAATGATGTGGCTGGATGAGTGACCAATACTAGAGGACAATATGGGGAGACTCTCCTGTCAGCAAGCTGAAGAATGGTTACAATTACCTGGATTTACCCATTTGAGTAATTTTCCTGTGAAGATATTCAGGCAATATCCTGAAACCTCATCACTGTTAGTAACATTCAGAAAGACAGGACAGTGGGTGTGATGAAGTATGATGGGAGGATGCTTGTGGAGTATAAATGGTGGATTAGACTAGTTAGATGAATGGCCTTGTTTCTGAGCTGTAATTTCAACGTAATTCACTAAATTTGTGACTCTGTGCTATGACATCTGCCAATTAATGATGGAGTGTCCTATGTTGATAAAATTGTTGATACAGTCCCAATTTAACAAAGCTTTGAATTTCTCCACAATGCAAGTTTTTTTTTAACAGACAATTTTATTGAGGTATTCTTGGCGTTGTAAACAGTAACAATATACATTTGTGTGCAGATACCAATTACAAAAAACATAGTGCAAATAACAGTACCACTCTCGCAGACAGACCCGCCTATTCTTCCCCCCTACGCTACACTATTCTTCCCCCCCTGACGATTAGTTCCCCGCGAAGAAGTCGATGAATGGTTGCCACCTCCGGGCGAACCCCGATAGTGATCCTCGTTAGGCGAACTTGATTTTTTCCAAGCCGAGAAAGCTTGCCATGTCCGACAGCCATACTTCGGTCTTTGGGGGCTTTGGGTCCCTCCAGGCTAACAGTATCCGTCGCCGGGCTATCAGGGAAGCAAAGGCCACAACGTCGGCTTCTATCCCCTCCTGGACTCCCGGGTCTTCCGATACCCCAAAAATCGCCACCTCTGGACTCATCGCCACCCTTGTTTTCAGTACCCGGGATATGATGTCCGCAAATCCCTGCCAGTATCCCCTGAGTTTTGGATACGCCCAGAACATGTGGACATGGTTCGCTGGTCCTCCCCCACATCTAGCACACTTGTCCTCCAGCCAAAAGAATTTGTTCATCCAGGCCACCGTCATGTGGGCTCGGTGAACCACCTTGAACTGAATCAGACCGAGCCTGGCACATGTTGCGGTTGCACTTACCCTCCTCAGAGCGTCTGCCCACACGCCTCCCTCCAACTCCCCACCAAGCTCCTCCTCCCACTTGGGTTTCAGTTCCTCGGTCCCTGTGTCCTCCGCTCCCATAAGCTCCTTATTAATATCCGAGACTCTCCCCTCTCCTACCTCACCCCCGGAAATTACCCTGTCCTGGATCCCCCTTGGTGGAAGGCGTGGAAAGGACGGGACCCGTCTACGTACGAAATCCCGCACCTGCAAGTACCGAAAGTCATTCCCCCTCACCAGCCCGAACTTCTCCCCCAGCACCCTCATGTTCGCAAAGCTCCCTTCCAGGAACAAGTCGCCCATCCTTCCCACCACCGCCCTCCGCCACTCTCGGAACCCTCCATCCATCTTCCCCGGGACAAATCGGTGGTTGTCACATATTAGGGACCAGACCGACGCTCCCACTTCCCCTGCATGCTTCCTCCATTGGCCCCAAATCCGCAAAGCCGCCACCACTACAGGGCTGGTGGAGTACCTGGCCGGGGGAAACAGCAGGGGAGCCATGACCAGGGCTGCCAAGCTGGTGCCCCTGCACGAAGCAGCCTCCACCCTCCACAATGCAAGTTGTCTGTAAGTAATTTTTCTGCTGCATAGTTGATGTTCTGTATAGAACCTTAGTTAGGCCACACTTGGAGTATAGTGTTCAATTCTGGTCGCCACACTACCAGAAGGATGTGGAGGATTTAGAGAGGGTGCAGAAGAGATTTACCAGGATGTTGCCTGGTATGGAGGGCATTAGCTATGAGGAGCGGTTAAATGAACTCAGTTTGTTCTCACTGGAACGACAGAGGTCAGGGGTGACCTGATAGAGGTCTACAAAATTATGAGCGGCATAGACAGAGTGGATAGTCAGAGGCTTTTCCCCAGGGTAGAGGGGTCAATTACTAGGGGGCATAGGGTTACGGTGCGAGGGGCAAGGTTTAGAGGAGATGTACGAGGCAACTTTTTGCCTCGCTTCACAATCGCTTCACAGCTCCAGGGTCCCAGGTTCGATTCCGGCTTGGGTCACTGTCTGTGCGGAGTCTGCACATCCTCCCCGTGTGTGCGTGGGTTTCCTCCGGGTGCTCCGGTTTCCTCCCACAGTCCAAAGATGTGCAGGTTAGGTGGATTGGACATGATAAATTGCCCTTAGTGTCCAAAATTGCCCTTAGTGTTGGGTGGGGTTACTGGGTTATGGGGATAGGGTGGAGGTGTTAACCTTGGGTAGGGTGCTCTTTCCAGGAGCCGGTGCAGACTCGATGGGTCGAATGGCCTCCTTCTGCACTGTAAATTCTATGATTCAATGATCTTGACAAATACATGAATAGGATGGGAACAGAGGGATACGGACCCCGGAAGTGTAGAAGATTTTAGTTTAGATGGGCAGCACGGTCGGCACAGGCTTGGAGGGCTGAAGGGCCTGTTCCTGTGCTGTACTTTTCTGTGTTCTTTGTTCCCCCAGGTGTTATGGAGTAATTAATAGTGCTGCCTGTTGTGACAGGCGGTGTGCAGGAGGCGAGTGGCAGAGTAGGTGAACAGATTCTGGTGATCTTTCTAACTCTGCTGTCTTTGATCAGGAGCTCGTGCTGGTCGAGGATGTCTGGAGAGGGGAGGCTCAGGATTTACTCACTCAGATCGCTAAACTTCAGGAAGAAAACAAACAGCTGGCGATGAACGTTTCCCACAAGGACGTGAACCTGACTGAGGAAGAAATCCTGAAACAGGAAGGTAAAAACAAGAAGATTCCTCAACTCACCATTCATTGTCAGCAGCCTGTGGAGAGACCAGCCTGTGGTTGGCTGAGCAGACTCCAAGCATTTTCTGAAATTCTTTCCAGGAGAGTTTGAGATTGAACCTTTACCTGCAATGCAGGGGATGTAGCGGCCCCCCTAAAATGGCGTCTGCAGCCCACGGCCTGGCCTTGGACAAGCCTGGTCTAGACTTACCCTCCTCTTATAGCAGCACGGTGGCACAGTGGTTAGCACTGCTGCCTCACAGCACCAGCAACCCGGATTCAATTCCGGCCTTGGGTGACTCTGTGAGTCTGCACGTTCTCCCCGTGTGTGCTCCGGTTTCCTCCCACAGTCCAAAGATGTGCAGGTTAAGTAGGGTTATGGGGATAGGGTGGGGACGTGGGCAGAGGTAGGGTGCTCTTTCAGGTGGTCGGTGTAGACTCGATGGGTTGAATGGTCTCCTTCTGCACTGGAGGAATTTTATGTTCTATGTACTGACAGAGGCCCCATCTACCCCCTCAGCTGGATGTCAAAATTCCCATAGTGCTCAGCAGGAGAGTTCTCCCCAGTGTCCTGGGCAAGATTTATTCCTCAATCAGCATCACGATCATAACCTAACATCCGTCTTTGGGGAAATCTTAACATCTGTCATTGGGGAGAATGTTGGAATTCTTTTTATTAAGCAATTGGTAGCAGGACATTTCAAGAATAAGCAGCACAGTGACACAGGGGTTAGCACTGCTGCCTCACTGCACCAGGTTCAATTCCAGCCTCAGGTGACTGTCTGTGCGCAGTCTGCATGTTTTCCTCATGTCTGTGTGGGTTTCCTCCGGGTGCTCCGGTTTCCTCCCACAGTCCAAAGATGTGCAGGTTAGGTGGATTGGCCGTGCTGAAATGCAGACTTGATGGGATAAATGATCTCCTGCACTGCAGCGATTCTATGATTCTAAGAATCACAAAATAATAATGCAGCGTTGACATGGTTTTCTGAAAGGGAAATCATGTTTGCCAAATTTATCTGAGTTCTTTGAGGATGTGACCAGCAGGGTTGGATATAAGGAAACCAGTAGATGTAGTGTATTTAGATTTGCGGAAAGTATTTAATAACATGCCAAACGACACAAGACAAGAGCTCATGGTGTTTGCATGGATAGATGATTGGCTGACTGACAGAAACCAGAAAGTTGGGATAAATTGGACATTTTCAGATGGACAAACTATGCCAAGTGGACTGACACCAGGGTCAATGTTGCGGCATCAACTGTTTACAGTTTACACTGATGACTTGGATGAGGGGCCGAATGTATTATAGCCAAATCTGCTGACAATACGAAGATAGGTAGGGAAGCAATTGAGTAAACGTTGTGTTATCCAGCACTCTCCCAACCGCAGCGATTTACTATCTGGAATTTCTGCTGTTCCCCTAATACAAATCGTCACTTTACCAACCAAAGTTATCCAGTAGTATCCATAACTGTAGACTGTAAGATTTTATACTTTAGTGTTGGAAATCACAACTATTTTGAGTATTTGCATATTAGTAGATGTCTCAAGTATTTGGGCAACACGGTAGCATTGTGGATAGCACAATTGCTTCACAGCTCCAGGGTCCCAGGTTCGATTCCGGCTTGGGTCACTGTCTGTGCGGAGTCTGCACATCCTCCCCGTGTCTGCGTGGGTTTCCTCCGGGTGCTCCGGTTTCCTCCCACAGTCCAAAGATGTGCAGGTTAGGTGGATTGGCCATGATAAATTGCCCATAGTGTCCAAAATTGCCCTTAGTTTTGGGTGGGGTTACTGAGTTATGGGGATAGGGTGGAGGTGTTGACCGCGGGTAGGGTGCTCTTTCCAAGAGCCGGTGCTGACTCGATGGGCCGAATGGCCTCCTTCTGCACTGTAAATTCTATGATAATCTATTCAACTCTGTTCTATTGGTGAATGGAACTCTCCATTATCCGGCATTTTAACCGGCACCTCCCATTCTCCTTGCATGCCGGATAATAAAGATTTTGCCGTATTATTTAAATGCAGAGAGGCTGCGGAATGCTATGCTACAGAGTGATCTGGGTGCCTTTGTACACAACTCACTAAAAGTTAGCATACAGGTACTTAACGTAATTAAGACAAATAGGCTATTGCAAGGAGGCAGACTATAAAGTGAGAAAGCCTTGCTAC
This sequence comes from Scyliorhinus canicula, assembly GCF_902713615.1. NCBI lineage: Eukaryota > Metazoa > Chordata > Chondrichthyes > Carcharhiniformes > Scyliorhinidae > Scyliorhinus > Scyliorhinus canicula. The sequence continues at coordinate 2,094,308 of NC_052146.1, forward strand.
AATTGTACAGGGCATTGATGAGACCGCATCTAGAGTGCTGGTCCCTTGTGGGGTGGCACTGTAGCACAGTGGTTAGCACTGCTTCCTCACAGGGTCCCGGGTTGAATTCCAGCCTTGGGTGACTGCCTGAGGGGTGTTTGCGCTTTCTTCCTGTGTCTGCATGGGTTTTCTCCGAAGATGTGGAGGTTAGGCGGATTGGCTGTGCTAAATTGCCTCTTAGTGTCTAAAAAAAGAGGTTAGTGTGATTACTGGGTTACGGGAGTAGGGTGGAGGTGTGGGCTTAAGTGGGCGGCACGGGAGCACAGTGGTTAGCATTGTTGTTTCATAGCTGCAGGGACCCAGGTTTGATTCCCGGCTTGGGTCACTGTTTACGTGGAATCTGCATGTTCTCCCTGTGTCTGCGTGGGTTTCCTCCGGGTGCTCCGGTTTCCTCCCACAAGTCCCTAATGACGTGCTGTTAGGTGAATTGGACATTCTGAATTCTCTCTCTGTGTACCCAAACAGGCGCCGGAATGTGGCGACTAGGGGATTTTCACAGTAACTTCATTGCAGTGTTAATGTAAGCCTACTTGTGACAATAAAGATGATTAAAAAGTAGAGTGAGCTTTCCAAGGGCCAGTGCAGACGCGTTGGGCCAAATGGTCTCCTGCACTGTAGGGATCTAGGATTCTATTTTATTCTATTCTACTGGAAGCAATTCATAGAAGGTTCACTGGGTTAACTGCTGGGATGAAGGGGCCATGAGAAAAGGTTGAGTATGTTGGGCCTATACTCACTGGAGTCTGGAAGAATCAGAGGTAATCTTATTGAAAGATAAGATTGCAAGGGGGCTTGACAGGGTGGATGCTGGGGGGCTGTTTCCCCTGTGGGAGAATCTAGAAATCGGGCTCTCCCGTTAAGGTAGAGGTGAGGAGAAATGTCTGTCTATGGGTAGTTAATCTTTGGAATTCTCGGCCTCAAAGAGCAATGGAGGCCGGCTTCACTGAATCTATTCAGGACATATTTTTGATCTTCATGGAAGTCGAGAGTTATCGGGAGGGTGGGAGGATTGGTGGGGGCAGGCAGGAAAATGGGGTTACGGCCACAATCAGATCGGCCAAAATCTCTGAACCGGGCTTGAGGGGCCGAATGGCCCGCTCCTGTTTTCTCTGCTTTTCTGTTGCTTGTGGGAGCTCGATGTGTGCGAATTTGCTGCCGTGTTACCGACAGTAATGTCTACGCTTCAGAGATACTCCAGTGGCTGTGAAGCCTGAGGTTAAGAGGGGCTTTGGAATCTGATTGTTTCCTGCACGATTGTGCGTTCGATATATCCAGACACACTTTCCTTTCGCACACAAGGCAGGCTGTTGAATGTGGACAAAAAAGTTTGACCCTTCAAATAATACCCCCACTTGCACAGCATGCTTTATCCTAAAATGCCTCAAACAATGAGTGAGATTTTGAAGTGCATCACAACCACAGGCGATATTTTTAGTACCCTGGATGTGATGTGAGTACTAAAATAGAAACAGAATTCAAAAGCTGCCATCAAAATATCTGAGAGACCTCTGACATTAAATTGTCAAGTTATTTTTGTTTCCTGGCTGTTTTAAGCTGAGACTCAATCTTGTGGCCCTCCCCTGCCCCTTTCCAAGGCCTGAATAGATTAGCAGCTGTTTGGTTCTAACAGCACGGTGCATGTACCTACACCTCATGGGCTGCAGTGGGTCAAGGAGGCGGCTCGCCATCTCCTCTCTAGGGCAATTAGGGAAGGGCAATAAATGGCGGCCAAGCCAGCAACACCCACATCCCATCAATGAATTTAAAAAGGCCGACAGATGAACGAGAACCTGCTGAGGAAACTCCCATGATCACCACACACCTCGTAAATCTGACAGTGTGACACCCAAAGCGTGAAGTCTACATAGAATCAGAGAATCCCCATTGTGCAAAAGGAGGCCCTTCAGCCCATCTGGTCTGCACCGACCCACCGAAAGAGCACCTTACCTAGGCCCACTCCCCTTATCCTCATAACCCCAACTCACCTGCTCATCTTTGACTGCGCTGGAGGGTAAGGACTGCGCTGGAGGGTAAGGACTGCGCTGGAGGGTAAGGACTGCGCTGGAGGGCAAGGACTGCGCTGGAGGGCAAGGACTGCGCTGGAGGGCAAGGACTGCGCAGGAGGGCAGGGACTGCGCTGGAGGGCAGGGACTGCGCTGGAGGGCAGGGACTGCGCCGGAGGGCAGGGACTGCGCCGGAGGGCAGGGACTGCGCCGGAGGGCAGGGACTGCGCCGGAGGGCAGGGACTGCGCCGGGGGGCAGGGACTGCGCCGGGGGGCAGGGACGGCGCCGGGGGGCAGGGACGGCGCCGGGGGGCAGGGACGGCGCCGGGGGGCAGGGACGGCGCCGGGGGGCAGGGACGGCGCCGGGGGGCAGGGACGGCGCCGGGGGGCAGGGACTGCCCTGGAGGGCAAGGACTGCGCCAAGCAGTTCGGCGCCGGCTGGCATGGCACCAGCCCTGCCAGTGCCAGCCTAGCCCCTGAAGGTGTGGAGGATTCTGCACCTTCCGGGCGACCCGACACCGGAGTGATTTACGCCACTCCTAGGCGCTGGACGGCCGTCCCGCTGGGTAGGGGAGAATCCCGCCCCTGATCTCAAGTATATATTGTGTTTTTGAGGGCAGCGTGATGCACAGTGGGTTAACACTGCTGCCTCATGGCGCCGAGGTCTCAGGTTCGATCCCGGCTCTGGGTCACTGTCCGTGTGGAGTTTGCACATTCTCCCCGTGTTTGCGTGGGTTTCACCCCCACAACACAAAGATGTGCAGGGTAGGTGGATTGGCCACGCTAAATTGCCCCTTAATTGGAAAGAAACGAATTGGTTACTCTAAATTTATAAAAATAAAAGAGTATATTATGTTTTATGTGACAGTTTCCAGTCACAAAGAACACAGCTTTGAAACCTGCAAACATGCCAGAGATGTCCACATTGCTGAAAATTGGACAGTTGGAAAAGAATTGCCTCTCACTTCCTGTCATTGACTAATATCACTCACTTGTCTTTCAGCTGGGATGTCAGAAAAGGAATGGCAAGTGATGAAGAAGCTGAAGGAGGTGGTTGATAAACAACGGGACGAGCTGAGAGCTAAAGACCGAGAATTAACTCTGAAAAACGAAGATGTGGAGGCAGTAAGTGTTGACCCCTTTAGCATGGACTCAGATTAGCAGTGATGAAGGGAATGTGACTTGTAATATTGTTGGACCTTCCTCTCTTTCCTGCTTCCAGGGACATTGTTACAATAATTCATTGATGTTTGGATGGAAGTGTATTAATAATAATAATCTTTATTATTGTCACAAGTAGACTTACATTAACACTGCAATGAAGTTACTGTGAAAATCCCCTAGTCGCCACATTTCAGCGCCTGTTCGGGTACACGGAAGGAGAATTCAGAATGTCCAATTCATCTAACAGCACGTCTTTCGGGACTTGTGGGAGGAAACCGGAGCACCCGGAGGACATCCACACAGACAGGGGGAGAACGTGCAGACTCTGCACAGTGACCCAAGCTGGGAATCGAACCTGGGACCCTGGCACTGTGAAGCAACAGTGCAAACCACTGTGCTACCGTGCAGATCCATTCCGAGCATTGGGTGAAAAGTGTTCTCAGACTTTTGTATCTCCTGCCCGATGGAAGAAGTTGGAAAAGTGAGTAAGCCGGGTGGGAGGGATCCTTGATTATGCTGCCCGCTTTCCCCCGGCAGCGGGAGGTGTAGATGGAGTCCATGGATAGGAGGCGGGTTCGTGTGATGGGCTGGGCGGTGTTCACGACTCTCTGAAGTTTCTTGCGGTCCTGGGCCGAGCAGTTGCCATACCAGGCTGTGATGCAGCCCGATAGGATGCTTTCTATGGTGCATCTGTAAAAGTTGGTAAGGGTTAATGTGGACATGCCGAATTTCCTTAGTTTCCTGAGGAAGTATAGGCGCTGTTGTGCTTCCTTGGTGGTAGCGTCGACGTGGGTGGACCAGGACAGATTATTGGTGATGTGCACACCGAGGAATTTGAAACTGTCAACCATCTCGCGGAGAGGTAGCACAGTGGTTAGCACTGGTTTCCTCCCACAGTCCAAAGATGTGCAGGGAGGATTGTCCATGCTAAATTGCCCTTAGTGTCCAAAGAAAAGGTGGGGTGGGGATACTGGGTTACAGGGATGGGGTGGAGGTGTGAGTAGGGTGCTCTTTCCAAGGGCCGGTGCAGATTCGATGGGCTGAATGGCCTCCTTCTGCACTGTAAATTCTATGATTCTGTGATCTTCACCTCGGCCCCGTTGATGCTGACAGGGGTGTGTACAGTACTTTGCTTCCTGAAGTCAATGACCAGCTCTTTAGTTTTGCCGGCATTGAGGGAGAGATTGTTGTCGTTACACCACTCCACTAGGTTCTCTATCTCCCTCCTGTTTTTTTAGAAAATATTTTATTGAGGCACTTATAATTTTAACATTTTAAACAACAGTGCGGTCCGACACATGCAAAAACGCCACAATAGCATACCCAACTCTCCCCCTCTCCGCCTCCCTAACCCCTAGCGACCTCTATGATAGATTCCCTGACCTTATTCTTCACTTCCAGGCCTCCTCCTCTCTCTCTCTTCCTCCCACTTCCTCTTCACCTCCCCGATTGGGACCCCTCCCCACTCCATCAGTTCCATATATATTTCTGAGACCCTCCCCTCCCCAACCCCTGTTTTAGACATCACCTTATCCTGTCATCCCCTTAGAGGGAGGCGAGGGAAGCTTGGAACCTGCCTCCGGACAAAGTCCCGGACCGGCAGGTTACTGAATCTGTTCCCACCGTGAAATCAAACTACTGCTCTAATCTCTCCAGGCTCGGGAAACCCTCCTCAATGAAGAGATCCCCAAATCTCTCAATCCCTGCCCGCAGCCACCTCCTAAAGCTCCCATCCAGCCCCCCCCCACGGAGCAAACCGATGATTATTGAATATCGGTGCCCACACCGACACCCCCTTCAAACCCATGTGCTGCCGCCATGGCCCCCACACTCTCAGGGCTACCACTACCGCCGGGCTTGTGGAGTAGCGAGCCGGCGAGAATGGCAGGGGTGCCGTTAACAGTGCCCTTGCAAGATGCCACCTCCACTCGCTCCCACACCAAACCCTCCACCATTACCCATTTCCTAATCATCAAAATATTGGCTGCCCAGCAATAGTTAATAAAGTTCCGAAGAGCCAAACCCCTCTCCCCACGCCCAGCTCAAGAAGGACCTTCTTCACCCTCGGGGCTTTCCCGGCCCATATAAACCCCGGGATCGCCGCGTTCATCTTCCTAAAAAATGCTTTGGGGATGAAGATTGGAAGATACTGAAACAAGAACAGCAATCTCGGGAGGACTGTCATCTTCATAGTCTGTACCCTCCCCGCCAGCGACAGCGGGAGCACGTCCCACCTTCGGAAGTCCCCTTTCATTTGCTCAATCCCTGCCCGAACCCAAACCTTCCCAGGACATCCCACAGGTACCTCCACTCCACCCGATCAAAGGCCTTTTCTGTGTCCGTGGCCACCGCCACCTCGACCTTGCGCCCCTCCGCAGGCATCATTATTACATTTAGGAGCCGCCAAATGTTGGATGTCAGGTGGTCGTCCCTTCCCAAATTCCATCTGGTCCTCCCCTATTACCCCCGGAACACAATCCTCTATGCGCATGGCCAAGATCTTTGCCAGCATCCACATTTAGCAGGGAGATTGGCCTGTACAACCCACAGCTCTCTGGATCCTTAGCCTCCGGTTTCCTCAGCTGATGCGCCAGCATCCTATTGGCTTTTTCCCCATATTCATACACCACCCCCTTCACCCTCCTCAGCTGTCCCTCCGCCTTACCTGTGGACAGGAGCCCAAATTCCAGCTGCAGTCTCTGATGCTTGTCATCCGGGAGACTCCACCTGTAAAATTTCGCCTCCCAGTCTGTCCAACTCCGCCCCCTCAGCCTTCTCCTTATGGGCCCGAATTGAGATGAGTTCCCCCCTGATAACCCCTTCCGTGCCTCCCAAACCACCCCAGCTGAAACCTCACCTGTATCATTGATCTTTACATATCCCCGAATGGCCTCTCTCACCCGCTCACACACCTCCTCCTCCATTAACAGCCCCACATCTAACCTCCATTGCGGCCGCTGGGCCTTTCCTTTGTTAACTTGCAGGTCTACCCAGTGCGGGGCATGGTCTGACACCACAATTGCTGAATATTCAGCATCTACCACCTCAGCCAGCAGAGTTTTGTCCAACACAAAGACGTCTATCCGGGAATACACCTTGTGCACATGGGCGTAGAATGAAAACTCCTTACTCCTCGGCCTCCCAAATCTCCACGGATTAAACCCCCCGTCCCCATGCACTCCATAAACCCCCGCAGCTCCTTTGCCATAGCTGATACCTTCCCAGACCTGACTGATCTAGCCTTGGATCCAAGACCGTGTTGAAATCTCCCCCCATTGTCAATCGATGTGAGTCCATGTCTGGGACCTTCCCCGGCACCCGTCTGACAAACTCAACATCATCCCAGTTTGGGGCATATATATTTCCCAATAGCATGGCCATTCCCTCCAGCTTCCCACTAACCATAACCTATCTACACCCCGGGTCCGCCTCTATATTCCCCACCTTCAATGCCATCCGTTTATTGACCAGGATTGCCACCCCCCTCATTTTAAAATCTAATCCCGAATGGAACACCTGCCCATCCCTTCCTTAACCTAATCTGATTCCCCACCTTCAGATGTGTCTCCTGCAACATGGCCACGTCTGCCTTCAGATGTCTCAAGTGCGCGAACACACAGGCCCATTTGACTGGCCCATTCAGTCCCCGAACGTTCCACGTGACCAGCCTGGTCGTGGGGATCGCCTCCCTGCCGATCAACCATAACCTCTCCTAGGCTAGTCTGCGGCCCATGTCCCGTACCACCCCTGGCCCGCCCCCGGGCAACTACCGTCATCAACCCTTCTCCTCAAAGACAAAGAACAAAGAAAAGTACAGCACAGGAACGGGCCCTTCAGCCCTCCAAGCCTGTGCCGACCATGCTGCCCGTCTAACCTAAAACCTTCTACACTTCTGGGGACCATATCCCTCTATTCCCATCCTATTCATGTATTTGTCAAGATGCCCCTTAAATGTCACTATCGTCCCTGCTTCCACCACCTCCTCCGGCAGCGAGTTCCAGGCACCCACCACCCTCTGTGTAAAGGTCCTCCACCACCATCCCTCCCAAGATCCGAACCCGAAGACCCAACCCCTCCTCACTTAACAAAGAACAATATAACAGCCTAACCCCAAACAGGACCGAGAAAATATAAAGAAACAAGCAAAACCCCCAAAATAAATCCGAACAACGCAAACCCAAAGTATTTACAGAACATAGTTCAGATCCCCTCAGTCAAAGTTCACGGTTCTCCTCCTGCCAGTCTATTCTTCATAAAGTCCACTGCCTCCTCCGCCGAGCCAAAGTACAACTCCCGGCCCCCATAGGCAGGCCGGGTACAGTAGACCAAACTTTATGCCCTTCTTGTATAGGGCCGACTTGAACTTATTAAAGCTTGCCCTCCCCTTCGCAAGCTCTGCTCCCAGGTCCTGGTACATGCGGACCTCGACATCTTCCCAAGTGCATCACCTCGTCTGCCTGGCCCGCCAGGGACCGATGTAATCGTACCACCATCGCCCTCGGTGGCTCACCCCCCCACGGGGCTTGCACATCAGTGCCCTGTGGGACCGATCCACCTCCAGCGGTCATTCAAACGCACCTTCTCCAAGCAGCTTCTCCAACATGTTCCCCACATACGCACCAGCATCCGATCCTTCGATTCCCTCCGGCAGACCCACGATCCGAATGTTCTGCCTCCGAGAACGATTTTCCAGGTCCTCCATTTTCTCCGGTAGCCTCTTCTGATGGTCCAATCTCTGCTGCCATCGAGCTGGACTGTTCCTCCTGCTCCCCCACCAGCTCCTCCAACCTCTGGATCGCCTGTCCTTGGGCTGCCAGTCTCGTCTCCACGCGATCAACACTGTCCTGATCGAATCCACCGCGCGGGCCAGGTCCTCCGCATTTTCCTTCCGTTGTTGGGTGAACTTCTCATTTAAGAAGCTCACCAACTGGTCCATTGACCACTGAGCTGACAGGGTCTGACCCTGTTCATCCGCCATCTCCATGCGCGTTGTCCACTCTTCACTCGCAGCCACCACCTGGTTTGTTCTTTTCCGATTACCTCTGGGCCACAGCTCCATAAACGAGGGGTCAATTTCTTCTGTTCTTATTTCTGCCCCTTTCCTCTACAAAATTCCTGCAACAATCCGGCGTAAAGGCCACAAAAAGACCACCATGAGGGGGAGCTGCCAAATGTGCGACCGCTCACTCCATGGTCACCATCGGAAGTCCTCCCTCCTGTATTCTGACTCGTCGTTGTTCAAGATCTGACCCACTATTCTCGTGTCATCAGCAAACATGTTGATGGAGTTGGAACCAAATTTTGCCACGCAATCGTGTGAGATTGAAAAACACTAATCTAAATGGTACACACGGCTGCCACTGTGTGTCGGTGGTGGAGGAAATGAATGATTGTGGATGGGTTGTCAATCAAGTGGGCTGCTTAATCCTGGATGGTGTCGAGCTTTTGGAACTGCACTCATCCAGGCAAGTGGAGAGTGTTCCATTACACTCCTGACTTGTGCTAGTAGGTGGTGGACAGGCTTTGGGGATTCAGGAGGTGAGTTACTCACTGCAGAATTTCTCACTTCTGATCTGCTCTCATAGTCACAATGGCTAGTCCAGTTCAGTTTCTGGTCAACATTAAGCACTCCAGGATGTTGATAATGGAGGTTTCAGCAAAGGTAATGCCATTGAATGTCAAGGGGCGATGGTTAGAATCTCTCTTATTGGCAATGGTCATTGACTGGCAGTTGTGTGGTGCGAATGTAACTTTCCCCTTGTCAGCCCAAGCCTGGATATTGTCCAGGTCTTGCTACATTTGGACATGGTCTGTTTCATTAGCTGAGGAGTCACGAATGGTGCTGAACATCGTGCCGTCATCTCCAACCTCTGACCTTATGATGGAAGGAAGGTCATTGATGAAGCAGCTGAAGGTGGTTGGGGCCGAGGACACTACCCTGAGGGACTCCTGCAGTGATGACCTGGAGCTGAGATGACTGACCTCCAACAACCACAACCATCTTCCTTTGTGCCTCCAACCAGCGGAGAGTTTTCCCATTGACCGTAGATTTGCTGGGGCTCTTTGAGGCTGAGGGTGGTCACTCTCACCTTAACTCTGGAGTTTAACTCTTCTCTGTCCATCTACCCTTCTAATCATCACCTCTTGATATTCAGTGGCATTACCGTCGCTGAATCCATTGCTACCAACACCCTGGGTATCACCATTGAACTTGTCCAGCCACATAAATACTGTGGCTACCAGGACAGGTCACAGTTGAATGGGATGGGGAAGAATTATTAGCTTCACTCTGCAACTCGGTGCCCAATCGCTCCCATCTGACAGCTGGTGAGACAGGATTGGCTTTGGCCGTGATACCCTGGGTGGTCACATAGTCACCCCAGAGACATAATCTGCCAGCCTCGCATGGAAAATCTGAGCTGTCACATGGATCCGGTGTGTGGAAGCTTAACTGAGCGAGGGTTGAGGAGGGAGATAGTGAGGGGAAAGTTATGTGAATTGTTAACACATGGTGTTGTGCTGTTACCGTGAGCTCAGGTTGTGGATGGAGCTAACCTGCACAGTGGGAATGTGCTCCTCTTTGACCTGTTAGATCCTGCTGGCTGAAAATAGCTGGTTCAAATTTGTCCTGGATTATTTCTCTGAAACATGAGCAAGTTGGCTCTGTTTTGTTGACATCCTAACTGGTTACTCTTCCATTTGTGATATTAATATAAACAAAATTCCATTACAACAACTTCAGCAGACAATATCCATGGTGGGAATTATTTATAAGCTTTCTTTTATTAATTGGACCACTGTCTCCAAAAGGTCCAGGTGCCTTTCCAACCAGGATTATTAGAGATATAAATACAACACTGCTTTAAACCCTTACAACGCCATATACAACACTGCTTTAAACCCTTAGTACACCATATACAGCCCTGCTTTAAACCCTTACTACGCCATATACAACACTGCTTTAAACCCTTACTACACCATATACAATCCTGCTTTAAACCCTTACTACACCATATACAATCCTGCTTTAAACCCTTACTACACCATACACAACACAGCTTTAAACCCTTACTACACCATATACAACCCTGCTTTAAACCCTTACTACACCATATACAACCCTGCTTTAAACCCTTACTACACCATATACAATCCTGCTTTAAATCCTTACTACACCATATACAACCCTGCTTTAAACCCTTACTACACCATATACAACCCTGCTTTAAACCCTTACTACATCATATACAACACAGCTTTAAACCCTTACTACACCATATACAATCCTGCTTTAAATCCTTACTACACCATATACAATCCTGCTTTAAATCCTTACTACACCATATACAATCCTGCCTTAAACCCTTACTACACCATATACAACACAGCTTTAAACCCTTACTACACCATATACAACCCTGCTTTAAATCCTTACTACACCATATACAACCCTGCTTTAAACCCTTACTACACCATATACAACCCTGCTTTAAACCCTTACTACACCATATACAATCCTGCTTTAAACCCTTACTACACCATATACAACCCTGCTTTAAACCCTTACTACACCATATACAACCCTGCTTTAAACCCTTACTACACCATACACAACACAGCTTTAAACCCTTACTACACCATATACAACCCTGCTTTAAACCCTTACTACACCATATACAACCCTGCTTTAAACCCTTACTACACCATATACAATCCTGCTTTAAATCCTTACTACTCCATATACAACCCTGCTTTAAACCCTTACTACACCATATACAACCCTGCTTTAAATCCTTACTACACCATATACAACCCTGCTTTAAACCCTTACTACACCATATACAACCCTGCTTTAAACCCTTACTACACCATATACAATCCTGCTTTAAACCCTTACTACACCATATACAACCCTGCTTTAAACCCTTACTACACCATATACAACCCTGCTTTAAATCCTTACTACACCATATACAACCCTGCTTTAAACCCTTACTACGCCATATACAACACTGCTTTAAACCCTTACTACACCATATACAACCCTGCTTTAAACCCTTACTACACCCTATACAACCCTGCTTTAAATCCTTACTACACCATATACAACCCTGCTTTAAATCCTTACTACACCATATACAATCCTGCTTTATACCCTTACTACACCATATACAACCCTGCTTTAAACCCTTACTACAACATATACAACCCTGCTTTAAACCCTTACTACACCATATACAACCCTGCTTTAAACCCTTACTACACCATATACAACCCTGCTTTAAACCCTTACTACACCATATACAATCCTGCTTTAAATCCTTACTACTCCATATACAACCCTGCTTTAAACCCTTACTACACCATATACAACCCTGCTTTAAATCCTTACTACACCATATACAATCCTGCTTTAAACCCTTACTACACCATGTACAACACAGCTTTAAACCCTTACTACACCATATACAACCCTGCTTTAAATCCTTACTACACCATACACAACACTGCTTTAAATCCTTACTACACCATATACAACCCTGCTTTAAACCCTTACTACACCATATACAACCCTGCTTTAAATCCTTACTACACCATATACAACCCTGCTTTAAATCCTTACTACACCATATACAATCCTGCTTTAAACCCTTACTACACCATATACAACACAGCTTTAAATCCTTACTACACCATATACAACCCTGCTTTAAACCCTTACTACACCATATACAATCCTGCTTTAAACCCTTACTACACCATATACAATCCTGCTTTAAATCCTTACTACACCATATACAACCCTGCTTTAAATCCTTACTACACCATATACAACCCTGCTTTAAATCCTTACTACGCCATATACAACCCTGCTTTAAACCCTTACTACACCATATACAACCCTGCTTTAAACCCTTACTACACCATATACAATCCTGCTTTAAATCCTTACTACACCATATACAATCCTGCTTTAAACCCTTACTACACCATATACAACCCTGCTTTAAACCCTTACTACACCATATACAATCCTGCTTTAAATCCTTACTACACCATATACAACCCTGCTTTAAACCCTTACTACACCATATACAACCCTGCTTTAAATCCTTACTACACCATATACAACCCTGCTTTAAACCCTTACTACTCCATATACAACCCTGCTTTAAACCCTTACTACACCATATACAACACAGCTTTAAACCCTTACTACACCATATACAATCCTGCTTTAAATCCTCACTACACCATATACAACCCTGCTTTAAACCCTTACTACACCATATACAATCCTGCTTTAAACCCTTACTACACCATATACAACCCTGCTTTAAACCCTTACTACACCATATACAACCCTGCTTTAAACCCTTACTACACCATATACAACCCTGCTTTAAACCCTTACTACACCATATACAACCCTGCTTTAAACCCTTACTACACCATATACAATCCTGCTTTAAATCCTTATTACACCATATACAGCCCTGCTTTAAATCCTTATTACACCATATACAGCCCTGCTTTAAATCCTTACTACACCATATACAACCCTGCTTTAAACCCTTACTACACCATATACATATGCAATATATCTGAAATTCCTACACTCATCACAGATGGGATTTCAATGTCTCAGTGTGTTTAGGATGGGATTTCATTGCCAGTGTGTTTAGGATGGGATTTCGATGTCAGTGTGTTTAGGATGGGATTTCAATGTCAGTGTGTTTAGGATGGGATTTCGATGTCTCAGTGTGTTTCGGATGGGATTTCGATGTCTCAGTGTGTTTAGGATGGGATTTCGATGTCTCAGTATGTTTAGGATGGGATTTCGATGTCTCAGTGTGTTTAGGATGGGATTTCGATATCTCAGTGTGTTTAGGATGGGATTTCGATGTCTCAGTATGTTTAGGATGGGATTTCGATGTCTCAGTGTGTTTAGGATGGGATTTCGATGTCAGTGTGTTCAGGATGGGATTTCGATGTCAGTGTGTTTAGGATGGGATTTCGATGTGTCAGTGTGTTTAGGATGGGATTTCGATGTCAGTGTGTTTAGGATGGGATTTCGATGTCTCAGTATGTTTAGGATGGGATTTCAATGTCAGTGTGTTTAGGATGGGATTTCGATGTCTCAGTGTGTTTAGGGTGGGATTTCGATGTCAGTGTGTTTAGGATGGGATTTCGATGTCTCAGTGTGTTTAGGGTGGGATTTCGATGTCAGTGTGTTTAGGATGGGATTTCGATGTCTCAGTGTGTTTAGGATGGGATTTCGATGTCAGTGTGTTTAGGATGGGATTTCGATGTCAGTGTGTTCAGGATGGGATTTCGATGTCTCCGTGTGTTTAGGATGGGATTTCGATGTCTCAGTGTGTTTAGGATGGGATTTCGATGTCTCAGTGTGTTTAGGATGGGATTTCAATGTCAGTTTGTTTAGGATGGGATTTCGATGTCTCAGTGTGTTTAGGATGGGATTTCGATGTCTCAGTGTGTTTAGGATGGGATTTCGATGTCTCAGTGTGTTTAGGATGGGATTTCGATGTCAGTGTGTTTAGGATGGGATTTCAATGTCAGTGTGTTTAGGATGGGATTTCGATGTCAGTGTGTTTAGGATGGGATTTCGATGTCTCAGTGTGTTTAGGATGGGATTTCAATGTCAGTTTGTTTAGGATGGGATTTCGATGTCTCAGTGTGTTTAGGATGGGATTTCGATGTCTCAGTGTGTTTAGGATGGGATTTCGATGTCTCAGTGTGTTTAGGATGGGATTTCGATGTCTCAGCGTGTTTAGGATGGGATTTCGATGTCTCAGTGTGTTTAGGATGGGATTTCGATGTCTCAGTGTGTTTAGGATGGGATTTCGATGTCAGTGTGTTTATGATGGGATTTCGATGTCAGTGTGTTTAGGATGGGATTTCAATGTCTCAGTGTGTTTAGGATGGGATTTCAATGTCTCAGTGTGTTTAGGATGGGATTTCGATGTCAGTGTGTTTAGGATGGGATTTCGATGTCAGTGTGTTTAGGATGGGATTTCGATGTCAGTGTGTTCAGGATGGGATTTCAATGTCAGTGTGTTTAGGATGGGATTTCGATGTCAGTGTGTTTAGGATGGGATTTCGATGTCAGTGTGTTTAGGATGGGATTTCAATGTCAGTGTGTTTAGGATGGGATTTCAATCTCAGTGTGTTTAGGATGGGATTTCGATGTCTCAGTGTGTTTAGGATGGGATTTCGATGTCTCAGTGTGTTTAGGATGGGATTTCGATGTCTCAGTGTGTTTAGGATGGGATTTCGATGTCAGTGTGTTTAGGATGGGATTTCAATGCCAGTGTGTTTAGGATGGGATTTCGATGTCTCAGTGTGTTTAGGTTGGGATTTCGATGTCTCAGTGTGTTTAGGATGGGATTTCGATGTCAGTGTGTTTAGGATGGGATTTCAATGTCAGTGTGTTTAGGATGGGATTTCGATGTCAGTGTGTTTAGGATGGGATTTCGATGTCTCAGTGTGTATAGGATGGGATTTCGATGTCTGTGTGTTTAGGATGGGATTTCGATGTCAGTGTGTTTAGGATGGGATTTCGATGTCAGTGTGTTTAGGATGGGATTTCGATGTCAGTGTGTTTAGGATGGGATTTCAATGTCTCAGTGTGTTTAGGATGGGATTTTGATGTCTCAGTGTGTTTAGGATGGGATTTCGATGTCTCAGTGTGTTTAGGATGGGATTTCGATGTCAGTGTGTTTAGGATGGGATTTCGATGTCAGTGTGTTTAGGATGGGATTTCGATGTCAGTGTGTTTAGGATGGGATTTCGATGTCAGTGTGTTTAGGATGGGATTTCGATGTCTCAGTGTGTTTAGGATGGGATTTCGATGTCTCAGTGTGTTTAGGATGGGATTTCGATGTCTCAGTGTGTTTAGGATGGGATTTCGATGTCTCAGTGTGTTTAGGATGGGATTTCGATGTCAGTGTGTTTAGGATGGGATTTCGATGTCAGTGTGTTTAGGATGGGATTTCGATGTCAGTGTGTTTAGGATGGGATTTCAATGTCTCAGTGTGTTTAGGATGGGATTTCGATGTCTCAGTGTGTTTAGGTTGGGATTTCGATGTCTCAGTGTGTTTAGGATGGGATTTCGATGTCTCAGTGTGTTCAGGATGGGATTTCGATGTCAGTGTGTTTAGGATGGGATTTCGATGTCTCCGTGTGTTTAGGATGGGATTTCGATGTCAGTGTGTTCAGGATGGGATTTCGATGTCAGTGTGTTTAGGATGGGATTTAAATGTCTCAGTGTGTTTAGGATGGGATTTTGATGTCTCAGTGTGTTTAGGATGGGATTTCGATGTCAGTGTGTTTAGGATGGGATTTCGATGTCAGTGTGTTCAGGATGGGATTTCGATGTCAGTGTGTTCAGGATGGGATTTTGATGTCTCAGTGTGTTTAGGATGGGATTTTGATGTCTCAGTGTGTTTAGGATGAGTTTCCAATGTATCCCTGATCTTTTCACCGAACAATGCCCTTGTCCTTCTGTTGCTTCCAGTTACAACTGCAGCAGAACAGGCTGATGAAGATAAACCATGAGCTACGACACAAGGTGTCAGTGATCGACGCACAGGGGAAAGGGCTGATCGAGCAGAAAGTGGAGCTTGAAACCACTTTGCAGACAAAGGAACAAGAAATGGGAAGCATGAGGATGGAGATTGGAAAGCTGAAGGAGAAATTCAAGGGACAACCCACAGAAAATGGAGATGAACAACTGCAGGTATTTTGTTTTTCCTGTCTGTGCGAATCTCTCAGGTTGTTGCTGACTCGGTGCGTTTATTCGGTGAGTGAGGAGGGTTGAGGTTTGAACTTTGACCTTTTGCTGTGTCAGCTGGGACACAGCACCCTGAATAGGTAAACGTGCATTCAGTGACCATCTGGAGTGAAGGCAGGGTCAGCGCAGAGATGATGCTGCTGTGGTAAACAACTCAGTGTTCACACAGGAAGAATTGAGATATTAATGCCTTTCACAAGGAGCTGTTGAGGGAAGATAGTTAAATAGACTTGGCAGTGGTGCCTGGTGTCTGTTTCCACTCATACACGAGGCTACTGTGTTCATTTGGTTCATGTGGCACCATATCTGGGCCTCCTCCTTTGTGCACCGGAAATGCTTCTACAGGGGCAGGATGTCTCAGAGACTCCGGCGTCTATTATTCTGTTGGATGTTCAGAGCCAGAATCTTCCGTCCCAGGTTGCCACCTCTCGGTAGCACAGTGGTTAGCGCAGTTGCTTCACATCATCCCAGGTTTGATATCCGGCTTTGGTCACTCTGCGGAGTCTGTACGTTCTCCCCCGTGTCTGCGTGGGTTTCCTCCGGGTGCTCTGGTTTCCTCCCACGGTCCGGAGATGTGCAGGTTAGGTGGATTGGCCGTGCCAAATTGCCCTTAGTGTCCAAAGAAAAAAGGTTGGGTGAGGTTACTGGGTTATGGGGATAGGGTGGAGGCGTGGGGCTTAAGTAGGGTGCTCTTTCCAAGGGCCGGTACAGTCTCGATGGTCGAATGGCCTCCTTCTGCACTGTAAATTCTCTGATTCATTCCCTACAGGTTTGTATCGGAGTGGTGGAGAAGGATCTGTAGCTTCCCGATGTGTTGCTGCTATTGGGCAAAGCTCAACCACACCAGAAAATTGGCCTTTCCGTTTCATGCATTCAACTTATCCGCAGCTGTGAGAGTTAAAAAGACTTTAATTTCAGTCAGAGCTTCTGCATTCTCAGTGAATGAAGTGCTACCTGTGTGTAATTACTGCTGTAATGTCAGGAAACAAAGAAGCTACTTATGCACAGTAAGATCCCACAAACTGCAATGACATAATTCTGTTGAAGTACTTCTTCAAAGGCTGTGAAGCTGTTTGGGCGATCCTCAGATAGAAATGCAACTTTGTTCTTGATGGTTTTGAGCTAAAAGTATCGGTTCCAGAATTACATTTGGTGGAACACTGCCTCAGGTCCACAGACAAAGCTGGGGTCTATTTGATCGCACGGCCCTATTCACATTCTGCATTCATTCCCGAGGAGTGGGAAGCAGGATTCCTTCCGTCTTCCATTCTTCCTGAAGCACTCCACTTCAATCTGTTCCCTTGCCATTCATTTGAATAGAAAAATTACATTATAAAAACAAATACCATCCATTTCTTGGGCGATGATATGAAGTTTATTTTCAGGGCACGATTCTGGTTTCCAAGATGTTTCAGCATCCTCTCATTGTGCCACTGACACACACCACCAGCTTTGACCCTGACCTGTGAAAGGGGTTCACTGGCTTGGAATAATTGACTGGTTGAGTAACCTGTTGTTGCTGTCTTCATTACCTTCAGGTACAGCAGCTGGCCTTCTTCCCAAGCTTTGAGGAATATGAAAGGGAGTATTTCATGGTAATGCTGTGGTTGAGTTGCAGTATTTACTTCTGTGTGTGCACATCAAAGATTGAGTTGCATTGCCTGTGTGCTGTGTGTGTTAGAAAGCTTGATCGCTCTCGGTGTAATCTGCTAAATATTTGAAAAGTTTCATGTGAACTTTAATCACTAAACTTTTGAAAGCTACTCTGAAAGCAAAACAGTAAATTTGTGTTTCTTTACTGACATCAGCTGAGCCTGGATTGGACCGATGAGTTTGGAATTTACCATTGTTTTTTTGCAAGGGGGGAGGTTTGGCAAAGTGAAACAAAAAAGACCCTTGTGGAAATTGGGAAAGATGGAATACAAACATACACGCAGGCATTCTGCTCCTTGAGCTTGCTCACCATTCAATATAGCGATCGGATTGTAACGTCAAACCTACATTCCTGCCGACCCCCGATAACCTTTCACCCTTATGGGCGGCACGGTAGCACAGTGGATAACACAGCGCCAGGGTCCCAGGTTCAATTCCCGGCTTGGGTCACTGTCTGTGCAGAGTCTGCATGTTCTCCCCGTGTCTGCGTGGGTTTCCTCCGGGTGCTCCGGTTTCCTCTCACAAATCCCAAAAGGCGTGCTGTTAGGTAATTTGGATGATGTGAAGATGCCGGCGTTGGACTGGGGTGGATACAGTAAGAAGTCTTACAACACCAGGTTAAAGTCCAACAGGTTTGTTTCAAACACGAGCTTTCGGAGCACTGCTCCTTCCTCAGGTTCCTTCACCCGAAGAAGGAGCAGTGCTCCGAAAGGTAATGTGGACATTCTGAAATCTCCCTCTATGTACCCGACCAGGCACCGGAATGTGGCAACTAGGGGCTTTTCACAGTAACTTCATTGCAGTGTTAATGTAAGCCTACTTGTGACAATAAAGATTATTTAAAATTATTAATTGAAACCTATCCACCTCTTAAAATATTCAGATTCTGCTTTCACTGCCTTATCAAGAAGAGAGTTTCAGAGACTCTTCACCCTGTCAGGAAAATACCTCCTCATCTCTGTCTTCAATAGGCGATCCTTTATTTTTCAACATTGACTCCGAGTTCCAGATTCTCCACATCCACCCAGCCAATACCCCTCAGGATCATATATGTTTCAATCCAGCCGCCTCTTACTCTTCTGGACTCCAATGGATACAAGTCTATCTTTTTTTTTATTTTTATTTTTTTGTTAAATTTAGAGTACCTGATTATTTTTTACAATTAAGGGGCAATTTAGCGTAGCCACTCCACCTATCCTGCACATCTTTTGGGTTGTGGGGGTGAAACCCACGCAGACATGGGGAGAATGTGCAAACTCCTCACGGACAGTGACCCAGAGCTGGGATTCGAACCCGGGTCCTCAGCGCCGTAGGCAGCAATGCTAACCACTGTGCCACCGTGCTGCCCGATACAAGTCTATCCTGTCCAACCTTTCCGCATAAGCCAACTTTCTTATTCCTGACATTCTGGGAAATCTTCTCTGAAATGCTTTCAACCCATTTATATCCTTCCTCAAAGAAGGAGACCAATGCTGTAGACAGTACTCCAGATGTGGTCTCACTAGCGCTGTGTATAATTGGAACATAACCTTCCTTAATCTTGGATTGAATTCACTTGCAATTAACAATAACATTCCATCAGATTTCCTAATTACCTGCTGTACCTCTATACCAGCCTTTTGCACTAAGACACCCAGATCCGTCTGAATCTCCGAGCTCTGTAATCTCTCACCATTTAGATAACCTGCATCTTTTTCATTCCTCTTGTCAAAATAAACAATATCACATTTTCCCCACATTGTACCCATTTGTCAGATCTTTGCCCAATCACGTAAACCTATCTATATCTTTACGTTCTCTTCACATCTTACTTTCCTCTCTATCTTTGTGTCATCAGCAACTGTCCCATCCAGTCCATCATCCAAGTCATTTGTAGAAATGGTAAAAAGTTGAGTAAAGTGTATTTGCTTCTAGCAGTTAACTTTCTTGGATTGGATTTGTTTATTGTCACGTGTACCGAGGTACAGTGAAAAGTATTTTTCTGCGAGCAGCTCAAACAGATCATTAAGTCCATGAAAATAAAATAAAATAAAAAGAAAATACATAATAGGACAACACAAGATACTGTTGCTGCAATTAGCACTTCTAAAAATTCCATGTACTTCAGCTCCTTTTCTCTAAAGACAATGGACACAATTCAGCCCTTCAAACAGCCTGAGCCTAGCAGGAAAGGCTGCTTCCTGATTGGTAGATTTTGACCAATGACGTTGACATTGCACCCCGAGGCAGGAGATTCGGATGCTGGAGTCAAGGCGGATAACCCCAGAATAGGGGATTACTCTCCCTCTTACCCTACCTCTCTGTGATTCACTGTCTGCCCATCTGTTGCATTTATTTTTTATAAAGAAATTTAGTGTACCCAATTAATTTTTTCCAATTAAGGGGCAATTTAGTGTGGCCAATCCACCTACTCTGCACATCTTTGGGTTGTGGGGGCGAAACCCACGCAGACACGGGGAGAATGTGCAAACTCCACATGGACAGTGACCCGGAGCTGGGATCGAACCTGGGACCTCGGCGCCATGAGGCAGCAATGCTAACCACTGCGCCACCGTGCTGCCGCATCTGTTGCATTGATAAGCCAACTTCGACAGTCAGCAACCTCCATCACCAATCAGGATGTAAGCAGTAACATCATGGAAAAATTGTCACCGACAAGTCACATATTATCCTGACGTGGAAATATATCATCCACTCCTTCACTGTCGCTGGGCCAAAATCCTGAAACTCCCTTCCTAACTACACAGGCGTACCTACACCACATTGTCATGGTTGGCAAAGTAAGAAGTCTTACAACACCAGGTCAATGTCCAACATGTTTGTTTCAAACACTAGCTTTCGGAGCACTGCTCCTTCTTCAAGTGAATCCTGAGGAAGGGGCAGTGCTCCGAAAGCCAGTGTTTGAAACAAACCTGTTGGACTTTAACCTGGTGTTGTCAGACTTCTTACTGTGCTCACCCCAGTCCAACGCCGGCATCTCCACATCGTGGTTGACAAAGGCAGCTCACCACCACCTTCTGAAAGATCTTGGCAGTGGACGTCCACAATCCAAGAATTAGTCTGTTATATTAATATTGATGTGGAGATGCCGGCGTTGGACTGGGGTGAGCACAGTAAGAAGTCTTACAACACCAGGTTAAAGTCCAACAGGTTTGTTTCAAACACGAGCTTTCGGAGCACGGCTCCTTCTTCAGGTGAATGGAAAGGCTTGTTCCAGAAATGTTTATATAGACACAGTCAGAGATGCCCCGGAATGCGAGCACCTGCAGGCAATCAAATCATCAAAGATGCAGAGAGAGAGGTAACTCCATTGTTTGCAGCAAATTACCCAGCCTTCAGAACAGCAACCACAACACCACAAAACCCTGCCAGGGTAATCTCTGCAAGACATGCCAGATCATCGACATGGACACCACCATTACACGTGGAAACACCACCCACCAGGTACGCGGCGCATACTCGTGCGACTCGACCAATGTAGTCTACCTCATACGCTGCAGGAAAGGATGTCCCGAAGCGTGGTACATTGGCGAGACCATGCAGACACTGCGACAACGAATAAACGGGCATCGTGCGACTATCAACAGGCAGGATTGTTCCCTTCCAGTTGGGGAACACTTCAGCAGTCAAGGACATTCAGCCTCTGATCTCCGGGTCAGCATTCTACAAGGAGGCCTTCAGGAGACGCGACAACGCAAAATTGCTGAGCAAAAACTTATAGCTAAGTTCCGCACGCATGAATGCGGACTCAACCGGGATCTGGGATTCATGTCGCATTACATTCGGCCCCCACCAACAAGCCTGGACTTGCAGAGGCCTACCGACTGAACTGGCTTGGGACAATTCACACCTCTTTAACCTGGAGTTACCTCTCTCTCTGCATCTTTGATGATTTGATTGCCTGCAGGTGCTCGCATTCCGGGGCATCTCTGACTGTGTCTATATAAACATTTCTGGAACAAGCCTTTCCATTCACCTGAAGAAGGAGCCGTGCTCCGAAAGCTCGTGTTTGAAACAAACCTGTTGGACTTTAACCTGGTGTTGTAAGACTTCTTACTATATTAATATTGGTTCTATATAAACAGTGAGAGTGTAGTCACACAGAAGGAAATGGAACCTTTCCCCAGCAAGTGTTGTGCAGTTCAGCAGTGTGAATTCACCTTGCCAGTTCTAGTGCTGATGTAGTGACCTGCATTCGAATTTCTGACGTCCCAGATGTCTTAGTGAAGAAATGTTTTTTCCTGTGTTCTGACGCACGAAGCTGGTTAGTGTTGACATGGTCCTACACCTGATGTGAGAGATTGCTTGTCTAAAATCTCCCCAAGACAGGGGTGGCACAGTGGTTAGCACTGCTGCATCACTGTGCTGAGTAACCACATTCGATCCCGGCTCCGGGTCACTGTCTGTGTGGAAGTTCTCCCCCAGGCCTCTGTTATCAATGTTGGAATTTCCAAAAATAGGCACAATTCATCAATGTTTGATCTTGCTTCCAAAAGCTCTGATGCAATATTAATTTGGAAAGCATAACTATATGTGGAAATAAAATCAACCAGTATTAGTAATTATGACTTCCAGCATCAATAATTGCAAATTATCTGTAACATCACCATTTAATTTGGAAGTTTTAACTTTATATAGAATGTACAGCACAGAACCAAGTGATTCAGCCCAACCCATCGGCCCCTTCCTCCTTCTAGAGGATCACAAGAAATAGGAGCAAGAATGGGTCAATTGGCCCTTTAACCTGCTCCAGCATTCAATAAGATCTGATTGTGGCCCGAACTCTATTTTTCTGCTTGCCTTTATACCCTTGAAATCAAAGATCTGTAACTCAGCCATGAATCTTCCCCAGAGAGGAGTGCCGGCTGTGGGTCATTGAACTTATCTCAGGGAAGAAATTCCTCCTCATCTCTATCTTAAATCTCTTATTTAAAATAAATGTATTGAACATTTTTAATAAATACAGATTAATAAAATAAAACAAACCACACCTTCAAACACAACAGCATCCCCCCCAACAGCTCTTTAAAAATCAGAATGAAATGGCTCCATCTTTTATTAAACCCCTCAATTGCTCCCCTTAACATATACTTAATTTTATCATTGCAAAGACTCCATAATCATAATAATCTTCATTATTATCACAAGTAGGCTTACATTAACATTGCAATGAGGTTACTGTGTAAAGCCCCTAGTCACCACATTCCGGCACCTGTTCGGGTACACGGAGGGAGAATTCAGAATGTCCAATTCACCTAGAACATAGAACAGTACAGCACAGAACAGGCCCTTCGGCCCTCAATGTTGTGCCGAGCCATGATCACCCTACTGAAACCCTCCACTCCAGAAGCACCCTCCTGCGAGAGATCAGCGAGGTCACATTGTAGTGGTTGTGGAAGGCAGCTCCCCACCACCTTCTGAAAGAACATATGCACATGGTTTGTCGGACCCCTCCCACAACGCTCACTCTTATCTTCCACCCCCTCAAACAACCGACTCATCCTAGCCCTACGGTGCACCACCTTCAACTGTATTAGCCCCAGTCTCGCGCACAATGAAGAAGCATTCACCCTCCGCAAGGACTCACACCACATCCCCTCGAAACCTGCCATCCAATCTTGCTGGCTCAAACATGTTGTTAACACAAATCGGCGCCAACTTCGACACCCTACCTAATTTAAAATGCTACCGAAATTGCCACCATGTTTTCATCGTCGTGACCACCACTGTGTTACGCAAAAACCTCCCTGGCATCATGAGGATGTCACTTTAAGAAATATTTGGCTGCTCATATTACTGCAGTGATGTTAGAGTGTGGGTGGTTCTGGCTGTCAGCTTTTTACTTTCGTTTTTGAGCAGGCTGCAGAGTGTGTTTTAGTTTTGTTTTCAGTGTTGGAGCTGAAGCCAGACAGAGCAGGTGTACTGTTGATCTCTCTGCCATGAAAAGACTATCTCTTGATCATTTGGTGAATTCAGAATTATAAATGTTTCCAGCAGTGACTTTAACCTGATGTGCTTCTGACAAAGGTTTTGTTTTTTAAGACGTGTGGATGTTAAAAGGAAAGCTTTACGGATTACTTAGTGTTGTAGTCTTTGGGGGTTGTATTCGAATTAATGGTTGCTAAGATGTTCACTGTATGTTTTAAAAAAGGTTAACTTGAGTTCATAGAATAAACATTGTTTTGCTTTAAAAAATACTTTTCCATTTCTGCTGTACCACACCTGTAGAGTGGGCCGTGTGCTCCCCATACCACAATCTATTCAAAGTTGAGGGTCAGGTGAACTCCATGATACACTTTGGGGTTCTCTAAACCCTGGCCCATAACAGTGGAGAGAGGGGAAGCAGGGTCATCGCCTGTACCACAGCCTCAACCCCCTACATGAACCTGGTTCCAGCCTCACCCAAACTGCCTCCTGGTCCCCACACCTCCCCATTTGCCTCCCAATAATAAAAGATCCGGCTCGGCAATGCCAAGCCTCCAGATTGCCAGTCCCTGTGCAGGACCATACGCCGAATCCTAGCAACCTCACCCACCCAAATATAGGACACAATCTGTCTCTCTACCCCCACAAAAAATACTTTTGGCAAAAGGAAAAACGGCAAACATTGGAAAAGGAACCGTGGCAGAATGTTCATCTTAATGGACTGCACTCGGCTGCTGAGGACAGAGGGAGGCTACCCCACCTCTGTAGGTCCGCCTTCATTTCTCAAGCTGAGCCCAAACCCACGCTATCTGCACCCCCGAGTACCTAAAATTAGTCCCCGTCAAATGAAACGGCAACCCCCCCCCACCGATCAGCTCGCTCCTCAGTGAGGTAACCGGAAAACATTCCATTTTCTCAAAATGTAACTTATACCCAGAGAGCTTATCAAACCGCTTCAGCAGCGCTATTGTGGGGTCCGGGGGTCCGGGTCCGGGTCCGAGACACACAGAAACACGTCATCAAACCGCTTCAGCAGCGGCATTGTGGGGTCCGGGTCCGAGACGTACAGAAACACGTCATCAAACCGCTTCAGCAGCGCTATTGTGGGGTCCGGGTCCGAGACGCACAGAAACACGTCATCAAACCGCTTCAGCAGCGCTATTGTGGGGTCCGGGGGTCCGGGTCCGAGACGCACAGAAACACGTCATCAAACCGCTTCAGCAGCGCTATTGTGGGGTCCGGGTCCGAGACACACAGAAACACGTCATTAACGTACAGGGACACACTGGGCTCCGTTCTCTCTCTCTCGGGGCGGGATTCTCCGCAGTGGAGGCAGAGTGTCCACGCCATCGCGTTTTACGACGGTGTGAACAGGCCACTCCCACATTGAATTCCGGCCCCAACAGGGGGCCAGCACGGCGCTGGAGTGGTTTGCGACACTCCAGCCGCAGTTGTGCCGGTGCCAACTGACACATGCGTGGTAACCTCACGGAGCGCTCCAGCTCCTCACCAACATGGCGCTGGGGTTCTGGGGCCGGTCGCACAAGGAAAAAGGCCGGGGGGGGGGGGGGGGGGAGAGGCCAGCCTGCCGGTTGGTGAGCCCCGATCACGGGCCAGACCCCATCGGAGGCCCCCGCCCCCCCTGGGAACGGAGCCCCCCCCCCCGGGAACGTAGCCCACCCCCCGCCGCACAGGCCGCCCCCCAAGCCTTTGTGACGAGTACCCGCCGGCACCAACCAGGTGTGGATGGCGCCGGCAGGACTAGGCCGTTTATGCTCGGCCCATCAGCCCCGCCGCATCTTTGGATTGTGGGGGGGGGGGGGGGGGGGTGAAACCCACACAAACACAGGGAGAATGTGCAAACTCCACACGGACAGTGACCCGGAGCCGGGATCGAACCTGAGACCTCGGCGCTGTGAGGCAGCAGTGCTAACCACTATGCCACCGTCCTGCCCCCCCCCCCCCCCAAATTGGCTCTTCTAACCCTTCCCAACCTTCCTCCTCCAATGTGGGACACTCCAACCCATCCAAACACTCCTTGTTTGGCGGTTCCAACCGTTACAACCTCTCCGAAAACGCCTCCGAAAGTGCAGAAGGAGGCCATTCGGCCCATCGAGTCTGCACCGACCCACTTAAGCCCTCACTTCCACCTACCCAATATCCCCTCCTAAACTTTTTGGTCACTAAGGGCAATTTATCATGGCCAATCCACCTAACCTGCATGTCTTTGGACTGTGGGAGGAAACCGGAGCACCCGGAGGAAACCCACGCAGACACGGGGAGGATGTGCAGACTCCACACAGACAGTGACCCAGCGGGGAATCGAACCTGGGACCCTGGAGCTGTGAAGCCACAGTGCTGTCCAGTTGTGCTACCGTGCTGCCCACAAGTTGCAGTTTCCAAGTTTGGGATTTAGGGGAAGGATGGGGTCTGAGCTGAGAGGTACATACACCAGCCAGGAGACTGAAGAGATTCCCGGGAGCAAAATAGAGGCAATTCCTGCAAAGCCACGCGACCAGATCTCAAAACGATTGGGTCATGTCAGCCTCTGGTGTCACCTATGGATTGGAGCTTCATGTTGTTGAGCTAAATATTGATTAAGGTGAAGGGGGTGATTAATACTCACACTCTCACCATTGACCATTCATCAAAGATTGACCATTTGTTTGTGTTTTCTTATAGACAGAACACATGAGTGATGAAGACTTTCAATCAGATAAGACACTTGTCGATTTAAATGACCCCAACCGACCACGATTCACGTTACAAGAGCTGAGGGATGTGCTCCATGAGAGGAACGAACTGAAAGCAAAGGTTTTCCTCCTTCAGGAAGAGATGGCTTATTACAAAAGGTAAAGTCCTTGAATCTCCCAGCCAGGTTTTCATATTCAGATTGTCACCCTTCAGTTCCATCATGAGTGGCTCTTTAGGGGCTCAACCAGGGGCTGGTTTAGCACAGGGCTAAATCGCTGGCTTTTAAAGCAGACCCAGGCAGGCCAGCAGCACGGTTCAATTCCTGTCCCAGCCTCTCCAAACAGGCGGCGGAATGTGGCGACTAGGGGCTTTTCACAGTAACTTCATTTGAAGCCTACTCGTGACAATAAGCGATTTTCACTCAGTTCTTTTTGTCTTGTTTTCACAGCGAGGAATCAGAGGAAGAAAATGGGCCTTCAAACCCTCCCCCCACCCCACAGCTGCAGCCAAGAATGGCAATTCAGCCAGAATCTGGCATCAGGCGACTGTAAGTAAAACCCGCTAGCCTCTTTGCATAATTCTGTCCAGAGAGATTCATTGTCTGATTCGGTTAATCATTTGATGCATGTGTCTGATTTGAATGGGGGCAGCACAGGGACCCACAGGTTGCTGGACTGACTTTGTGATAGTAAACTACTGTTAATAACTCTAACATAGGACAGTACAGCACAGAACAGGCCCTTCGGCCCTCGATGTTGTGCTGAGCAATGATCACCCCACTCAAACCCACACATCCACCCGATACCCGTAACCCAACAACCCCCCCTTAACCTTACTTTTTAGGACACTACGGGCAATTTATCATGGCCAATCCACCTAACCCGCACATCTTTGGACTGTGGGAGGAAACCGGAGCACCCGGAGGAAACCCACGCACACACGGGGAGGATGTGCAGACTCCGCACAGACAGTGACCCAGCCAGGAATCGAACCTGGGACCCTGGAGCTGTGAAGCATTTATGCTAACCACCATGCTACCGTGCTGCCCCCTAAACTGGCATCCATTTCCCTTCATTGGTCCACACTCAAACAGGGCGGGACACCAGCATCATCACAAATATCCATTGGCCGATCAACCTGTGGGTGTTTTCAGCTGGTCATGCCTGGCATATTTGCCATCGCAGTGCAGCATTTCACAATTTACACAGCAACAGGAAGAGGCCATGCAGCCTTTAGAACCTGTTCTGCTGTACAGTTTGTTCGTGGGGAATCAGTATTCCAACTCCATTTACCTGCCTTAATCCCTCATCACCCGAACCACCCTTTGGAGTTTAGGAACAAGATGAGCTGTGATTTATTTTTCTCTTTAATGGGATGTGGGCAATGTTGGCAAGGGCAGCATTGTGTCACCCACCCTCAACTGTCCTTGAACAGAGTGGCTCTCTCGGCCACTTTGTGGCTCAAAGTCACATGTTGACTAGACTAGGTCGGGGGGGACTTAAGAATGTGGGAATGCAATAGTTTCGGGGGGTTCAATTATAAAGGGAATAGAGAGGTGTTTTTGTGGCCGCAAACGAGACTCCAGGATGGTACGTTACCTCCGTGGTGCTTGTGTAAGGATATCGCAGAGCAGCTACAGGACATTTTGGAGGAAGAGGGTGAACAGCCTGTGGTCATGGCACATGGCACATGGTACATGGTACATGGTACCAATGGCATAGGTTTAAAAAAAGGGTGAGGTCCTATAAGCCAAATATACGGAGTTAGGAAGTTAGTTGAAAAGTTGGACCTCAAGGTAGTGATCTCAGGATTACTAACAATGCCACGTACTAGTCAGGGTAGATATAATAGTCAAGGTAGTGATCTCAGGATTACTAACAATGCCACGTGCTGGTCAGGGTAGACATAATAGTAGAAAGCAGATGATTCCATGGCCAGAAAGATGGTGTGAGGAGGAGATTGCTGATAGAGGGGATGTCGGGGTTAACACCGACATCGCCTCTATCCTAAAGTGCCTCCTCGGCTGGTTCCAGACCTTCACTGTGGACTGCAGTACAGGGCTCTCCGAGTGTTTCCTTGGTGCCAGTGACACTGTCACCATCACCATCGCCCTCGGGCTGGATCCCCTACCCACCTGCCCCCTGCCCTTCCCACCATCGCCTCACCTTCTCCACGGTCGCTGCCCAGTATTAATGCAGCAGGTTCGGCAACGCCAACCCCCCCCCCCCCCGGCCTCTGTAACAGGGTCCCCTTAACCCTTGGCACCTTTCCTACCCACACAAACTCTGAGATAATCGTATTGAGCTTCTGGAAAAGCCTTTGGTAAAAAAAATTGGAAGCTTCTGGAATATAAATAGAAACCTCGGCAGGATGTTTATCTTCACCACTTGCACCCTCCCTGCCAGAGTCAGATGCAGTGTGCCCCACCTCTTAGGATCCTCCCTAACCTCCTCCACCAGCTTTGTTAGATTCCGCTGATGCAGCATCGCCCACACTCCCGTTACCTGAATCCCCAGGTATCTAAACCTCTCTCTGGCTACTTTGAATGGTCACCCCCCCAGGTTGGCTCTCCGGCCTATTTGTTCACCAGAAACACTTCACTTTTCCTGATGTTTAATTTGTATCCTGAGAACGCCCCGGACTTCCCTAATAGGCCCATGATCCTCCCCATGCTCCAGTGGGTCCGACACATACAGTAACAGGTCGTCCACATGTAGAGAACCTGATGCTCCCTACTCCCCCTCTTAATCCGTTGCCACTCTGTCGACCCCCTAAGGCCTATTGTCAGAGGCTCTATAGCTAGTGTGAACAGCAGTGTTATCACTGACGATGACAGCGGGCACCCCTGCCTCGTCCCCCTGTGTAACCCAAAGCTTCATGAGCCCATATCGTTGGTCTGTACACTCACCACCGGTGCCACAGGGGCTGGTTTAGCACAGTGGGCTAAATAGCTGGCTTGTAAGGCAGAACAAGGCCAACAGCATGAGTTTGATTCCCGTTCCAACCTCCCCGAACAGGCATCGGAATGTGGCGACTAGGGGCTTTTTACAGTAACTTCATTGAAGCCTACTTGTGACGATAAGCGATTATTATTATTATTATTATTATTATTATTATATATAACAAGCTCACCCAATGCAAAATACTTTGGCCCAAGCCCGAACCTTCCCAGAACCTCAAACAGGTACCGCCACTCCACCCGGTCCATGGACACCACCACCTCCGGCACCCGACCTCTCGACAGAGTCATGATCACATTTAACAGCCTCCTTATATTACTATAAAGCTGCCTGTCCTTCACGAAGCCTGTTTTATCCTCCGCAAACACCCCTGGGACACGACCGTCCATCCTCCCCACCACCAACTTATCCAGCACTTTCACATCCACACTTAACAGCGATGTGGGCCTATACGACCCACGTTCCAATGGATCCTTCCCCTTCTTTGATATCAGTGTGATTGTTGCCTGTGTCATCGTCTCCAGCAGCTCCTCCTTCTCTAACGCCTCATTAAACACCCCAGATGGATGGATTCCTGGTCAGTAAGGGAATCAATGGAAAGGGTGGGATAGTGGACGTGAGGAATGTCGGATCAGGCATGATCCTATTGAATGTTAGAAAAGGCCGAACGGTTAACCCCTGTCCCTATTTCTTTTGGCCTTATGGATTTCCTTCCCCAAAAGACAAGGTGGGTTTGTATAACAATCGATGATAGTTTCCTGATCACCATTACTGAGATTTGTTTTCAATTCCAGAGTTTATTAATTGAATTTGAATTCCACCGGTTGTTGTGGTGGGATTAGAACCCAGAGCATTGGCCTGTGTCTCTGGATTACTGGCTCAATAACATTACCACGGGATCATTATCTCACTCTGTTGAATGGTGATGCAGTTTTACCCTGGCTCCTATCTCGACTGTGCTGTGTGTGCAGAAGTGCTTCCTAATTTCACCTCTGAATGACCTGGCTCTGTATTTAGTGCCTTCCGTCCAGGATTCTCCCACTAGAGAAGATAGTTTCTCTGTGTCTACCTGTCGAATCATTTTTACCATTTTAAACATCACGATCAGATCGCTACTCATTCTTCAAACCACAAGGAATACAATCAAAATTATACAAACTGTCCTCTTAACCCCCACTCAGAGACACTTAAAACTTTCTCTAATTGCTGATCTCCGTCAAATACTCAGTAAGAAAATAGCTCTTATTGTTAAGTGCTGACTTTAAAAAAAAATCTAATTGAAATTTAAAACCTCAAAATTAGACCCATCACTCAGTCGGAGCCCCACCATTCAAGCACACCAGTTATAATAATAACCTTTTATTTTCACAAGTATGAAGTTACTGTGAAAAGCCCCTAGTCGCCACATTCCACTGCCTGTTCGGATATCATAGAATTTACAGTGCAGAAGGAGGCCATTCGGCCCATCGAGTCTACACCGGCTCTTGGAAAGAGCACCCTACCCAAGTTCAACACCTCCACCCTATCCCCATAACCCAGTAACCCCACCCAACACTAAGGGCAATTTTGGACACTAAGGGCAATTTATCACGGCCAATCCACCTAACCTGCACATCTTTGGACTGTGGGAGGAAACTGGAGCACCCGGAGGAAACCCACGCACACACGGGGAGGATGTGCAGACTCCGCACAGACAGTGACCCAAGCCGGAATCGAACCTGGGACCCTGGAGCTGTGAAGCAATCGTGCTGCCCCACAATGCTACCGTGCTGCCCACACAATGCTACCGTGCTGCCCACGGTAAGCTGGTACGGGAATTGAACCCACGCTGCTGGCCTTGTTCTGCATCACAAACCAGCTGTCTAGCCCACTGAGCTAAACCAGCCCGATACTGTGTTTTCTTCCTTGGATAGCTGAAATGATTGAGATCAATTTCCATTAAGAACCCGTGGGATTGGTTTTTAGCAGGAAGTGAGCAGTTCATCACTTGTCCGTTTAAGAACAATAAGTTCTGCCACACCAGCAAATGGTGTCAGCAGCTTGTACTTCCTCTCCAGTGATAAATATCAACTAAACACTACTAACCTCGGGCCTGCTCTGTATTCTCCTCCGAAAATAATGCCGGTGAAGTTGTGACTCCTTCCTAATTGCACACGCATACTCAGCTGACCCATCACTTTGACATGATACCATCACTTCAAACCTTGTGATAATAGCCTGGCTCAGCTTGTGGTTTTAGAATAATCTTTATTATTGTCACAAGTAGGCTTACATTAACACTGCAGTGACGTTACTGTGAAAATCCCCTAGTCGCCACATTCCGGCACCTGTTCGGGTACACAGAGGGAGAATTCAGAATGTCCAATTCACCTAACAGCACGTCTTTCGGGACTTGTGGGAGGAAACCGGAGCACCCGGAGGAAACCCACGCAGACACGGGGAGAACTGTGCAGACTCCGCACAGACGGTGACCCAAGCCGGGAATCGAACCTGGGACCCTGGCACTGTGAAGCAACAGTGCTAACCGCTATGCTACAGTGCCGTCCATAGTTCAAAGCAGGGCCTCAGAAATTCGTGTGGCTTGCAAACTCATTAATTAGCAAAAGATCCTCACATTTTCTGCTCATTATCACCACAGACAGAAAATGATTTAGGTTGGGAGGTTTTTTTTCTCAGTAAGCCTAGCCAATCCTGAGAGAGCGTCGCACTGTCAAAGCCGCTTTCTTTTTAATGAGTCTTTAAACTGAGCCCCCCCCCCCCCCACCCCACACCCGCCCCTCCGTTTCTTCCCCATGGTGTAATTTTGAGGAGCAGGGTTTCGCCCGGCGAACTGACCAATATTTATTCCCCAGTCAACATCACTAAAGGACAGCAGATCAGCTGGCTCTCTGATTGCTGTTGTTGGATCTTGCTGAGCACACTGACTGCTGGGTTTCCCTGATTACAATGACTACACTTCAAGAGTTCTTCACTGACTGTCAGGTACTCAGGCTGTCCTGAAGAAGTGAGAAGCATTTCAGTTTGTTAGTTCATTCGTTTAACTTTGCTCACAGTAAAGGATTGAAGCATGAATCCCTAATGCACGGGCCTTGACGGGCCGGAGGCTGGGTAAAATTGTTTCTCAGTGCTCCGAGCTCCTGCCCTAGCACATCCTGTATTCAAGTGACCTCACCCGCCGAGCCCAATGCTGATCAGGCAAAACACATCATCTGATACAGAGTGAGTCACCTCCTGATGTTACCCATGGTGCAACAGCCAGACAATCCCACAGCTGCCATCCCACTCACTCCCACAGCCTGCTGCATGTTTGCTACTTCAATAAGATCATTAGACATTGTTCATGAACAAGATTTATTTCTTAGAATCTTGCAGCACAATATTAAAAAAAAGACCATTCGGCCTGTCATTTCCCTGCTGGCTCTTTGAAAGAGCGACCAGTTAATCCCAGTCACCCCGCTCTTTCCCCACAGTGTTGCAGATTTCACTCTTCAAGCACACATCCAGTTCTCTTTCGAGACAAGTTACTGAACCCGCTGCCACTGTCTTTTCAGGCAACGTATTCCAGATCGTCACAACTCAGTCTTTTTAAAAATCTCCTTCTCTCCCCTCTGGTACTTTCACCAATTATTTCTAATCTGTGTCCACTGGTTACCATAGAACATAGAACATACAGTGCAGAAGGAGGCCATTCGGCCCATCGAGTCTGTACCCACTTCAGCCCTCACTTCCACTCTATCCCCATAACCCAATAACCCCTCCTAACCTTTTTGGACACTAAGGGCAATTTATCATGGCCAATCCACCTGACCTGCACGTCTTTGGACTGTGGGAGGAAACCGGAGCACCCGGAGGAAACCCACGCACACACGGGGAGAACGTGCAGACTCCGCACAGACAGTGACCCAGCGGGGAATCGAACCTGGAACCCTGGTGCTGTGAAGCCACAGTGCTATCTACTTGTCCTACCGTGCTGCCGTAAAATGCAACCAACCGATGTTCATAACAGCGGCAGCAGTTTCTCATTATCCACCCCAACAGAATCCTTTATTTTTTTTTTTAAATAATTTTTATTGAAAGAGTTTTTCCATACAAACATTTACCCCTACTAATTTTTAAATTATTACAACACAATCCCTCTAGGCAAATGTCCCTCCCTCGCCCGCCCTCTCGCGCGCACCAGTCCTCCCCCCCCCCCCCCCCCCCCCCCCCCCCCCCCCCAGGCAACCTTAACAAACAAGGCAGCCTACAGTTTCAGACATGAGCAGCGAGCAGACTTGCCCACGTTACAGTCGTGCATGTCCCCCCACGACCCTTGCTGCCCCCCCCTCCCCCCGGTTGCTGCTGCCACGACCCCGAACGTCTATCTCTGATCTAAAAAGTCAAGGAAAGGTTGCCACCGCCTGGAGAATCCCTGTACCGACCCTCTCAGGGCAAATTTGATCCTTTCTAGCTGAATATAGCTAGCCATATCGTTAATCCAAGTTTCAACGCTTGGAGGCCTCGCGTCCTTCCATTGAATTAATATCCTTCGTCGAGCCACTAGGGACGCAAAGGCCAGTATTCCGGCCTCCCTAGCCTCCTGTACCCCCGGTTCTACCCCGACCCCAAAGATCGCAAGCCCCCATCCTGGTTTGACCCTGGACCCCACCACCTTCGACACCGTCCTTGCCACCCCCTTCCAGAACCCTTCCAGCACCGGACATGCCCAGAACATATGCACATGGTTCGCTGGGCTTCCCAGACATCTGACACACCTGTCCTCACCCCCAAAGAACCGGCTCATCCTTGTCCCCGTCATGTGAGCTCTATGCAGCACCTTAAATTGAATGAGGCTCAGCCTCGCACACGAGGAGGAAGAATTGACCTTCTCCAGTGCATCCGCCCACGTCCCGTCTTCTATCTGCTCTCCCAGCTCCCCTTCCCACTTGGCTTTCAGCTCCTCCCCTGATGCTTCTTCCGCCTCCTGCATTATCTTGTAGATGTCTGATATCTTCCCCCCTCCGACCCAGACCCCCGAGAGCACCCTATCACTCGCCCCCTTACTGGGGAGCAGGGGGAACCCCTCCACCTGCCGTCTAGCAAATGCCTTCACTTGTAAATATCTGAACATGTTTCCCGGGGGGAGCTCAAACTTCTCCTCCAGCCCTCCCAGGCTCGCAAACCTCCCCTCTATAAACAGGTCCTTCAGCTGCCGTATGCCCACCCTGTACCAGCTCTGAAATCCCCCGTCAATGTTCCCCGGGATGAATCTATGGTTCCCTCTTATTGGCGCCGCCAACAGACCTCCCATTTCCCCCCTATGTCGCCTCCACTGCCCCCATATCTTGAGGGTGGCCGCCACCACCGGGCTCGTGGTGTACCTCGTGGGGGGGAGCGGCCATGGTGCCGTTACTAGGGCCCCCAGGCTTGTGTTGCCACAGGACGCCCTCTCCATTCGTTTCCAAGCTGCCCCCTCCCCTTCCATCATCCACTTGCGCACCATTGACACATTTGCCGCCCAGTAGTACCCCGAAAGATTGGGTAGTGCCAGCCCTCCACTGTCCCTACTCCGCTCCAAAAAGACCCTCCTCACCCTTGGGGTGCCATGCGCCCACACGTAGCTCATGATGCTACTCGTCACCTTTTTGAAGAAGGCCCTAGGGAGGAAGATGGGCAAGCACTGAAATAAAAACAAGAACCTTGGGAGGACCGTCATTTTGATTGACTGCACCCTCCCCGCCAGCGACAACGGTACCATGTCCCACCTCTTAAATTCCTCCTCCATCTGTTCCACCAGCCTGGAAAAGTTCAACTTGTGGAGGGTCCCCCAGTTCCTTGCCACCTGCACCCCTAAGTACCTAAAGCTCTTTCCTGCTCGCTTGAAGGGGAGTCTCCCAATACCCTCTCCCTGGTCCCCCGGGTGTATCACAAAAACCTCGCTTTTGCCCAAATTTAGTTTGTACCCCGAAAAGTCCCCAAACTCTGCTAATAGTTCCATTATCTCCGGCATTCCCCCTTCTGGGTCTGCCACATACAGCAGTAGATCATCCGCATACAGCGATACTCGATGTTCCTCCCCTCCCCTAGTCAGTCCTCTCCACCCCCCTGAACCCCTCAGTGCCATCGCCAACGGTTCAATCGCCAGTGCGAAAAGTAGGGGGGATAGGGGACATCCCTGCCTGGTCCCTCGGTGGAGCCCGAAATACTCCGACCTCCTCCCGTTTGTCACTACACTCGCCGTCGGGGCCGAGTAGAGCAGCTTCACCCACTTAATAAACCCTTCCCCAAACCCAAACCGTTCCAACGTCTCCCACAGGTACTCCCACTCCACCCTATCGAATGCCTTCTCCGCGTCCAGCGCTACCACTATCTCAGCCTCCCCCTCCACTGCCGGCATCATAATTACATTCAGCAATCTCCGCACGTTCGTGTTGAGCTGCCGCCCCTTCACGAACCCCGTCTGGTCCTCATGGATTACCCCTGGCACACAATCCTCTATTCTAGCTGCCAGGATCTTTGCCAGCAACTTGGCATCCACGTTCAGAAGCGAGATAGGCCTGTAGGACCCGCACTGCACGGGGTCTTTATCCCGCTTCAATATCAGGGAGATCAGAGCCTGCGACATTGTCGGGGGCAGAACCCCCCCCTCTCGCGCCTCATTAAAGGCTCGTACCAGTACCGGTCCCACCAAGTCCACATTTTCTTATAGAATTCCACCGGGAACCCATCTGGCCCCGGCGCCTTCCCCGCCTGCATCTGACCTATTCCCTTGACTAGCTCCTCTAGCCCTATTGGCGCCCCCAGCCCTTCTACCAGCCCCTCCTGGACCCTTGGGAACCTCAATTTGTTTAGGAAGTCCTCCATTCCCCCTCTCCTCGTCGGCGGCTCAGACCGATACAACTCCTTGTAAAAATCCCTGAAGACCCCGTTCACTTCTTGCCCCTTCTGCACTACCTTCCCGCCCCTCTCCTTCACTCCCCCAATCTCCCTAGCCGCATCTCGTTTGCGAAGCTGGTGTGCCAGCATCCTGCTCGCCTTTTCCCCATACTCATAAACCGCGCCCTGTGCCCTTCTCCACTGCGTCTCTGCCTTCCTGGTGGTCAGCAGGTCGAACTTGACCTGCAGGCTGCGCCGTTCTCCCAGCAGCCCCTCCTCTGGTGCCTCCGCATATCTCCTATCCACTTCCAATATCTCCCCCACCAGCCTCTCCCTCTCCTGCCTCTCCTTTCTTTCTCTGTGCGCCCTTATGGAGATCAGCTCTCCCCTGATCACTGCCTTCAGGGCCTCCCAGACCATCCCCACCTGCACCTCACCCGTGTCATTCAAGTCCAGATAGCTCTCAATGCTCTTCCGGACCCTTTTACACACCTCGTCGTCCGCTAACAGCCCCACATCCAGCCGCCACAGCGGGCGCTGGT
Source organism: Scyliorhinus canicula (assembly GCF_902713615.1). Lineage (NCBI taxonomy): Eukaryota > Metazoa > Chordata > Chondrichthyes > Carcharhiniformes > Scyliorhinidae > Scyliorhinus > Scyliorhinus canicula. The sequence goes on from NC_052146.1 coordinate 2,130,957, forward strand.
CCCGCGCCTCCCCCATTTCCACATCCACCCAATGTGGTGCATGATCAGAGATCGCAATGGCCGAGTACTCAGCTTCCCGTACCCTCGGGATCAGCCCCCTGCTCAACACGAAGAAATCGATTCTGGAGTACACTCTATGGACGTGGGAGAAAAAGGAATACTCCCTCGCCCTCGGCCTACCAAACCTCCATGGGTCTACTCCTCCCATCTGCTCCATGTACCCCCTCAGCACTTCTGCCGCTGCCGGCCTCCTATTGGTCCTTGAGCTCGATCTGTCTAGCCCGGGGTCCAGCACTGTGTTAAAGTCCCCCCCCATGATCAAGCCCCCTGCCTCCAGTCCCGGAATGAGGCCCAATAGGCGCCTCATAAAACCCGCGTCATCCCAGTTCGGGGCATATACGTTGACCATCACCACTTTCTCCCCCTGCAGCTTACCCTTCACCATCACATACCTACCCTCCTTATCCGCCACCACCTCCTCCGCCACGAACGACACCCTCTTTCCCACCAGAATCGCCACCCCCCGGTTCTTTGCGTCCAATCCAGAGTGGAACACCTGTCCCACCCACCCCCTTCTCAGGCGAACCTGGTCCACTACCTTCAAATGGGTCTCCTGTAACATTGCTACATCAGCCTTCAGTCCCTTCAGGTGTGAGAATACCCTTGATCTCTTGACCGGCCCATTCAACCCCCTCACGTTCCAAGTAATCAGCCGGGTCGCGGGACGACCCGCCCCCCTCCCCTGCCGATTAGCCATGTCCTGTTCCCTGCTCGCCCCGGGTCGACCCTCCCCTTCTGACCCGCTCCCCATGGCGATGTCCCCCTCCCCCCACCTCTCCAGTCCTCCACTTCTCGTTTCTGGTCTTTTCAGCAGCAACCCGGTGTCCCTCCCTCACCCCCCCCCCCCCCCCCCCCCCCCCCCCCCCCAGGCTAGGACCCCTCCTAGCCGCGATGTACCCTCCATCGTACTCCCGTAAGTCAGCTGGTTCACGCTGACCCGGCTGCTCCTGCCACACTCCGACTCCCCCCGGCTCGGGGGGGGGGCCTCCCCCCCCTTGCCACTCCTCCCTGGCCCCGCTCCAGCGCGGGAAAGGTCGCCATTGCTAGCCACGCCCCGCACTCCTCCCCTCCCCCCTCCTCTGCCCCGCGCGCGGGAAAACAGAGGAAAGCCCGTGCTTTCGCCCTGCCACACCCCACCCCGCCATCTTCAGTTCCACCCCCGTCCCCGTCCATGCCTGTAAAGAACCCCCCCTAGGAGCCCATATCCCCGATCTGCTCTCCCCCCCGTCCCGCCTCCCCAACTTAACATTATAAATAACAGATAGATAACAAATAACATTGTACTTAACAGTCGCCCTCTACCAAACAGCATAAATAACCATAAATAACCATGAATAACCACAATAACAATAACTAAGGGAAGTTGGCAAAGGGGGAAAAAACATCAGAAGAAAAACCACAGCAAGAGTTCAAAATCCAAACAAAGAATTCAGCTGAAAGTACCCGAGCGGCTACGGCCGCCAAGTATCCCCTGGGTCTAATTCGAGTCCAGTTTCTCTTCCTGTACAAAGGCCCACGCCTCCTCTGGGGACTCAAAATAGTGGTGTTGGTTCCTGTAGGTGACCCACAAGCGCGCTGGCTGCAGCATTCCGAACCTGATCCGTTTTGCATGTAGCACCGCCTTCGTCCGGTTGTACCGGGCCCGCCGCTTTGCCACCTCCGCACTCCAGTCCTGGTAGACCCTCACCGTCGAATTCTCCCACTTGCTGCTCCTTTCCCTCTTGGCCCACTCCAGCACTCTTTCACGGTCGCTAAGTCGCTGGAACCGCACCAGCACCGCCCTCGGGGGCTCATTTGCTCTTGGCCTCCTAGCCATGACCCTGTAGGCCTCTTCCAGCTCCAGGGGCGAAGGGACGGCCCCTGCCCCCATCAGGGAGATCAGCATTTCTGCTACATATCCCGGGAGGTCTGACCCCTCCAGGCCTTCTGCCAGGCCCAAGATCCTCAGGTTCTTCCGCCTCATTCGGGTATCCAGCTCCTCAAAACGGCTCTGCCATTTCAGGTGGAGTGCCTCGTGCACCTCTACCTTTCCCACGAGGACCGTGGCCTCCTCCTCCCTCGCAGTCATCTCCTGTTGCAGCTCCCGAATCGACGCCTCTTGGGTCGCCTGGGCTCCCATCAGCCTGGTGGTCGTCGCATTCATTGACTCCAAGAGCTCCATTTTCAGCTCCGTAAAGAAGCGCAGGAGAGCGGCCTGCTGCTCCTCCGCCCATTTCCTCCATTCCTCGGGTGCACCACCGGCCGCCATTTTGGTCTTCTTCCCCCGCTTTTTTTTGGGAGCTGCTGTTGCTCTCTTTACCACCCCACTCCGGGTACCGACCATAAAGTTGGTCTGGTTCTCTTCAGGGATCCTTCCCCCACCGGGATTTGTCCTTACAGCGCCGTTGGGGCCCTCCAATCGGCCCGAAAACACCTTTGTAGCAGGAGCAGCCAAACGTGCGACTTAGCTGGTCATAGCCGCAACCGGACAACAGAATCCTTTATAACTTCTTCATCTTCCTTAACCATCTCCGTATAACTGAGCACTTGGGGCTGAGAGGCTAGTCTAGTAAATCTCCTCTGAAACTGCTCCAAGGCAGTTTCAAATGGGTGATTCCCTGCTGCTTGCTCTATCTTAGTGACTGAGTTTGAATGTTGCATTGTGCCCTAAATTGTTGCAGCGTTTACTGCACTGTGCTGGGTGCCCCGCTGTGTTATCGGGTACACTTCACCATAAAGAGATAAACTCTCTCTCTCCCTTTAATATAACGTACTAAAGGGCGGCACGGTGGCGCAGTGGTTAGCACTGCTGCCTCACGACGCTGAGGTCCCAGGTTCAATCCTGGCTCTGGGTCACTGCCCGTGTGGAGTTTGCATATTCTCCCCGTGTCTGCGTGGGTTTCGCCCCCACAACCCAAAGATGTGCAGGTTAGGTGGGTTGACCACGCTAAATTGCCCCTTAATTGGAAAAAAATAGAATAATTTGGTACTCTAAATATATTTTTTTTAAATATATAATGCACTAATATGTTTGGACAATTTAAAGTTGTACCTATTCCACTTTTCTAGACTGTGAAATGTTCATGTTTGTCCAATTATGTGAATTTTCCCATATCAGTTTCCAACATTTTACGAAAATCTCACCACTGGTATGAATTTCTGTACAATGTAAGTAACTCATTCTCTCTCCCTCCCTCTGGAATTGATGATTCGTCACTCATTGTAGAAAGTATAGGTTTCTGGAGTGGGGTCACCACAGGAAAATGCAGAGAAGGGTTTCCTGTCTTCGTAATGGGTGTAATTTTCAAAGGCGCATTTGTTCAGTCACAATCTCTTGCTGTGCTGTACTGGAATGAGCATCTGTTTGATCTGTTTCCTGCTGTTTATTCTGTGTGTCTGTTACTCTTTGACCAGGATCTTTACTGCCATAATGCCAATGGTAGCAGCTGGATTGATTCCAGATGATCCCACATTACAGCCAATCAGAAGACTTGTTTCCCTTGTACGATCATTTATTTTATTATCTTCCCATTTTTAGCTTCTTGCATGACATTGACCTCTACTTACATCATTCTGATGGGTTGATCAAAGGGTTTTAAAATCAGCCAATCAGAACACTGAATGCACGTTGTTTGCATAATCAGCCATATTGTCTTCAGTGTGTTAACCTTTGACCCCTGGCTTTCTCTGTGTGTTAACCTCTGACCCCTGGCTTTCTCTGTGTGCTGACCTTTAACCTGCACCTTTGGGTGTGCTAATCTTTGACCTGTGCCTTTCTCTGTGTTTTATTGCTTGCTTTTTAATGCATCGGATTTAAGAAATTGGTAAATTTGAATTCAAAAGTAGCCAAACCTGGAATGTAAATGACATTGTTGTAGAAGTAAAGTCACAGATTTAAGTCCTCTAGTTTCTATGGCAACTAGTCAATTGGGAAAGCTGAGAGATTGCTGCAAACCCCACAGTTCTTGCAGTCAGCCCTTCCGGATCCAGGCAGCATTGCCATATCGGCACTGAACAGGGGCCAGCCCTTCCGGATCCAGGCAGCATTGCCATATCGGCACTGAACAGGGGCCAGCCCTTCCGGATCCAGGCAGCATTGCCATATCGGCACTGAACAGGGGCCAGCCCTTCCGGATCCAGGCAGCATTGCCATATCGGCACTGAACAGGGGCCAGCCCTTCCGGATCCAGGCAGCATTGCCATATCGGCACTGAACAGGGGCCAGCCCTTCCGGATCCAGGCAGCATTGCCATATCGGCACTGAACAGGGGCCAGCCCTTCCGGATCCAGGCAGCATTGCCATATCGGCACTGAACAGGGGCCAGCCCTTCCGGATCCAGGCAGCATTGCCATATCGGCACTGAACAGGGGCCAGCCCTTCCGGATCCAGGCAGCATTGCCATATCGGCACTGAACAGGGGCCAGCCCTTCCGGATCCAGGCAGCATTGCCATATCAGCACTGAACAGGGGTCAGCCCTTCCGGATCCAGGCAGCATTGCCATATCGGCACTGAACAGGGGCCAGCCCTTCCGGATCCAGGCAGCATTGCCATATCGGCACTGAACAGGGGCCAGCCCTTCCGGATCCAGGCAGCATTGCCATATCAGCACTGAACAGGGGCCAGCCCTTCCGGATCCAGGCAGCATTGCCATATCGGCACTGAACAGGGGCCAGCCCTTCCGGATCCAGGCAGCATTGCCATATCAGCACTGAACAGGGGCCAGCCCTTCCGGATCCAGGCAGCATTGACATATCAGCACTGAACAGGGGCCAGCCCTTCCGGATCCAGGCAGCATTGCCATATCGGCACTGAACGGGCCAGCCCTTCCGGATCCAGGCAGCATTGCCATATCGGCACTGAACAGGGGCCAGCCCTTCCGGATCCAGGCAGCATTGCCATATCGGCACTGAACAGGGGCCAGCCCTTCCGGATCCAGGCAGCATTGCCATATCGGCACTGAACGGGGCAGCTGTCACCTCGCTGCATGTACACAGGTCCCCGGCGGAGCCCTGGAAGGAGCTGCTGGCAAAGACGTTTAATGTGATGCCCCTCCCCCACCCCAGGTCTCTGCAGTCAAGCTGCCAGATGTGAGCATTCACATTCCCTGGACATTCTGAGGCCTTTCACTCATCTGTAGGTAGCTGCACCGACCGCAATACAGCCCTGATTAGGTCAATGCTCACTGTTACAGTGTCCCTGTTCACCAGCAGCGTGACCTTCTCAAGGCCCCGCTGCCTCTTGCTGCTCAAGCCGTTGCTCCTCCTGACTCTGTGCCAACCTGCGACGAGCCCTCTATTTCCTCATCTGGATGAGAGGCAGCTGGAAGGCAGGGTGTCTGGAGCCTGCATCATCATCCAGGCCTGTGGATCTGTGAATGAATTGAAGTCATAAATCTCAAGAACCTATTCCATTCAGCTTTGCCTCCATCTCCAAGCCCAGGACTAAGCCCTGTGCCTGGCTCCAGTTGAAGGATATCCTAGAAGAACAGAGATGAGTATTTCTCCTGATCATACCTGACTGTGCATGGAGACATTGCTCTTTGACTAAAGTGATGAGAGCCATGAGCGAGATCCCTCCCTCTGACACTATTCAGCTCGTCTCCATTAGCCTCAATTCAGCTTGAGACCATTGCTTTGGCAGCATTGAAAACCTAACCACATGAGCCCTTGGCAGCCAAGACCATTCACCCATTGGATGGAGGTTTGGAGTTGGGAGTCTCCCACTATCCACCAGCCATTCTCTGGGAGGAATCTGCCTCCCTCCCTCCCTCTCTTCATCCCAGCCTCAGGAACTAGCAGATGGCAAATCGCACAGATCGCACACCTTGCTGGCATCTCCATGTTATAAGATCCACGAGTCTGGAACAAACCTACTGCCGTGTGAGCTTCACCCGAGAGAATAGAACACAACTGAACATGGTCGCTACCCAGTTTCCTCGTGATAATTAGGGTGTCCCTTTAGTCTGCCAATTGTGCTGACCTTTAATTCCACCCACCCAAAAAGATCATGGTTGATTTGTTGATGCCTTCAAATCTGCATCCCGCTACCCCCCATAATTTATCACCCCTTTCTTATAATCTCTTGATATCTTTAATATCTGTCGATCTCTCTCTTGAATATACTCAATGACTGAGCCTCCATAGCTCTCTGGTGTAGAGAATTCCAAAGGTTTATCACCGTCTGAATAAAGAAATTCTTCCTCATTGCAGCCCTAAATGGTCTACCCCTGGTTCTGAGCCTATCCCCTGGCTCTCAAACCGCCACACTGTGCATCCCCCCGCCCGCCCAAAACCAGGGGAAATATCCTTCCTGCAAGAGCCCTGTTGATGGAGTTCTGTAAGCTTTTGTGCGCGTCAATGAGGTCACCTCACATTCTTCTAAAGTCTGGAGAATATCGGCTCAGTCTCCTCAATGTCTCCCCATGGAACAATCCTACTGTCCCAGGAATCACTCTGATGGTTCTTTCTTACAATTTGGCCCCTTGAGCCTGCTTTGTCATTCAATGAGAGCACCTCATCATCAACTTTGACACCTCTTTCCACGCTATTGCCTGTTATCGATTGGTTCCTTCAAGTGTGCAAAGATCTGTCCATCTCAGTCTTCAATTTACTCAATGGCTAAACACCCACAATCCCCTAGGGTAGAAAATTTCCACGGTTCACAACTGTGAATGAAGAAATTTCTCCCCATCTCAGTTCTAACTGGCTGATACCTCACCTCGGTTTTCTGAATTCTCTAGCCAGCAGGAAATCACTAATTATTGTGAGTCACTTCAGTTCAAACCATTTTCACTTCAGTGGGAAATAAACAACAGGGAAAGAGAGTAGAGCAGGGGACTAATTGGACATCAATATAAAGAGGTGACACAGACAAGGTGGGCTTTCTTTCTCTGTTTTATGATATCTTGACTGTAAAATGCTAAAATGGTCCATGTGCACCTTCTACACATCACAGCCTGTTACAGATGCAAAACTATTTTTAAACACTGGATGTTTCTCCTGATGCAGCCTAAAGCTGACCAGCACTCTTCCCTACACAGCACACTTTAAGCAATTCATTTACATTTCTATGGCTATACAAGTGGAACGAAACAGTAATTTTGAGCCAGGAGCCAGAAGCTGTGTTCCCTCAGTGTGATCTTCACCAATCGCCACGTTATTTGGAAATAGAATAAATTCCAGGGTTTGCACTTCTATTCTGAATCGCAATTAAACTCTGACCTCACCTAACGTTTACTCAGTTTGGATATATAAGATACTAAAAGGGATTGATAAAGTAAATGTAGACCAAATATTCCCCCTTGTGGGGCAATCTAGACCGAGAGGTCACAGATATAGGCTGAGAGGCGGTAGATTTAGAACTGAGATGAGGAGGAACTACTTCTCGCAGAGGGTGGGGAATTTGTGGATCTCGCCGCCCCATAGTGCGGTGGAGTCTGAGTCATTAAATGGTTTCAAGAAGGAGATCGATATATTTCTGATAAAAGACGGGTTAAAGGGATTTGGGGAACAGGTAGGGAGGTGGATGTGAGACCAGGACGAGATCAGCCAGGATTTGATTCAGTGGAGGAGTAGGCTCAAAGGGCTGAATGGCCAACTTCTCCTAATTCCTGTGTTCCTATGTTCAATAGCAGGTGGACTTTGGGTCTTCAGAGGGTCAGAGCTTCAGTTTAGCATTAGGCAAATACATTGAGCATCACTTGGTCCTTCTAAAACTTGTGTGATCAGTTAATTGCCTTCAGACAAATTGTTTACCTGGGCCTGAAATTTACAAACAATTTACTGATCTGGAATTAACTTGAGCAGTTTCTGCGGATTCCAAACATGGAGTACTTGAGTCAGGGCCTTAAAGCGACAGGCAATGTTAGAAGCCAAAGATCACAACTATACTGACCCCTAACTACACCTGAGCAACTCCATGGTTGGAACAATATAATCTTGCAGCACAAGAGGAAAACCATTCAGCTCATGTTCTTTTTTAAAAAAATAAATTTCGAGTATCCAAATGTCTCTTATTCCAATTAAGGGTCAATTTAGTGTGGCCAATCCACCTAGCCTGTGGGGGTGAAACCGACGCAGACATGGGGGAGAATGTGCAAACTCCACAAGGACAATGACCCAGGGCCGGGATTCGAACCCGAGCCCTCAGCGCTGTAGGCAGCAGTGCTAACCACTGTGCCACGTGCCGCCCCATTCAGCTCATGTTCTGACTCTTTGAGATAAATATCCAATTTGTCCAACCTCTCTTTCCTCCACCATACCCTACCCCCCGAGCCATACGTTCTTCCCTGGAAGAATGAACTGTTTCCTCCTTTATCCAATTCTCTCTGAATTATTGAATCTGCTTCCAGAATTGGATTTATAATGGAGAAGGAGAAATCTGCAGAGAGCGTGGGGAAGAGCATGTGGAAGGTGGCACCAATTTGACAGCTAATTCAATTCAAAGGGCTGGCACAGACATGGTGGACAGAATGGCCTCGCTTGCTGTTTAATTCTTACATTTTGAACCGAGACGGGCTTTGCTTTGAGAAACCCTTGCAGTAGAAAGGCGGACAGCATTTTTGTTCTCAGGTTTTTTTTTCATGGAGTTTGAGGCTATTTAAGTTTTCTAACTTTAATTATTGTACGATTAGTGTTCTGGGATATGTAAGTTGTTTGAAAAAATAAATCTGTGCTGCTTTATGCCAAATTATTTTACAGGTGATTTCCATTGAATTCCACTTTTAGTTAGAGTGGAACATGGAATAATAAATGATGCTTTGCTGTGTAATAAAAGTCATTAATTTTTGTGCCCTGCCCAGGTTTAATTTATTTTCCCGGGATAAACGAGGAGATATACATCGTCAACAATTTCAGGGACCTGGTGGAGTTTGGGCAATGGCAGAGCAGGAAGGGATCATCACAGAGCAAGGTCAAGAAGCATTACAAGATCTATAACTGCAGCGCTTGGCAGGTCCTCTGGTTTAGAAATCCAGAAAGCTGACTTTTTGCAACTGAATAATGAGAATAATTGGAAATGGACTTTTCTCATATTTAACATTGAAAGACCGAGTACAGGGGTGCTAGATCTGGACGGCCTACACTGGTGAACTGTTGTATTCTAATCACTAACCTTATTTTTGGAAAGGTAAATTAATGTGATGACCTCATACCATCAGGATAGTAGTAGTATTGGCTTTTCTTGTGTATGCAGAAGCTGCAGAGTGTTATAACCAGATCCTGAAGGTATTTATCTGCAGATGATACTGCTGCTGTGCTCGAATAACCGTCTCCAAAAAGTCGATTCTAACATGTGCTTACTGAAGGATTATACAGTCTATTTCCCAAGTATATATGGTCTCAAACTACGAGCTGACGGTCAGAGTGTTTCTCTCTGGAGGAGGGGGAATGAGGAACATGTTTCTGAATTCAAAAGGGACAAGTTTTCGATTTGAAGCTTTCTCAGTTTCTGACAACCCTTTCTGTGTTGCGTATCACTCAGATCGATGTGGCAAGTCCACAGTGACCTGTGTACAGATAATTTAACATTGTGTTTAATATTTTTTTTGAAAAAAGGGACGGTCATTTCAGTATATTATACATTAGTTTGCAGGTCACCTGCTAAACTGTGCAGATCTTTGACTGAGGAAAGCAAAATGGAAGATGCCAAAGTTTGTTACAACTGCTCAGATAAATTCATGTTTTGAGTGTTTGCAAAACTAACAAAATGTCCCACATCAGCAAAAAATTAAATTAATTGTTGGAAACTTGGCGATCACTATCGGAATCAGACCAAGCAAAATATACCGAACCTGGCTGTGCAACACATTGCACGTGATTTTAAAATTGTTAACCCTCATTTCGCACTAAAGTTGCAACTTGTCTCCAACGTGGAAAAATTGAATGTTGAATAAATTCAATGCAGTTTTTAGTGCTGTAATTACAACTTCCTACCCACAGAGGCACTGTAGCGTCATCACTGGTGGACAAGTGTCATTACAGCATGATGTTTACATGGATAATTTTCATTCAAAATGCACGTTGAGCCTGTAATTACCGTTAGTGAGGATGAAGTAAGCGGGAGTAAGTCTAACCAATAGAGGTTGAGGACTCTTTAAACTGATGTTTAGCTTAAAGCCACATTTGCGCTTGTCTGTAAATTTAGAGGTGACACTGCAAATTTGTTCTCAGTGGTTTGTGGGTAAATGTTCCATTGCGAGGAAAAACCCCTTGTGAGTTTGAAGATTGTCTTGAGCAGTGAAGCAGATTCTCGGCAAGGTCCTGACGCTATTCATATTAAAACAGCCGCTTCTGTGCAGGTAACAATAAGCCATCAACTTGATCCTGCTCAACCCTTGAGCTATTCATGCAGGTCGACACGAGGTGAAGCAGGACGTGTTACTGGCGAAGTTAGGACACTGCGATCAGTTCACTGTGTCCTAATTCACAGCAGGTTTCTGCTTAGTTATTGTATATTTTAAAATAGATTGAAAACAAATTTCACGCTCGATGGAAATGTATACTTCAGTGGGAAAGACTGTAGATTCACTCTTGTAAACTGTAGGTTTTAATTTTGTGCCTTTAATGTTTCTTTAAAATAATGTAGATAATAATGAAAATACTACATGGAAGACACAACTTGCCATACCTTCTGTTTTGCCAAAGTAATTGTGAAGTATTAACTGGAGTGGCTATTGACTAAAGTACAAAATATTCTTTTCAGCTGGTAGGCATCTAATGTATATTTATCTATAATAAAAGTATTGCATCTACGGGCATTTCCTTTCACTATTGTTGCCATTGTCAATTTCTATGTCCATATTTAGAATGGAAACTTATGTAACTTTATTATCTCCTGGTTGTGGAGGTGCTGCACTGCTGGCTGGTGGGTGTCATTACAGCGTGAGACATACACATGGGGCAGTTTCCATTCTAAAAGTAGACATAGGAATTTATTGTAGAAATATGAGGAACTTGGGGCAGCACGGTGGCGCAGTGGTTAGCATTGCTGCCTCAAGACGCCGAGGTCCCAGGTTCGATCCCGGCCCCGGGTCGCTGTCCGTGTGGAGTTTGCACATTCTCCCCGTGTCTGCGTGGGTCTCACACCCACAACCCAAAGATGTGCAGGGTAGGTGGATTGGCCATGCTAAGTTGCCCCTTAATTGGAAAAAATAATTGGGAACTCTAAATTTATTTAAAAAAAGAAATATGAGGAACTTGGGGCAGCACGGTGGTGTAGTGTTTAGCACTGCTACCTACGACGCTGAGGGCCAGGGTTCGAATCCTGGCCCTGGGTCACTGTCCGTGTGGAGTTTGCACATTCTCCCTGTGTTTGCGTAGGTCTCACCCCCACAACCCAAAGAGGTGCAGGGTAGGTGGATTGGGCACGCTAAATTGCCCCTTAATTGGAAAAACAATAATTGGGTACTCTAAATTTATTTTTAAAAATAAATATGAAAAACAGTGAATTATTGATGTAACTATTTACTGACCGAATTACACCTGACCCTGAACCCCCACTTTATCTGAAGACTGCACTTGTTCTTAATTCTTCATACAATATGGAAGATTAACATTTTAACATGTTTTTATATGGTGCCTTTATATAATAAAGGATTCCAAGGCACTTTACACGAGTGTCATCATGCTACATAAGCACAGGTGACCAAAAGCTCAAAGAGTTGGTTATTAGGAAGGTCTTAACGAAGGAGAGGGAAGCAAAGAGATTCAGGGAGGGAATTCCAAAGTTTTCAGGCCCCAGGCAGCTGAAGGCAGAACTGTTAATGTCAGTGATTGACATCAGGGACGCATGGGAGGCTGAAATTAGATAAATGCAGATCTCTCTGAGAGTTGTGGAGCTGAAGGAGGTGACAGAGATGGGGAAGTGTGGGGCCATGGAGGGATTTGAACAATGATGAGAATTTAAAAATCAAGCTGTTGCTTTTAAAAACAATTTAATGTACCCAATTCTGTTTTTTCCAATTAAGGGGCAACGTAGCGTGGTCAATCCACCTACCCTGCACATCTTTGTGTTGTGGGGGTGAGACCCACGCAGACACGAGGAGAATGTGCAAACTCCACACGGAGCGACCATAAGACATAGGAGCAGAATTAGGCCACTCGGCCCATCGAGTCTGCTCCGCCATTCAATCATGGCTGATGTTTCCCATCCCCATTCTCCTGCCTTCTCCCCATAACCCCTGATCCCCTTATTAATCAAGAACCTATCTATCTCTGTCTTAAAGACACTCAGTGATTTGGCATCCACAGCCTTCTGCGGCAAAGAGTTCCACAGATTCACCACCCTCTGGCTGAAGAAACTCCTCCTCATCTCTGTTTTAAAGGATTGTCTCTTTAGTCTGAGATTGTGTCCATTGCTTCTAGTTTTTTCCTACAAGTGGAAACACCCTCTCCACGTCCACTCTATCCAGGCCTCACAGTATCCTGTAAGTTTCATTAAGATCCCCCCCTCATCCTTCTAAACTCCGAGTACAGACCCAGAGTCCTCAACCGTTCCTCCTCCGACAAGCTCTTCATTCCAGGGATCATTCTTGTGAACCTCCTCTGGACCCTTTCCAAGGCCAGCACATCCTTCCTTAGATACAGGGCCCTAAACTGCTCACATACTCCAAATGGGGTCTGACCAGACCCTTGTACAGCCTCAGAAGTACATCCCTGGTCTTGTATTCTAGCCCTCTTGACATGAATGCTAACATTGCATTTGCCTTCCTAACTGCCGACTGAACCTGCACGTTAACCTTGAGAGAATCGTAAACAAGGACTCCCAAATCCCTTTGTACTTCTGCTTTCCGAAGCATTTCCCCATTTAGAAAACAGTCTATGCCTAAATTCCTCCTTCCAAAGTGCATAACCTCACACTTTTCCACATTGTATTCCATCTGCCATTTCTATGCCCACTCTCCTAGCCTGTCCAAATCCTTCTGCAGCCCCCTGCTTCCTCAATACTACCTGTCCCTCTACAGATCTTTGTTTCATCTGCAAACCTAGCAACTGTGCCTTCAGTTCCTTCCTCCAGATCATTAATGTATATTGTGAAAAGTTGTGGTCCCAGCACAGACCCCTGAGGCACACCACTAGTCACCGGCTGCCATCCTGAAAAAGACCCCTTTTTCCCCACTCTCTGCCTTCTGCCTGTCAGCCAATCCTCTATCCATGCCAGGATCTTACCCTGAACACCATGGGCTCTTAACTTATTTAACAATCTCCTATGTGGCACCAATATCCTGGGGGGGGAGATTTGCTAGTGCTCTTCGGGGGGGGGGGGGGGGGGGGGGGGGGGGGGGGGGGGGTTTAAACTAATTCAGCAGGGGGATGGGAACCTAAATTGTAGTCCCAGTGTACAGGATGTTGAGAGTAGTGAGGTCAGGGATAGGGTTAAAAGTTTGAAAGAGGGCACCGGCAAGCAAGACGCTGGTTTGAAGTGTGTCTACTTCAACGCCAGGAGCATCCGGAATAAGGTGGGTGAGCTTGCAGCATGGGTTGGTACCTGGGATCTCGATGTTGTGGCGATTTCGGAGACATGGGTAGAGCAGGGACAGGAATGGTTGTTGCAGGTTCCAGGATTTAGATGTTTCTGTAAGAACAGAGAAGATTGCAAAGATGATTCTCGACAGGAGCGAGAGTAACAGGGTAGTTGTTATGGGGGACTTTAACTTTCCATATATTGACTGGAAATACTATAGTTTGAGTACTATAGCTGGGTCAGTTTTTGTGCAGTGTGTGCAGGAGGGTTTTCTGACACAGTATGTAGATAGGCCAACAAGGGGCGAGGCCACATTGGATTTGGTACTGGGTAATGAACCCGGCCAGGTGTTAGATTTAGATGTAGGTGAGCACTTTGGTGATAGTGATCACAATTCGGTTATGTTTACTTTAGCAATGGGCAGGGATAGGTATATACTGCAAGGCAAGAATTATAGCTGGGGGAAAGGCAATTATGATGCTATTTGGCAAGATTTAGGATGTATAGGATGGGGAAGGAAACTGCAGGGGATGGGCACAATTGAAATGTGGAGCTTTTTCAAGGAACAGCTACTGCGTGTCCTTGATAAGTATGTACCTGTCAGGCAGGGAGGAAGTTGTCGAGCAAGGGAACCGTGGTTTACTAAGGAAGTTGAAGCACTTGTCAAGAGGAAGAAGAAGGCTTATGTTAGGATGAGACATGAAGGCTCAGTTAGGGCACTTGAGAGTTACAAGTTAGCCAGGAAGGACCTAAAGGGAGAGTTAAGAAGAGCGAGGAGAGGACACGAAAAGTCGTTGGCGGATAGGATCAAGGAAAACCCTAAGGCTTCCTATAGGTATATCAGGAACAAAAGAATGACTAGAGTAAGATTAGGGCCAATCAAGGATAGTAGTGGAAAGTTGTTGTGGAATCAGAGGAGATAGGGGAAGCGTTAAATGGATATTTTTCGTCAGTGTTTACACTGGAGAAAGACAATGTTGTCGAGGAGAATACTCAGGTACAGTCGACCAGGCTAGATGGGATTGAGGTTCACAAGGAGGAGGTGTTAGCAATTTTGGAAAGTGTCAAAATAGATAAGTCCCCTGGGCCAGATGGGATTTATCCTAGGATTCTCTGGGAAGCCAGGGAGGAGATTGCAGAGCCTTTGTCCTTGATCTTTATGTCGTCTTTGTCAACAGGAATAGTGCCGGAAGACTGGAGGATAGCAAATGTTGTCCCCATGTTCAAGAAGGGGAGTAGAGACAACCCTGGTAATTATAGACCTGTGAGCCTTACTTCAGTTGTGGGTAAAATGTTGGAAAAGGTTATAAGAGATAGGGTTTATAATCATCTTGAAAAGAACAAGTTGATTAGCGATACTCAACACGGTTTTGTGAAGGGTAGGTCATGCCTCACAAACCTTATTGAGTTTTTTGAGAAGGTGACCAAACAAGTGGATGAGGGTAAAGCGGTTGATGTGGTGTATATGGATTTCAGTAAGGCGTTTGATAAGGTTCCCCACGGTAGGCTATTGCAGAAAATACGGAAGTATGAGATTGAAGGTGATTTAGCGGGTTGGATCAGTAATTGGCTAGCTGAAAGAAGACAGAGGGTGGTGGTTGATGGCAAATGTTCATCCTGGAGTTCAGTTACTAGTGGTGTATCGCAAGGATCTGTTTTGGGGCCACTGCTGTTTGTCATTGTTATAAATGACCTGGAAGAGGGTGTAGAAGGATGGGTTAGTAAATTTGCAGATGACACAAAGGTCGGTGGAGTTGTGGATAGTGCTGAAGGATGTTATAGGTTACAGAGGGACATAGATAAGCTGCAGAGCTGGGCTGAGAGGTGGCAGATGGAGTTTAATGCGGAAAAGTGTGAGGTGGTTCACTTTGGAAGGAGTAACAGGAATGCAGAGTACTGGGCTAATGGCAAGATTCTTGGTAGTGTAGATGAACAGAGAGATCTCGGCATCCAGGTACATAAATCCCTGAAAGTTGCCACACAGGTTAATAGGGCTGTTAAGAAGGCATATGGTGTGCTAGCCTTTATCAGTAGGGGGATTAAGTTTCGGAGCCACGAGGTCATGCTGCAGCTGTACAAAACTCTGGTGCGGCCGCACCTGGATTACTGCGTGCAGTTCTGGTCACCACATTATAGGAAGGATGTGGAAGCTTTGGAAAGAGTTCAGAGGAGATTTACTAGGATGTTGCCTGGTACGGAGGGAAGGTTTTACGAGGAAAGGCTGAGGGACTTGAGGTTGTTTTCGTTAGAGAGGAGAAGACTGAGGGGTGACTTAGTAGAGACATATAAGATAGTCAGAGGGTTAGATAGAGTGGACAGTGAGAGTCTTTTTCCTCGGATAGTGATGACCAACACGAGGGGACATAGCTTTAAATTGAGGGGTGGTAGATATAGGACAGATGTCAGAGGCAGTTTCTTTACTCAGTAGTAGGGGTGTGGAACGCCCTGCCTGCAACAGTAGTAGACTCGCCAAATTTAAGGGCATTTAAGTGGTCACTGGATCGACATATGGATGAAAATGGAATAGTGTAGGTCAGATAGGCTTCAGATGGTTTTACAGGTCGGCGCAACATCGAGGGACGAAGGGCCCGTACTGCGCTGTAATGTTCTATGTTCTTGTCAAAGGCTTTCTGGAAATCTAAATAAATAACGTCCACTGGTTTTCCTTTGTCTAACTTCCTTGTTACTTCCTCAAAGAACTCAAATGTGTAACTTCCTTTCCATAATGACAATAGTTACAGTGCAGAAGGAGACCATTTATGACAGCACGTTAGCGCAGTGGTTAGCACTGCTGCCTCACCTAACAACATGTTTTTCGGGACTTGTGAGAGGAAACCGGAGCACCCGGAGGAAACCCACACAGACGGGGAGAACGTGCAGACTCCACACAGACAGTGACCCACGTGGGAATCGACCCTGAAGCTGTGATGAAACAGTGCTAACCACTGTGCTACCGTGCTGCCAAGATAGTCAATTCGGGTGTATACCCTGTGCACATGCGAGAAAAACGAAAATTCCTTTGACCTTGGCCCCCCCAAACCTCCATAGATCTACCCCCACCCCCAATGTGCTCCATAAACTCCCTCAGCTCCTTCACTACAGCTGACACCCTCGAAAACCATATTAACCCCCCCCCCCACCCCATTATCAACCAATGCAAATCTAATCGGGGATCTTCCCTAACATCCGCCTCATAACTCCACATCACCCCAATGTGGAGCATAAATATTCACCAGCACCACTGGAAACCCTTCCAATTTCCCGCTCACCATCACGTATCTCTCTCTTTCCCCCCCCCCCCCCCCCCCCCCCCCCCGAGTCGGCCACTATTCTGCGCACTTCGAACCCATTTATTAATCAAACCCCCCCCCCCCAAAGTTTTGGCTCAACCTAGTCTGATCCACCACCTTCAGGTGTGTGTCCTGTAACACACTCACCCCCCACTGTGCTTCGGTGAACTCGCCTGCCCAGCTAGCCTGGTAGCCCCCACCCATGGCGCCTAGCATCCTACCCCCCCAACTGATATCCCCCCCCCCCAGCTCAAACATTATCCTGGCACAAACTTAACAACGCCCACGCAACACAAAGCAAAGAGCCACTCACCATCCCCAACCAAGAACAAACCCAGAGCAATGGCCCCAAACACAATCCAAAAATAACCCAGACAAACCCCAAAGGAACAGAAAGGGAACATCTCCTCCAACGTTCCATGTCCTCCTCCTGCCAGTTCATTGTCCCTGACAAATTCCATCACCTTGTCAGGCGTCGCGAAGTACAGGTCCCGATCCTTATAGGTCACCCACAGGCGTGCGGGGTACAACATGCCAACCTTCACCCCTCCTTAAAGCGGGCAGCCTTCACTTTGTTGAAGCCTGCTCTCCTCTTGGCCAACTCCACACCCAGGTCCTGGTATACCCGCAGCTCACTGCGCTCCCAGGTACAGCACTGCCTGGCCCACCTCAGGATCCATTCCTTGTACAGTAACGGGCGCACCACCATCGCCCTCGGCTGCTCGTTCCCCTGTGACTTCCTCATCAGTGCCCTGTGCGCCCGCTCCACTTCTAAGGGCCGTACAAATGCCCCTCACCCATCAGCTTCTCGAACATCCGAGCCACATGCGCGCCGGCGTCCGCTCCCTCGCTGACCTCCGGCAGTCCCACGATCCTGATTTTGCCTGCGTGCCCAATTCTATAGGTCCTCCACTTTCTCCTGCAGCTGCCTCTGTTGATCCCGCATCATCCCCATCTTCACAGCCATCAAGGTGAACCGCTCTTCGTGCTCCCCCACCGCCTCCTCCACCTTCTGGATCGCCTAGCTCTGGGCCTCCAGGCTGTCGATCCTCACCTTTATCGGGTCCACCACCCCAGCCAGGTCCTCCAAATTCTCCTCCTGCTGCTGGGTAAACCTCTCATTAAGGAAGCCCAGCAGCTGCTCTGTTGACCATGGAGAGGGTAGGGCCTCTGACCCTCTGCCACCTTCTCCTGTGTCGCAGGCACCAACTGTACCATTCTTTATCGGCCGCTTCTGGTCCACATGTCCATCCACCGGTGGGACACTCGCTCCGACAACCCCTCCTGCACCTTTTTTTTAAAAATAATTTTTATTGACATTTTTACAAAATATAAACATCTCAACTCTATTAACAAAACAACCGCGGTAACACCCCAAGAACAATACCCACCCAACTTCAAAAGCAACTACAAACAAAAGAAAAAAACAAAAGAACACCCAACAACAAAAGGGAAAGAGATAACACCCGCCACATCCCACAAACCCATGTACACAGTTCTCCCTCCCCCCGATCCAAACCCCCCCCCCCCCCCCCCCCCCACGGGCTGCTGCTGCCGGCCTATTTCCCTACCGTTCCGCCAGGAAGTCCAGGAAAGGCTGCCACCCGCCTAAAGAACCCTTGTACTGATCCCCTCAGGGCAAATTTCACCTTCTCCAATTTGATGAACCCCGCCATATCATTGATCCAGGCCTGACGCTTGGGGGCCTCGCATCCTTCCATTGGAGCAAGATCCTCCTCCGCCGGGCTACTAGGGACGCAAAGACCAGGACCCCGGCCTCTATTGCCTCCTGCACTCCCAGCTCCACTGTCGCCCCAAAAATTGTGAGTCCCCAGCCTGGCTTGACCCTGGATCCCACCACCCTCGACAGCGTCCTTGCTACCCCCTTCCAAAACTCCCCCAGCGCTGGGTACGCCCAAAACATATGGCCGTGGTTCGCTGGGCTCCCCGAGCACCTAGCACACCTGTCCTCGCCCCCGAAAAACCTACTCATCCTCGTCCCGGTCATGTGGGCCCTATGCAGCACCTTGAACTGTATGAGGCTAAGCCTCGCACAGGAAGAGGAGGAATTCACTCTCTCCAGGGCATCCGCCCACGTCCCCTCCTCAATCTCCTCACCCAGCTCCTCTTCCCATTTACCCTTCAGTTCCTCCACCGAGGCCTCTTTCTCCTCCTGCATGACGTGGTACACGTCCGAAATCCTCCCTCCTCCAACCCACACCCCCGAGAGCAACCGATCCCACACCCCTCGTGGGGGCAGCAAGGGGAACCCCTCCACCTGCTGCCTGGCAAACGCCCTCACCTGGATGTACCTAAACATGTTCCCCGGGGGGAGCCCAAACTTCCCCTCTAACTCCCCCAAGCTCGCGAACCTCCCCTCCACAAACAGGTCCCTCAACCTCCTAACCCCTGCCCTGTGCCAGCCCAGAAATCCACCATCAATGCTCCCTGGGACAAACCGATGGTTCCCCCGTATCGGGGCCTCCATCGAGCCCCCCATTTCTCCCCTATGTCGTCTCCATTGCCCCCAAATTTTGAGGGTAGCCGCCACCACCTGGCTCGTGGTATACCTCGTTGGAGGGAGCGGCAACTGCGCCGTTACCAGCGCCTCCAGGCTCGTGTCCACACAGGACGCCACCTCCATGCTGCCCCTTCCCCGTCCATTACCCACTTACGCACCATCGCTGCGTTGGCAGCCCAATAATACCCACAGAGGTTGGGCAACACCAGCCCCCCCTATCCCTGCCCCGTTCCAGGAACACCCTTCTTACCCTTGGAGTCCGATGCGCCCACACAAATCCCGTAATACTCCTGTTCACCCTCCTAAAAAAGGCCTTCGGGATAAGGATGGGGAGGCACTGGAACAGGAACAAAAACCTCGGGAGCACCGTCATCTTAACGGACTGCACCCTCCCCGCCAGTGACAGCGGTAACATATCCCACCTCTTAAACTCCTCCTCCATCTGCTCCACCAACCTTGTGAGGTTGAGCTTGTGCAGGGCCCCCCAGCTCCCAGCCACCTGGACCCCTAGGTACCTGAAGCTCTTCCCTGCCTGCTTCAGTGGGAGCCTACCAATCCCCCCCTCTTGATCCCCCGGATGCACCACAAACAACTCACTCTTGCCCAAGTTCAACTTATACCCAGAGAAACCCCCGAATTCACTAAGAATCCTCATCACCTCCGGCATCCCCCCCACCGGGTCCGCCACATACAGCAACAGGTCATCTGCATACAGCGACACTCGATGCTCCTCCCCACCCCGCACCAGGCCCCTCCAGTTCCCTGACTCCCTCAATGCCATGGCCAGGGGCTCAATCGCCAACGCGAAGAGCAAGGGGGACAGGGGGCACCCCTGTCTCGTCCCCCAGTACAGCCGAAAGTACTCCGACCTCCTCCTATTTGTGGCTACACTCGCCATCGGGGCCTCGTAGAGCAGCCTCACCCACCGGATAAACCCCTCCCCAAACCCAAACCTCTCCAACACCTCCCACAAATACTCCCACTCAACCCTATCGAAGGCCTTCTCCACATCCAATGCCATCACTATCTCCACCTCCCCTTCCATGGCCGGCATCATAATGACATTGAGGAGCCTTCGCACGTTCGTATTCAACTGCCTTCCCTTCACAAACCCCGTCTGGTTCTCATGAATGACCTCGGGCACACAATCCTCTATTCTAGTGGCCAGGATCTTTGCCAGCAGCTTAGCGTCGGCGTTTAGCAGCGAAATCGGCCTATATGTCCCGCACTGCAGAGGGTCCTTGTCCCGCTTCAGGATCAAGGAAATCAGTGCCCGTGACATAGTTGGTGGCAAAGCCCCCCCTCCCTTGCCTCGTTAAAGGTCCGGACCAACAGGGGGCCCAACAGGTCCAAATACCTTTTATAAAATTCCACCGGAAACCCATCCGACCCTGGCGCCTTCCCCGACTGCATGCTCCCTATCCCTTTGACCACCTCCTCCAGCTCAATCGGCCCCCCCAGTCCCTCCACCTGCTCCTCCTCCACCCTCGGGAATCGCAGCTTGTCCAAGAAGCGCCCCATTCCACCCCCCTCACCGGGGGTTCAGACCGGTACAGTTCCCCATAGAAGTCTCTGAAGACCCCATTAACATCTACTCCCCTCCGCACCACCTTCCCAGCCTTATCCGTCACTCCCCCAAACTCCCTGGCCGCGTCCCGCTTTCGGAGCTGGTGTGCCAGCATCCTGCTCGCCTTCTCCCCGTATTCATACACCGCCCCCTGTGCTTTCCTCTACTGAGCTTCCGCCTTTCTGGTAGTCAATAGGTCGAATCTGGCCTGAAGGCTACACCTCTCCCCCAGCAATCCCTCCTCTGGGGCCTCCGCATATCTCCTATCCACCCGCACCATCTCCCCTATCAGTCTCTCCCTCTCCCTCTCCCTCTGCTCCCCCCTCTCCCTATGGGTTCGGATGGAGATCAATTCCCCCCTCATCACCGCCTTCAATGCCTCCCAGACCGTCCCCACTCGGACCTCCCTGTTATCATTGGCCTCGAGGTACCTCTCGATACACCCCCGAACCCTCTCGGCCACCTCCTCATCTGCCAGCAGCCCCACCTCCATGTGCCAGAGCGGGCGCTGGTCCCTCTCCTCCCCAGCCCAAGATCCACCCAGTGCGGGCCATGATCCGAAATGGCAATGGCGGAGTATTCCACATCCTCCACCCTCGAAACCAACCCCCTGCTCAGGACAAAAAAATCAATCCTCGAGTAGGCCTTATGTACATGGGAGAAAAACGAGTACTCCCTGGCCCTTGGCCTCGCAAACCTCCAGGGATCCACCCCCCCCCCCCCCCCCCCCCCC
Organism: Scyliorhinus canicula; assembly: GCF_902713615.1. Taxonomy (NCBI): domain Eukaryota; kingdom Metazoa; phylum Chordata; class Chondrichthyes; order Carcharhiniformes; family Scyliorhinidae; genus Scyliorhinus; species Scyliorhinus canicula. The sequence goes on from NC_052146.1 coordinate 2,152,570, forward strand.
CCAAATCTGGTCCATAAATCCCCTCAACACCTTAGCCGCCGCCGGCCTCCTACCCGTCCGGGACTTGGATCGATCCAATGGGGGTTCCAGTACCGTGTTGAAGTCCCCCCCCATGATCAGGCCCCCCACCTCCAGGTCTGGAATGCGGCCCAGCATACGCCGCATAAACCCCGCATCGTCCCAATTTGGGGCGTAAACATTCACCAACACTTCCCGCTCCCCCTGCAGCTTGCCACTCAGCATCACGTACCTCCAGCCACTGTCAGCCACCACCTTCAACGCCTCAAACGACACCTTCTTCCCCACCAGGATCGCCACCCCCCTACTCTTCTCATCCAGCCCTGAGTGAAATACTTGGCCCACCCATCCCTTCCTCAGCCGAACCTGGTCCACCACTCTCAGGTGTGTCTCCTGGAGCATGGCCACATCCGCCTTCAGCCCCTTCAGGTGCGCAAATACCCGGGCCCGTTTGACCGGCCCATTCAGCCCCCTCACATTCCAGGTTATCAGCCGGATCAGAGGGCTCCCTGCCCCCCTCCCCTGCCGATTAGCCATACCCCAATCCTGCACCTTTTTAAATCAACAAATCCACCCGTTAGCCAGGGAATAGGTCCAGGAATTCCACCACGAGTGCGAGCCACCAAATGTGCGACACAATGGCCGCCACCGGAGGTTCTGCACATTGTTTCTATTCAATAAATACCTAATCTCCTCATAATAATAATCTTTATTCTTATCACATTTAGGCTTACGTTAACACTGCAATGTAGTTACTGTGAAAAGCCCCTAGTCGCCACATTCCGGCACCTGTTCGGGTACACAGGGAGAATTCAGAATGTCCAATTCACCCAGCAGCACGTCTTTCGGGACTTGTGGGAGGAAACCGGAGCACCCGGAGGAAACCCACGCAGACACGGGGAGAACGTGCAGACTCCGCACAGACAGTGACCCAAGCTGGGAATCGAACCTGGGACCCTGGCGCTGTGAAGCAGCAGTGCTAACCACAGTGCTACCGTGCCGCCCACGATTAATTTTAAACCTGAGATTGAGAGATTTTTTATTAAAGCTTTTAACAAATACAGAGCAAAGACAGATATAACCTAGTTCTTTGACCAAACTTTCATCATAGCAAAATAGAAGCAGGAGGAGGCCATTTGGCCCTTCGAGTCTGCTGGGCCATTCATTCTGATCATGGCTGACCAAGTTCAATACCCTGATCCCAGGGCAGCACAGTGGCGCAGTGGTTAGCCCTGCTGTCTCACGGCGCCGAGGTCCCAGGTTCGATTCCGGCTCTGGGTCACTGTCCGCGTGGAGTTTGCACATTCTCCCCGTGTCTGCGTGGGTTTCACCCCCACAACCCAAAGATGTGCAGGGTAGGTGGATTGGCCACGCTAAATTGCCCCTTAATTGGAAAAAATGAATTGGGTACTCAAATTTTTTTTTTTTTATAAATACCCTGATCCCGCCTTCTCCCCATATCCCGATCCCTTTAGCCCCAAGAGCTGTATCGAATTCCTTCCTGAAATTACACAACGTTTTGGCCTCAACTACTTTACGTCGTAGCGAATTCCGCAGATTCGCCATGTTGTATCTGTCCAATTCAGATACTTCAACCAGCTCTTTAATTAAAATTTACCCAGGCTTAGGGGCTGATTTAGCACAGGGCTAAATAGCTGCCTTTTAAAGCAGACCAAGGCAGGCCAGCAGCACGGTTCAATTCTCGCACCAGCCTCCCCGAACAGGCACCGGAACATGGTGACTAGGGGCTTTTCACACTAACTTCATTTGAAGCCTACTTGTGACAAAAAGCGATTTTCATTTCATTTCAATCATTTCAGGTGTCTTTATTTATTAGTAGAAGAAAGTAGGACACAGATAGAATGCAACACACTTTATTAAATATAGTTATCCCATGAATTATCCACAACACATACAAGAAACACCCAGGATATGATTATACTTCCTGTAAAGGTGATTCGGTAAGTTGCAGATCCGATCCCTGAGTCCTCTGGTTCCTCTTTGTAAAGGTGATTCTTGCTGACTGTTCCTTGCTTGCTTCCCTCTGGTCTGGTCAAAGTCACCTCACACATCAAGCTTCGAGTCTTTTACTTTCAATCTTTTACTTTGAGTCTTTTGCTCCCAGTTGTTTTTTTCCCCCTGGATGTCTGGAATGCCTATTTTCATCCGCCTGTCGCCTGCCACCTCCTTTCTCCACCTGCCCTTGGCCTTCGGCCAATGGAGTCTCAGGAGGCAAGGTCTCAGTGCCCAATGGTCTGGTGGATGACCTGTTGACAGGGCACCCGAGCCAGCCTTGGGAGGAGCGATGATTGCTTGATGAGTTATCAGGAACTGTGGACAATAGGCCAAAGCATCTCAAGCACGTCTTTCGGGACTTGTGGGAGGAAACCAGAGCACCCGGAGGAAACCCACACAGACACGGGGAGAACACTATCTCTAATTTCCCCTCTAAGCCGTGGTTTGCCACAGTTCCCTTTCTACTCTTGCACCAAATAAGAACAAACAACTTTTGGAGTTCACCTATTCGTTCCCTGAATGCTGCCATTGCCTGTCCACTGTCCTTCCTTTCAGTAATGTTTCCCAATCTGTCATAGACAGCTCATGCCTCAGACCATCACAGTTACCTTTATTGAGGTTCAGGACCCTCGTCTCAGAATCAACTACCTCATTATTCACCTTGATAAAGAATTCGACCATATTATGGTCACTCATCCCCAAGGGTTCTCTCACAACCAGATTGCCAACTAATCCTTTCTCATTGCACCACACCCAGTCCAAGGTGGTCTGTTCCCTTGTTGGTTCCTCAATGTATTGGTGCAGAAAACCGTCCCGTACACACTCCAGAAATTCTTCCTCTATTGTAACTAATTTGAGAATCCAATCTATATGCAGATTAAAGTCACCCATAATCACAGATGTTCCTTTATCACATACATCTCTGATTTCCTGTCTGATGCTATTCCCAACATTCCCACTGCAGTTTGATGGTCTGTTTCCACTCCTACAAATGTTTTTTGTCCTTGATGTTTCTTAACTCGACCCAGACAGATTCCCCATTATCTGTACTAATACCTTTCCTCAATATTGTATCAATATTTTCTTTAATCAGCAATGCAACTCCACCACCTTTTCCTTTCTGTCTGTCCTTCCTAAAAACTGAATACTCTCAATGTTTAGTTCCCATCCTTGGTCTCCGTGTCTCCGTAATCCCAACTATATCATTCCCCTTTCCATCTGCTGTGCAACTAATTCATCCATTTTATTTTGAACGTTCCGCACGTTCAGGTACAAATCCTTAAGGTTAGCCCTTTTAATGTTCCTTGTCCCTCCCGACTATTTTTTCAGTGTCATTATCTGATACAGGCCCTTGATTTCTCTGCCTATCACTTTTCTTATTCCCCTTTCTGTCTTTTTCTCTTGTTCTTGATTCCTCGCTCTGAATCCTTCCCTAGGTTCCCATCTCCAAACATTCCAGCAAATACCCCCTCCCCCAGGACATCAGTCCCAGTCCTGTCTAGGTGTAACCCGTCCGGTTTGTACAGGTCCCACCTCCTCCAGAACCGGTCCCAATGCCCCAGGAATCTGAAACCCTCCCGCTGACACCATCCCTTGTATTTATCCAATACATCCTACTATTTCTATACTGACCAGCACGTGGCACTGGCAGAAATCCTGAGATCATTACCTTTGAGGTCCAACTCCTCAACTTTCCTCATAACTCCCTCCATTCTGCTTTCAGGACCTCTTCCCTTTTTTAACCTATGTTGTTTGTACCGATGTGTACCACGGCCACTGGCTGTTCACCCTCCCCCTCCAGAATGTCCTGTACCAGCGCTGAGACATCCTTGACCCTATGACCAGGGAGGCAACATACCATCCTGGAGTCTTATTTGTGGCCACAGAAACACCTACCTATTCCTCTTACTCTTGAATCTCCAATAACTATTGCAATTCCACACTTTTTATTCCTCCCCTCTGTAGCAGAATCAACCGTGCAAAAGATTTGGCTGTTGCTGCTTCCCCTCAGAGCCCATTCCCCTCAACAGTATCCAGATTCCTGCACTGCCTGCCTCGCTCTCTTCCTCTGTCTGGTGCTCACCCATTCCCTTCCTGCCTGCGGAGACTGAGCCTGCGGTGTGACCACCTCTCTATCCGTGCTATCCATGATACTCTCCGCCTCGCAGATTCTCCACAGTGTCCCCAGCTGCCGCTCCAGCTCCGAAACCCCGGCTTCCAGGAACTGTAGCTGGAGACACTTCCTGCAAATATGGTGGCCCTGGGCACTGGAAATGTTTGCAGCTGCTCACATGGAGCAAGAGGAGCAAACCTTTGAGTTCACCTGCCATTACTTACCTTTTTAAATTAAAGCTTTGGAAGATGCTTGATATTAGACTAAATCCAGTTCTCTATGGCCCTTCTTTGCTTGTCCTTGTTACTACCAATTATAGCCCTTCAGATTATAAACCACAAAACTTATTTTCAAATGATAATTGATGAAAGTTACCAACGTTGCCCACTACTTGCCAATCAGCTCTCTCCCTTGTAGCCTCAGCTGCAGCAAGGCAAGACCCTTCTCTGAAGATGTCTCCACTTGTCAGTCAGTGGGAAAGCCTGTCTGATTATGCTTCAGTGAAGCGGTTTCTATAATGTAAGTTGTTTGAGGAATGGAGCTGGGATGGATGCAGGAATGTATTCTGGTTCTGCCAGCCAGAGCAAGGCTGCCACCTACTGTACAAACAATGGAACTGTAGTCAGATCAGGGGATGCGCAATTCTCAGACACGTCGTCTGGTGCTGCAACTGATTTAGTCAGATTCTGTGAGCAAGGTATGGAACTCTCGAGCGTTACACCTACTGGGTGGGAGGGGGTCAGATGTATTACGGCCAAATAAAGAATTATGATTAATTGTTATGTGGGGAAATTTGACAGCCAATTAGTGAAAATCAATTCCCACAAACAACAATCCAGATGAGCGGCTGATATTTGATGAAGATGTTTTATTTTATTCTTTCACAGGATGTGAGCGTCGCTGGCTGTGCTTGCCCTTGAACTGAATGTCTCGCTGAGCTGGTTCAGAGGATATATAAGAGTCAACCACATTGTTGTGGGTCTGGATATACACGTGGGGCACAATAATAATAATAGCAATCATTATTAGCGTCACAAGTAGGCTTACATTAACACAGCAATGAAGTTACTGTGAAAATCCCCTAGTCGCCACATTCCGGCACCTGTTTGGGTACACAGGGAGAATTCAGAATGTCCAATTCACCTAACCTGCACATCTTTGGACTGTGGGAGGAAACCGGAGCACCCGGAGGAAACCCACGCAGACACGGGGAGAACGTGCAGACTCCACACAGACAGTGACCCAGCGGGGAATCGAACCTGGGAACCTGGAGCTGTGGAACAACAGTGCTAACCACTGTGCTATTGTGTTGCCCAATAAGGTTAAGGACAACAGATTTCCTTCCCTGAAGCCATCGATGAACCAGGTGGACTTTATGACAATCGGTGATAGTTTAATGGTCACCATTAATGAGGCCAGTTTATATTCCAGATTTATTCATCTAAATTTCACCAGCTGCCTCGGTGGATTTGAACCCATGTCCCGTGAGTGCTAGCCTGGGTTTCTGGAGTATTAGTTGTGGTGATATGCATCACTGTAAATACACAAGGGGTTAATGTAAATACACTACAACTAAGTGAACACTAGAGGGAGCACCAGAGACGTCATGACATGGAGACATACAGCTAATGAACACATAGAATAGGACACAGCCAATGAGCAGTCAAGACACCCAGAGGTGACACTGCCACAAGGGGGCATTATACAACCCATATATAAGGACAGGGCACACATGCTCTGTCTCTTTCCACAGGCGACACTTAGAGAGTAGGACAGGGGCAGATCAGAAGCATCACACCCACCACGTGGCTTAGAGCAGACTGGTTAATTAGACTGTGTTACTATAGCAAGATTAGCAGGAGAGTCGAACTCATAGAGAACTGTGCTAATAAATCACATTGAATTTACTTCAAAGTCTGGAGTATCTTTTGGTCAAAGCTGCATCGAGTTGCAGCCTGTGTTATCCCAGAGTATATAACACAACACTAGTCTAGTAACATTACTACTGCATCTCCCCCAGGAAAATATCCAATGCCCCGCCCAACATTCACCTCCCACCCAACTCTACGGAAATGGCAGCTTAGATCAGGGCTGGAGAATGTTAATGGACAACGTCTGCAGCCTGAGTTTTTTGGACCTTTGACATAATAACACAAGCCCAGGGTGCATCATTAGAGCATTAATCACCAAGATCCGTCACTGAGCTATGCAAGGCAGATAAATGAGAGCGCGTTAGAGAGGTAGAGAGATTTACAGTGTGGATTCCAAAGCCTTATCCCATCAGTCTTGGATCTGGAGTGCAGTTAGTTGCTAACATGTCCCTACTCCCCACCCCATGTATGGAGTGCAGTTAGTTACTAACATTGTCCCTACTCACCACCCCATGTATGGAGTGCAGTTAGTTACTAACATGTCCCTACTCACTACCCCATGTATGGAGTGCAGTTAGTTACTAACATGTCCCTACTCACTACCCCATGTATGGAGTGCAGTTAGTTACTAACATGTCCCTACTCACTACCCCATGTATGGAGTGCAGTTAGTTACTAACATGTCCCTACTCACTACCCCATGTATGGAGTGCAGTTAGTTACTAACATGTCCCTACTCACTACCCCATGTATGGAGTGCAGTTAGTTACTAACATGTCCCTACTCCCCACCCCATGTATGGAGTGCAGTTAGTTACTAACATGTCCCTACTCCCCACCCCATGTATTGAAGGTGGACCAGATTGGCCCTGAGGTCAATCTGTTTTTTTAATTTAGCGTATCTAATTCTTTATTTCTAATTAAGGGGCAATTTAGCGTGGCCAATCCACCTACCCTGCGCATCTTTGGGTTGTGGGGCGAAAGCCACACAGACACGGGGAGAATGTGCAAACTCCACACGGACAGTGACCTGGGGCTGGGATCGAACCTGGGACCTCAGCGCCGTGAGACTGCAGTGCTAACCCACTGTGCCACCGTGCTACCCTCTGCACATCGTTTTGAGTTGTGGGGGTGAGACCCAGATAGACACAGGGAGAATGTGCAAACTCCACACGGACAGTGACCCGTGGCCGGGATTGAACCCGGGTCCTAGGTTGGTCATGAGGCACATCAACTCCATATTCCCAGAATGCCTAGATCCACTGCAATTCACACATGGATAGTCAGTGTTTTTGTAAATTTAAATTTAGAGTACCCAATTCATTTTTTCCCATTAAGGGGCAATTTAGCGGTGGCCAATCCACCTACCCTGCAGATCTTTGGGTTGTGGGGGTGAAACCCACACAGACACGGGGAGAATGTGCAAACTCCACACAGACAGTGACCCGGGATCGAACCTGGGACCGCGGTGCCGTGATGCAGCAGTGCTAACCACTGCGCCACCATGCTGATGGTATGGATAGTCAGTGTTAAAACGAAGGAAAACATTCCAATGTGAAGTAATAAAAACAAAATGCTGATTTGCTCCATCGCTGTTTCTCCTGGCCCTGGATAACTAACATTTCTGTCATTCAGTCACTTCTGTTCCACCCTGTCACACACCGTTCTGTTGACCTTGTCCCTCCCTCTTTTGTTCAAAACCAACTTTTCCCATTTCTAATGATTGGTGACAGACCTGAAACATTAACACTGTTTTACTCTCCCCCCACACAGCTTAACCTACTGAGCTTTTGTCCAGCATTTTATGTTTTTATTTTTAGATTTCTCACACCCACCATATTCTGCATTTTGATTTTGGGAGTGCAGTGCAGGAAAGTACTTTGTACCCAATTGTGTATCAGGTTTGTACCTTTCATCCTAACCCCTCTCTAATTGCTGTTAATAAGCAACTGGTATCAACAGGGTGGCACAATAGCACAATGGTTAGCACTGTGGCTTCACAGCTCCAGGGTCCCGGGTTCGATTCCCGGCTTGGGTCACTGCCTGTGCGGAGTCTGCACGTTCTCCCCGTGTCTGCGTGGGTTTCCTCCGGGTGCTCCGGTTTCCTCCTACAAATCCAGAAAGACGTGCTGTTAGGTGAATTGGACATTCTGAATTCTCCCTCTGTGTACCTGAACAGGCGCCGGAATGTGGCAACTAGGGGATTTTCTGCTGCCTCACGGTGCCGAGGTCCCAGGTTTGATCCCGGCTCTGGGTCACTGTCCGTGTGGAGTTTGCACATTCTCCCCGTGTCTGTGTGGGTCTCACCCCCACAACCCAAAAATGTGCAGAGTAGGTGGATTGGCCACGCTAAATTGCCCCTTAATTGGAAAAAGTAATTGGGTAATCAAAACTTTTTTTTTTAAAGAAAGAACAAAGAACAAAGAAAATTACAGCACAGTTACAGGCCCTTCGGCCCTCCCAGCCTGCGCCGATCCAGATCCTTTATCTAAACCTGTTGCCTATTTTCCAAGGCCTACTTCCCTCTGTTCCCGCCCGTTCATACCTGTCTAGATGCATCTTAAATGATGCTATCGTGCCCGCCCCTACCACCTCCACTGGCAAAGCATACTAGGCACCCACCAACCTCTGCGTAAAAAACTTTCCACGCACATCTCCCTTAAACTTTTCCCTTCTCACCTTGAAATCGTGACCCCTTGTAATTGACACCCCCCACTCTTGGGAAAAGCTTGTTGCTATCCACCCTGTCCATACCTCTCATAATTTTGTAGACCTCAATCAGGTCCCCCTCAACCTCCGTCTTTCCAATGAAAACAATCCTAATCTACTCAACCTTTCTTCATAGCTAGCACCCTCCATACCGGGCAACATCCTGGTGAACCTCCTCTGCACCCTCTCCAAGGCATCCACATCCTTCTAGTAATGTGGCGACCAGAACTGCACGCAGTATTCCAAATGTGGCCTAACCAAAGTCCGATACAACTGTACATGACCTGCCGACTCTTGTACTCAATACCCCGTCCGATGAAGGCAAGCATGCTGTATGCCTTCTTGACCACTCTATCGACCTGCGTTGCCACCTTCAGGGTACAATGGACCTGAACTCCCAGATCTCTCTGAACATCAATTTTCTCCAGGACTCTTCCATTGACCATATAGTCGGCTCTTGAGTTAGATCTTCCAAAATGCATCACCTCGCATTTGCCTGGATTGAACTCCATCTGCCATTTCTCTGCCCAACTCTCCAATCTATCTATATTTTGTTGTATTCTCTGACAGTCCCCCTCACTATCTGCAACTCTACCAATCTTAGTATCATCTGCAAACTTGCTAATCAGACCACCTATACCTTCCTCCAGATCATTTATGTAGATCACAAACAACAGTGGTCCCAGCACGGATCCCTGTGGAACACCACTAGTCACCTTTCTCCATTTTGAGACACTCCCTTCCACCACTACTCTCTGTCTCCTGTTGCCCAGCCAGTTCTTTATCCATCTAGCTAGTACACCCTGAAACCCATACGACTTCACTTTTTCCATCAACCTGCCATGGGAAACTTTATCACATGCTTTACTGAAGTCCATGTATATGACATCTACAGCCCTTCCCTCATCAATTAACTTTGTCACTTCCTCAAAGAATTCTATTAGGTTTGTAAGACATGACCTTCCCTGCACAAAACCATGTTGCCTATCACTGATAAGTCTATTTTCTTCCAAATGTGAATAGATCCTATCCCTCAGTATCTTCTCCAACAGTTTGCCTACCACTGACGTCAAGCTCACAGGTCTATAATTCCCTGGATTATCCCTGCTAACTACTGTCTCCTAACTACTTCCAGTCAGTTGAACTTTCTGTCGAGATTAGAAATTGAAGAGGAAGAAAATGATCTCTCAGGTGATTGCGTGACGATAGATATAAGAATGTGTTGCTTCTCCGAATTTAAAATGTTTAAGACAGATCGGTGCATTGGTTTTGTTTCAGCCACACTCTGTAAATCGAGATTGGGGGAATTGTGGAAAATGTGGTGACGTTGACACTTTTTGGGTGATGGTGTGTTCCTCCAAACTCATTCTGCCGGTGGAACATAGAACATAGAACATTACAGCGCAGTACAGGCCCTTCGGCCCACGATGTTGCGCCGACCTGTGAAACCCCTCTAAAGCCCATCTACACTATTCCCTTATCGTCCATATGCCTATCCAATGACCATTTGAATGCGTTTAGTGTTGGCGAGTCCACTACTGTTGCAGGCAGGGCATTCCACACCCTTACTACTCTCTGAGTAAAGAACCTACCTCTGACATCTGTCCTATATCTATCTCCCCTCAATTTAAAGCTATGTCCCCTCGTGCTGGACATCACCATCAGAGGGAAAAGGCTCTCACTGTCCACCCTATCTAATCCTCTGATCATCTTGGATGCCTCAATTAAGTCACCTCTTAACCTTCTTCTCTCTAACGAAAACAGCCTCAAGTCCTTCAGCCTTTCCTCGTAAGATCTTCCCTCCATACCAGGCAACATCCTTGTAAATCTCCTCTGTACCCTTTCCAATGCTTCCACATCCTTCCTATAATGCGGTGACCAGAACTGCACGCAATACTCCAAATGCGGCCGCACCAGAGTTTTGTACAACTGCAACATGACCTCATGGCTCCGAAACTCAATTCCTCTACCAATAAAAGCTAACACACCGTACGCCTTCTTAACAGCCCTCTCAACCTGGGTGGCAACTTTCAGGGATCTATGTACATGGACACCGAGATCTCTCTGCTCATCCACACTACCAAGAATCTTACCATTAGCCCAGTACTCTGGGCGCGATTCTCCGCTCCCCACGCCAGGTGGGAGAATCGCGGGAGGGCCGGGCGAATCACGACACGCCGCCCTGGCATCCCCCGCGTGCACCAGGACTTTACGGTGGAGCTGGCGAGGAGGTGGGCTGCCATCAACCGGGTGAAGAAGACACTGTACATTAGCAAGGTGCAGTGCGGCATTGTATATCCAGCGAAGCTGAGGGTGACTTACAAGTTCAAGGACTTTTATTTTGGGACGGCGGAAGCAGCGGAGGAGTTTGCGAAGGCAGAAGGACTGTGGCAGAACTGAGAAATGGTCATGTACCGATGTAGCCTCATGCCTGTATTTTTTCTTTTTGTTTTTGTTTCGCTGCGTGCTGGTGGAGCTATCGGAGCCAACGTTGTATATATTTGGACAAGGGAAGAAATGGGACTTTCAGTCGTAATGAGGGTTCTTTGGGGTGTGGGTGTGTATGCGGGGTTTGTGTGCTAAAGGGGATTTCTGGGTTTTCCTGGGGCCGTGCAAGGGGGAAAGAGACCCGGGCGGGGGCCTCCACGCTGGCCGGTTTAAGCCGGCTAGTGAATGGGGGGGAGGTGGGGGGAGGGGCTGCGGCCATCTGAGCCTGGCAGAACAGGGTCCGAGGGGTCTAGCCGGGGTGGAAAGTTGGGGGGAAGGAACCGAGGTTAAGGGGGAGGATTTTTACAAGAGGAAGTGGAGGGGAGGAGTTGGGGGAGGGGGGGGGGGTGGGGGTTTACAACTCTTGGGTGTCTTTTACGGTACTCTTTTGGAGGTTGAATGGCATTGAGTATGGTCGGGTGGGGGGAGACTCTATAGGTTAATGGTGACCATGGGCGATTCCGGACTCCTTTCTCTCTTTCGCCTTTGCTTTTTTCCCACCGTGGGAGGGTTTGTTTTAGTCGATGCAGATATTGACAGGTGGGCCGTTGTTTGGGGTGGTGGGAGGATGGGATCGTTGTTGATGTTAAGGGTATTGACTTTGTAACTGTTACCGTTTACTGCTTGTTGGTCGGGCGTACATTTTGAAGGAAAATGTGAAAATGGAGAATAAAAACATTTTAAATAAAGAAGGGCTGCGGCAGAGGAGGAATCAAGGGGAATTAGACAGTCTCAGAGGTGGTTTGTTTGTGGAAGTTGTGAACAGTTTGGTTCAGCCGACATAAGGACACAACATCCTGGGGACTACCATTGACCAGAAACTGAACTGGGCTAGTTAGATACTGTGGCAACACGAGCAAGTCAGAAGCTGGGGATCCTGCGGTAAGTGACCCGTCTCCTGACTCCCCAAAGCCTGTCCACCATCTACAAAGCATGAGTCAGGAGTGTAATGGAATACTCTCCACCAACCTGGATGAGTGCAGCTCCAACAACACTCAATAGATTCAACATCATCCAGGATAAAACAGCCACTTGATTGTCATCCCTTCAACAAACATTGAAACCCTGCACCACGGATGAACCATGTGTCCCATCTACAAGATGCACTACAGGAACTCAACAAGGTCCCTTAGACCCAGGCATTGTCAAACTCGGGGACGTGACCCGCAGGCAGGTGTCAGGAGGGTCACTGAGCTGCCCGTCACGGCGCTCCCAAACGTGTAAATCTGCGCTCAACAGCCGCAGCAGCCGACTGCTAATAATGCCGGCTGCTAATAACGCCGGCTGCTAATAACGCCGGCTGCTAATAACGCTGGCTGCTAATAACGCCGGCTGCTAATAACGCCGACTGCTAATAACGCCGGCTGCTAATAACGCCGGCTGCTAATAACGCCGACTGCTAATAACGCCGGCTGCTAATAACGCCGGCTGCTAATAACGCCGACTGCTAATAACGCCGGCTGCTAATAACGCTGGCTGCTAATAACGCCGGCTGCTAATAACGCCGGCTGCTAATAACGCCGGCTGCTAATAACGCCGGCTGCTAATAACGCCGGCTGCTAATAACGGCGGCTGCTAATAACGGCGGCTGTTAATAACGGCGGCTGCTAATAACGCCGGCTGCTAATAACGGCGGCTGCTAATAACGCCGGCTGCTAATAACGGCGGCTGCTAATAACGCCGGCTGCCGGCTGCTAATAACGCCGGCTGCCGGCTGCTAATACCGGCGGCTGCTAATAACGCCGGCTGCTAATAACGCCAGCTGCTAATAACGCCGGCTGCTAATAACGCCAGCTGCTAATAACGCCGGCTGTTAATAACGCTGGCTGCTAATAACGCCGGCTGTTAATAACGCCGGCTGCTAATAACGCCGGCTGCTAATAACGCCGGCTGCCGGCTGCTAATAACGGCGGCTGCTAATAACGGCGGCTGCTAATAACGCCGGCTGCTAATAACGCCGGCTGCTAATAACGCCGGCTGTTAATAACGCCGGCTGCTAATAACGCCGGCTGTTAATAACGCCGGCTGCTAATAACGCCGGCTGTTAATAACGCCAGCTGCTAATAACGCCGGCTGTTAATAACGCCGGCTGCTAATAACGCCGGCTGCTAATAACGCCGGCTGCCGGCTGCTAATAACGGCGGCTGCTAATAACGCCGGCTGTTAATAACGGCGGCTGCTAATAACGCCGGCTGCTAATAACGCCGGCTGCCGGCTGCTAATAACGCCGGCTGCTAATAACGCCGGCTGCTAATAACGCCGGCTGCCGGCTGCTAATAACGGCGGCTGCTAATAACGCCGGCTGCTAATAACGCCGGCTGCCGGCTGCTAATAACGCCGGCTGCTAATAACGCCGGCTGCCGGCTGCTAATAACGCCGGCTGCTAATAACGCCGGCTGCTAATAACGCCGGCTGCTAATAACGCCGGCTGCCGGCTGCTAATAACGCCGGCTGCTAATAACGGCGGCTGCTAATAACGGCGGCTGCTAATAACGCCGGCTGCTAATAACGCCGGCTGCTAATAACGCTGGCTGCTAATAACGGCGGCTGCTAATAACGCCGGCTGCTAATAACGGCGGCTGCTAATAACGCCGGCTGCCGGCTGCTAATAACGGCGGCTGCTAATAACGGCAGCTGCTAATAACGCCGGCTGCTAATAACGCCAGCTGCTAATAACGCCGGCTGCCGGCTGCTAATAACGCCGGCTGCTAATAACGCCGGCTGCTAATAACGCCAGCTGCTAATAACGCCGGCTGTTAATAACGGTGGCTGCTAATAACGCCGGCTGCTAATAACGCCGGCTGCTAATAACGCCGGCTGCTAATAACGCCGGCTGTTAATAACGGCGGCTGCTAATAACGCCGGCTGCTAATAACGCCGGCTGCTAATAACGCCGGCTGCTAATAACGCCGGCTGCTAATAACGCCGGCTGCTAATAACGCCGGCTGCTAATAACGCCGGCTGCTAATAACGCCGGCAGCTAATAACGCCGGCTGCCGGCTGCTAATAACGCCGGCTGCTAATAACGCCGGCTGTTAATAACGCCGGCTGCTAATAACGCCGGCTGTTAATAACGGCGGCTGTTAATAACGGCGGCTGCTAATAACGCCGGCTGCTAATAACGGCGGCTGCTAATAACGCCGGCTGTTAATAACGGCGGCTGCTAATAACGCCGGCTGCTAATAACGCCGGCTGCTAATAACGCCGGCTGTTAATAACGCCGGCTGCTAATAACGCCGGCTGCTAATAACGCCGGCTGTTAATAACGGCGGCTGCTAATAACGCCGGCTGCTAATAACGCCGGCTGCCGGCTGCTAATAACGGCGGCTGCTAATAACGCCGGCTGCTAATAACGGCGGCTGCTAATAACGCCGGCTGCTAATAACGGCGGCTGCTAATAACAGCGGCTGCTAATAACGGCGGCTGCTAATAACGCCGGCTGCTAATAACGCCGGCTGCTAATAACGCCGGCTGCCGGCTGCTAATAACGCCGGCTGCTAATAACGGCGGCTGTTAATAACGGCGGCTGCTAATAACGGCGGCTGCTAATAACGCCAGCTGCTAATAACGGCGGCTGTTAATAACGGCGGCTGCTAATAACGGCGGCTGCTAATAACGCCGGCTGCTAATAACGCCGGCTGCTAATAACGGCGGCTGCTAATAACGGCGGCTGCTAATAACGCCGGCTGCTAATAACGCCGGCTGCCGGCTGCTAATAACGGCGGCTGCTAATAACGGCGGCTGCTAATAACGCCGGCTGCTAATAACGCCGGCTGCTAATAACGCCGGCTGCCGGCTGCTAATAACGCCGGCTGCTAATAACGCCGGCTGCTAATAACGCCGGCTGCTAATAACGCCGGCTGCTAATAACGGCGGCTGCTAATAACGGCGGCTGCTAATAACGCCGGCTGCTAATAACGGCGGCTGCTAATAACGCCCGCTGCTAATAACGCCGGCTGCTAATAACGCCGGCTGCTAATAACGCCGGCTGCTAATAACGCCGGCTGCTAATAACGCCGGCTGCCGGCTGCTAATAACGCCGGCTGCTAATAACGCCGGCTGCTAATAACGCCGGCTGCTAATAACGCCGGCTGCTAATAACGCCGGCTGCTAATAACGCCGGCTGCCGGCTGCTAATAACGCCGGCTGCCGGCTGCTAATAACGCCGGCTGCCGGCTGCTAATAACGCCGGCTGCCGGCTGCTAATAACGGCGGCTGCTAATAACGGCGGCTGCTAATAACGGCAGCTGCCGGCTGCTAATAACGGCGGCTGCTAATAACGGCGGCTGTTAATAACGCCGGCTGCTAATAACGGCGGCTGCTAATAACGCCGGCTGCTAATAACGCCGGCTGCTAATAACGCCGGCTGCTAATAACGGTGGCTGCTAATAACGCCGGCTGCTAATAACGCCGGCTGCTAATAACGGCGGCTGCCGGCTGCTAATAACGCCGGCTGCCGGCTGCTAATAACGGCGGCTGCTAATAACATCGGCTGCTAATAACGCCGGCTGCCGGCTGCTAATAACGTCGGCTGCTAATAACGCCGGCTGCTAATAACGCCGGCTGCCGGCTGCTAATAACGCCGGCTGCTAATAACGGCGGCTGCTAATAACGCCGGCTGCTAATAACGCCGGCTGCTAATAACGCCGGCTGTTAATAACGCCGGCTGCCGGCTGCTAATAACGCCAGCTGCTAATAACGCCGGCTGTTAATAACGCTGGCTGCTAATAACGCCGGCTGTTAATAACGCCGGCTGCTAATAACGCCGGCTGCTAATAACGCCGGCTGCCGGCTGCTAATAACGCCGGCTGCTAATAACGCCGGCTGCTAATAACGCCGGCTGTTAATAACGCCGGCTGCTAATAACGCCGGCTGTTAATAACGCCAGCTGCTAATAACGCCGGCTGTTAATAACGGCGGCTGCTAATAACGGCGGCTGCTAATAACGCCGGCTGCTAATAACGCCGGCTGCTAATAACGGCGGCTGCTAATAACGCCGGCTGCTAATAACGCCGGCTGCCGGCTGCTAATAACGGCGGCTGCTAATAACGGCGGCTGCTAATAACGCCGGCTGTTAATAACGGCGGCTGCTAATAACGCCGGCTGCTAATAACGCCGGCTGCCGGCTGCTAATAACGCCGGCTGCTAATAACGCCGGCTGCTAATAACGGCGGCTGCTAATAACGCCGGCTGCTAATAACGGCGGCTGCTAATAACGCCGGCTGCTAATAACGGCGGCTGCTAATAACGCCGGCTGCCGGCTGCTAATAACGGCGGCTGCTAATAACGCCGGCTGCTAATAACGCCGGCTGCTAATAACGCCGGCTGCTAATAACGCCGGCTGCTAATAACGCCAGCTGCCAGCCTCACGGTAGCATGGTGGTTAGCATCAATGCTTCACAGCTCCAGTGGTCCCAGGTTCGATTCCCGGCTGGGTCACTGTCTGTGTGGAGTCTGCACGTCCTCCCCGTGTGTGCGTGGGTTTCCTCCGGGTGCTCCGGTTTCCTCCCACAGTCCAAAGATGTGCGGGTTAGGTGGATTGGCCATGCTAAATTGCCCATAGTGTAAGGTTAATGGGGGGATTGGTGGGTTACGGGTATACGGGTTACGTGGGTTTAAGTAGGGTGATCATTGCTCGGCACAACATCGAGGGCCGAAGGGCCTGTTCTGTGCTGTACTGTTCTATGTTCTATGTTCTAATAACGCCGGCTGTTAATAACGGCGGCTGTTAATAACGCCGGCTGCTAATAACGCCGGCAGCTAATAACGCCGGCTGGCGGCTGCTAATAACGGCGGCTGCCAATAACGCCGGCTGCTAATAACGCCGGCTGCTAATAACGGCGGCTGCCGGCTGCTAATAACGCCGGCTGCTAATAACGCCGGCTGTTAATAACGCCGGCTGCTAATAACGCCGGCTGTTAATAACGCCAGCTGCTAATAACGGCGGCTGCTAATAACGCCGGCTGTTAATAACGGCGGCTGCTAATAACGCCGGCTGCTAATAACGCCGGCTGCTAATAACGGCGGCTGCTAATAACGCCGGCTGTTAATAACGGCGGCTGCTAATAACGCCGGCTGCTAATAACGGCGGCTGCTAATAACGCCGGCTGCTAATAACGCCGGCTGTTAATAACGGCGGCTGCTAATAACGGCGGCTGCTAATAACGCCGGCTGCTAATAACGCCGGCTGCTAATAACGCCGGCTGCCGGCTGCTAATAACGCCGGCTGCTAGTAACGGCGGCTGTTAATAACGGCGGCTGCTAATAACGCCGGCTGCTAATAACGCCGGCTGCCGGCTGCTAATAACGGCGGCTGCTAATAACGCCGGCTGCTAATAACGGCGGCTGCTAATAACGCCGGCTGCTAATAACGGCGGCTGCTAATAACAGCGGCTGCTAATAACGGCGGCTGCTAATAACGCCGGCTGCTAATAACGCCGGCTGCTAATAACGCCGGCTGCCGGCTGCTAATAACGCCGGCTGCTAATAACGGCGGCTGTTAATAACGGCGGCTGCTAATAACGGCGGCTGCTAATAACGCCAGCTGCTAATAACGGCGGCTGTTAATAACGGCGGCTGCTAATAACGGCGGCTGCTAATAACGCCGGCTGCTAATAACGCCGGCTGCTAATAACGGCGGCTGCTAATAACGGCGGCTGCTAATAACGCCGGCTGCTAATAACGCCGGCTGCCGGCTGCTAATAACGGCGGCTGCTAATAACGGCGGCTGCTAATAACGCCGGCTGCTAATAACGCCGGCTGCTAATAACGCCGGCTGCCGGCTGCTAATAACGCCGGCTGCTAATAACGCCGGCTGCTAATAACGCTGGCTGCTAATAACGCCGGCTGCTAATAACGGCGGCTGCTAATAACGGCGGCTGCTAATAACGCCGGCTGCTAATAACGGCGGCTGCTAATAACGGCGGCTGCTAATAACGCCGGCTGCTAATAACGGCGGCTGCTAATAACGCCCGCTGCTAATAACGCCGGCTGCTAATAACGCCGGCTGCTAATAACGCCGGCTGCTAATAACGCCGGCTGCTAATAACGCCGGCTGCCGGCTGCTAATAACGCCGGCTGCTAATAACGCCGGCTGCTAATAACGCCGGCTGCTAATAACGCCGGCTGCTAATAACGCCGGCTGCTAATAACGCCGGCTGCTAATAACGCCGGCTGCCGGCTGCTAATAACGGCGGCTGCTAATAACGGCGGCTGCTAATAACGGCAGCTGCCGGCTGCTAATAACGGCGGCTGCTAATAACGGCGGCTGTTAATAACGCCGGCTGCTAATAACGGCGGCTGCTAATAACGCCGGCTGCTAATAACGCCGGCTGCTAATAACGCCGGCTGCTAATAACGGTGGCTGCTAATAACGCCGGCTGCTAATAACGCCGGCTGCTAATAACGGCGGCTGCCGGCTGCTAATAACGCCGGCTGCCGGCTGCTAATAACGGCGGCTGCTAATAACGCCGGCTGCCGGCTGCTAATAACGTCGGCTGCTAATAACGCCGGCTGCTAATAACGCCGGCTGCCGGCTGCTAATAACGCCGGCTGCTAATAACGGCGGCTGCTAATAACGCCGGCTGCTAATAACGCCGGCTGCTAATAACGCCGGCTGTTAATAACGCCGGCTGCCGGCTGCTAATAACGCCAGCTGCTAATAACGCCGGCTGTTAATAACGCTGGCTGCTAATAACGCCGGCTGTTAATAACGCCGGCTGCTAATAACGCCGGCTGCTAATAACGCCGGCTGCCGGCTGCTAATAACGCCGGCTGCTAATAACGCCGGCTGCTAATAACGCCGGCTGCTAATAACGCCGGCTGCTAATAACGCCGGCTGTTAATAACGCCGGCTGCTAATAACGCCGGCTGTTAATAACGCCGGCTGCTAATAACGCCGGCTGTTAATAACGCCAGCTGCTAATAACGCCGGCTGTTAATAACGGCGGCTGCTAATAACGGCGGCTGCTAATAACGCCGGCTGCTAATAACGCCGGCTGCTAATAACGCCGGCTGCTAATAACGCCGGCTGCCGGCTGCTAATAACGGCGGCTGCTAATAACGGCGGCTGCTAATAACGCCGGCTGTTAATAACGGCGGCTGCTAATAACGCCGGCTGCTAATAACGCCGGCTGCCGGCTGCTAATAACGCCGGCTGCTAATAACGCCGGCTGCTAATAACGCCGGCTGCCGGCTGCTAATAACGCCGGCTGCTAATAACGCCGGCTGCTAATAACGGCGGCTGCTAATAACGCCGGCTGCTAATAACGGCGGCTGCTAATAACGCCGGCTGCTAATAACGGCGGCTGCTAATAACGCCGGCTGCCGGCTGCTAATAACGGCGGCTGCTAATAACGGCGGCTGCTAATAACGCCGGCTGCTAATAACGCCGGCTGCTAATAACGCCGGCTGCTAATAACGCCAGCTGCCAGCCTCACGGTAGCATGGTGGTTAGCATCAATGCTTCACAGCTCCAGTGGTCCCAGGTTCGATTCCCGGCTGGGTCACTGTCTGTGTGGAGTCTGCACGTCCTCCCCGTGTGTGCGTGGGTTTCCTCCGGGTGCTCCGGTTTCCTCCCACAGTCCAAAGATGTGCGGGTTAGGTGGATTGGCCATGCTAAATTGCCCATAGTGTAAGGTTAATGGGGGGATTGGTGGGTTACGGGTATACGGGTTACGTGGGTTTAAGTAGGGTGATCATTGCTCGGCACAACATCGAGGGCCGAAGGGCCTGTTCTGTGCTGTACTGTTCTATGTTCTATGTTCTAATAACGCCGGCTGCTAATAACGCCGGCTGCTAATAACGCCGGCTGTTAATAACGCCGGCTGCTAATAACGCCGGCTGTTAATAACGCCGGCTGCTAATAACGCCGGCTGCTAATAACGCCGGCTGCCGGCTGCTAATAACGGCGGCTGCCAATAACGCCGGCTGCTAATAACGCCGGCTGCTAATAACGCCGGCTGTTAATAACGCCGGCTGCTAATAACGCCGGCTGTTAATAACGCCGGCTGCTAATAACGCCGGCTGCTAATAACGGCGGCTGCTAATAACGCCGGCTGTTAATAACGGCGGCTGCTAATAACGCCGGCTGCTAATAACGGCGGCTGCTAATAACGCCGGCTGCTAATAACGCCGGCTGTTAATAACGGCGGCTGCTAATAACGGCGGCTGCTAATAACGCCGGCTGCTAATAACGCCGGCTGCTAATAACGGCGGCTGCCGGCTGCTAATAACGCCGGCTGCTAATAACGGCGGCTGCTAATAACGCCGGCTGCTAATAACGCCGGCTGCTAATAACGCCGGCTGCTAATAACGCCGGCTGCCGGCTGCTAATAACGCCGGCTGCTAATAACGCCGGCTGCTAATAACGCCGGCTGCTAATAACGCCGGCTGCTAATAACGCCGGCTGCTAATAACAGCGGCTGCTAATAACGGCGGCTGCTAATAACGCCGGCTGCTAATAACGCCGGCTGCCGGCTGCTAATAACGCCGGCTGCTAATAACGCCGGCTGCTAATAACGGCGGCTGCTAATAACGGCGGCTGCTAATAACGCCGGCTGCTAATAACGCCGGTTGCTAATAACGCCGGCTGTTAATAACGGCGGCTGCTAATAACGGCGGCTGCTAATAACGCCGGCTGCTAATAACGGCGGCTGCTAATAACGGCGGCTGTTAATAACGGCGGCTGCTAATAACGCCGGCTGCTAATAACGCCGGCTGCTAATAACGCCGGCTGCTAATAACGCCGTCTGCTAATAACGTCGGCTGCCGGCTGCTAATAACGGCGGCTGCTAATAACGCCGGCTGCTAATAACGCCGGCTGCCGGCTGCTAATAACGCCGGCTGCTAATAACGCCGGCTGCTAATAACGCCGGCTGCTAATAACGCCGGCTGCTAATAACGCCGGCTGCTAATAACAGCGGCTGCTAATAACGGCGGCTGCTAATAACAGCGGCTGCTAATAACGCCGGCTGCTAATAACAGCGGCTGCTAATAACGGCGGCTGCTAATAACGCCGGCTGCTAATAATGCCGGCTGCTAATAACGCCGGCTGCCGGCTGCTAATAACGCCGGCTGCTAATAACGCCGGCTGCTAATAACGCCGGCTGCTAATAACGCCGGCTGCTAATAACGGCGGCTGCCGGCTGCTAATAACGGCGGCTGCTAATAACGCCGGCTGCTAATAACGGCGGCTGCTAATAACGGCGGCTGCTAATAACGGCGGTTGCTAATAACGGCGGCTGCTAATAACGGCGGCTGCTAATAACGCCGGCTGCTAATAACGGCGGCTGCCGGCTGCTAATAACGGCGGCTGTTAATAACGCCGGCTGCTAATAACGGCGGCTGCTAATAACGGCGGCTGCTAATAACGGCGGTTGCTAATAACGCCGGCTGCTAATAACGCCGGCTGCTAATAACGCCGGCTGCTAATAACGGTGGCTGCTAATAACGCCGGCTGCTAATAACGCCGGCTGCTAATAACGGCGGCTGCCGGCTGCTAATAACGGCGGCTGCCGGCTGCTAATAACGCCGGCTGCTAATAACGCCGGCTGCTAATAACGGTGGCTGCTAATAACGCCGGCTGCTAATAACGCCGGCTGCTAATAACGCCGGCTGCCGGCTGCTAATAACGTCAGCTGCTAATAACGCCGGCTGCTAATAACGCCAGCTGCTAATAACGGCGGCTGCCGGCTGCTAATAACGCCGGCTGCCGGCTGCTAATAACGCCGGCTGCTAATAACGCCGGCTGCTAATAACGCCGGCTGCCGGCTGCTAATAACGGCGGCTGTTAATAACGGCGGCTGCTAATAACGGTGGCTGCTAATAACGCCGGCTGCTAATAACGGCGGCTGCTAATAACGCCGGCTGCTAATAACGCCGGCTGTTAATAACGGCGGCTGCTAATAACGCCGACTGCTAATAACGCCGGCTGTTAATAACGCCGGCTGCAAATAACGCCGGCTGCAAGCGGTCTTCAAAATTGCCGCGAACATGTAAACAAAACGCGGCCGTACTGTGCATGTGCGCCAGATCGTCGGCGCGCATGCGCAAAACTATGCGGCTGTGTTTTTTTTAAACGGTCGCAACTTTTTATTTTGCAAGCTCGGGGGTTTTATTCATTTATTTTATTAATTTAATTTTTTTAAATTTATTTTATTCATTTTTGTTTTTTACAACTTCGGGGGGGGGGGGGTGTTTATTTGATAACATTTTCCAGGAAAGAAATGCAGAACTTTGGACAGATGGAGACTCCATACTTTCCGACACCGGAAGCTTCACCTTCATCCAACAGGTGCCATTGGAGGAGCGAGTACGAGGGCCAAAGGGACCAGCGCCGGCCCTAGGGTTGCTGGCGCCCCGGGCAAGCTGAACTTCGACGCCCTTGGGGGGGGGGGGGCGAGGGGCGGGGGGGCGGGGCCGGGGGGGGGCCGAGGGGCGGGGGGGCCCGAGGGGCGGGCGGGCGGGGCCGAGGGGCGGGGGGCCGAGGGGCGGGGGCGGACCCGAGGGGGGGCGGGGCCGAGGGGGGGGCGGGGGGGCGGACCCGAGGGGGGGGCGAGGGGGCGGACCCGAGGGGGGGGTGGACCCGAGGGGGGGGGCGGTGGGGGGGCGGACCCGAGGGGGGGGCGGACCCGAGGGGGTGGCGGGGGGGGCGGACCCGAGGGGGGGGCGGGGGAGGGCGGACCCGAGGGGGGGGCGGGGGAGGGCGGACCCGAGGGGGGGGGCGGGGGAGGGCGGACCCGAGGGGGGGCGGGGGAGGGCGGACCCGAGGGGGGGGCGGGGGGGAGCGGACCGAGCGGGGCGGACCGGGGGGGGGGGCGGACCCAGCGGGGGCGCCTTGGGGGAGGGCGGCCACCGCGCATGCGCTGGTTGGCACCGGCCCAACTGCGCATGCGCGGGACCCGAGTCTCTGGCGCCCCCCGGCACATGGCGCCCCGGGCAACTGCCCGAGTTGCCGGTGCCTTGAGCCGGCCCTGAAAGGGACCCAAAGCCATTTCCTACATTTGTGTCAGCAGCAAACAAGGTAGGAGAAAATGGTGGGTCGCGCAGGTCGGCCGGTGTGGGTCCCGAAGGTCGGCCGCTCAGGTCGGCCGGCGTGGGTCGCGAAAGTCGGCCGCGAAGTTCGGCCGGCGTGGGTCGCTCAGGTCGGCCAGCGTGGGTCGTGAAGGTCGGCCAGCTTGGGTCCCGAAGGTCGGCCGCGAAGGTCGGCCGGCGTGGGTCGCTCAGGTCGGCAGGTGTGGGTCGTGAAGGTCGGCCAGTTGGTAAAAATGGGTCCCCGGAAAAAAAGTTTGAAGAACACTGTCTTAGGCAGCACCTTCCAAACCCACGACCACTACCATAGAACATAGAACATAGAACATAGAACATAGAACGATACAGCGCAGTACAGGCCCTTCGGCCCTCGATGTTGCACCGACATGGGAAGTCAAAAACTAAAGGCCATCTAACCTACACTATGCCCTTATCATCCATACACTTATCCAATAAACTTTTAAATGCCCTCAATGTTGGCGAGTTCACTACTGTTGCAGGTAGGGCATTCCACGGCCTCACCACTCTTTGCGTAAAAAACCCACCTCTGACCTCTGTCCTATATCTATTACCCCTCAATTTAAGGCTATGTCCCCTCGTGCTAGCCACCTCCATCCGCGGGAGAAGGCTCTCGCTGTCCACCCTATCTAACCCTCTGATCATTTTGTATGCCTCTATTAAGTCACCTCTTAACCTTCTTCTCTCTAACGAAAACAACCTCAAGTCCATCAGCCTTTCCTCATAAGATTTTTCCTCCATACCATGCAACATCCTGGTAAATCTCCTCTGCACCCGTTCCAAAGTTTCCACGTCCTTCCTATAATGAGGCGACCAGAACTGTACGCAATACTCCAAATGCGGCCGTACCAGAGTTTTGTACAGCTGCAACATGACCTCATGGCTCCGGAACTCAATCCCTCTACCAATAAAGGCCAACACACCATAGGCCTTCTTCACAACCCTATCAACCTGGGTGGCAACTTTCAGGGATCTATGTACATGGACACCGAGATCCCTCTGCTCATCCACACTGCTAAGACTTTTACCATTAGGCAAATATTCCGCATTCCTGTTATTCTTTCCAAAGTGAATCACCTCACGCTTCTCCACATTAAACTCCATTTGCCATCTCTCAGCCAGCTCTGCAGCTTATCTATGTCCCTCTGTAACCTGCAATATCCTTCCACACTGTCTACAACTCCACCGACTTTAGTGTCGTCTGCAAATTTACTCACCCAACCTTCTGTTCCCTCCTCTAGGTCATTTATAAAAATGACAAACAGCAACGGCCCCAGAACAGATCCTTGTGGTACGCCACTCGTAACTGAACTCCATTCTGAACATTTACCATCAACCACCACTCTCTGTCTTCTTCCAACTAGCCAATTTCTGATCCACATCTCTAAATCACCCTCAATCCCCAGCCTCCGTATTTTCTGCAATAGCCGACCATGGGGAACCTTATCAAACGCTTTACTGAAATCCATATACACCACATCAACTGCTCTACCCTCGTCTACCTGTTCAGTCACCTTCTCAAAGAACTCGATAAGGTTTGTGAGGCATGACCTAGAAGGATAAGAGCAGCTGATGCAAGGGAAGGTTACTGTTGTGTATTTCATTACAGCTATACATGGGTGTCCATCATGTAATTGTTCCAATACTTTTTGTTGCAAGTTTGGAGGAACTTTTACCCTCATCCCTCACACCAGGGATCCGCCTTGTACCCAGGTTTTCTGGAAATATACAGCTTTAATTGAGCTCCCTTTTAACACCAATTACAGAACCTTTCCCATCACGGGACATTTCTGGTCTGTCGTTGGACTTGAGCTGCAGTCACTGGGATGTGTTCTCTCTGCTCACAGTAGAAGATATTTTCATTACTGGGTGTCATTTGACCAGCTGGCAATCAGCATCGGCCTGGCTGAATGTGTAGATAGAATCAAAGACCATCTTTGGAGTCTAATTGCTGCCAATGAAGGAATATCTTTGTGTGGCTCACAAATAGCTGCAGGGGCCTGTGATGACATCACTTAGATATTGGATTGGATTTGTTTATTGTCCCGTGTACCGAGGTACAGTGAAAAGTATTTTTCTGCGAGCAGCTCAACAGATCATCAAGTACATGAAAAGAAAAGGAAATAAAAGAAAATACATAATAGGGCAACACAAGGTACACAATGTAACTACATAAGCACTGGCATCGAATGAAGCATACAGGGGTGTAGTGTTAATGAGGTCAGTCCATAAGAGGGTCATTTAGGAGTCTGGTGACAGTGGGGTAGAAGCTGTTTTTCAGTTTGTTTGTGCGTGTTCTCAGACTTCTGTATCTCCTGCCCGATGGAAGAAGTTGGAAGAGTGAGTAAGCCGGGTGGGTGGGGTCTTTGATTATGCTGCCCGCTTTCCCCAGGCAGCGGGAGGTGTAGATGGAGTCCATGGATGGGAGGCAGGTTCGTGTGATGGACTGGGCTGATTGGGTTGGTGTTTGAAATAAGGCCGTATTGGGCTGATGTTTAAAGCAAATCACACCTATCTTTCTTTGAGGGCAGCACTGTGGTGCAGTGGTTAGCACTGCTGCCTCACGGTGCCAAGGACCAGGGTTCGATCCTAGCCCCGGGTCACTGTCCGTGTGGAGTTCTCCCCGTGTCTGCATGAGTCTCACCCCCACAACCCAAAAAGATGTGCAGGTTAGGTGGGTTGACCGCGCTAAATTGCCCCTTAATGGGAAAAAAGAATTGGATACTCTAAATTTATTTTTAAAAATAGCAGCAAATAGGGTCAAAGAGGGAAAAGAATTGTAAAAAGGCAACACTAATAATAATAATCTTTTTATTATTGTCACAAGTAGGCTTTGTTAACACTGCAATGAAGTTACTGTGAAAATCCCCTAGTCGCCACATTCCGGCGCCTGTTCGGGTACACAGAGGGAGAATTCAGAATGTCCAATTCACCGAACATTGACTCTTTACTTAACTACGTAACATTCGGCACACAGTAAATCAATTGGCACGGTGGCATAGTGGTTCGCACTGCTGCCTCACGCGCTGAGGTCCCGGGTTAGAACCCGGCCCCAGATCACTGTCCGTGTGGAGTTTGCACATTCTCCCCGTGTCTGCGTGGGTTTCGCCCCCACAACCCAAAAATGTGCAGGGTAGGTGGATTGGCCACGCTAAATTGTCCCGTAATTGAAATTTTTTAATATAAAAAGACTTCCAGAAGTCCGCCAGCTTTGTGCACGACCAGACCATTTGTTCATGATGAGCCGAGCTTCCCAAACACCAATCACATCTATCATCCACCCCTTCAAAATATCCACTCATTCTAGCCTTTGTAAGGGGAGCCCGGAACACCACTTTCAGCTGGACGAGACTCTGCCTCGCACAGGATCAGGATCACCCTCCTTAATGCCTCACTCTAAAACCCCTCCTCCAAGATCGGTCCCAGCTCCTCTGCCCATTTTGCCTTCATACCCTCACCAGAGCCCATCTCCTCCCCCACCATCCATTGGCATATACCCAGTGTGCTGGCCAGCCGTGAACCAGAGCAGGGTAAGGTTGTCTGGACCAGGGTGGAAGCTTCACGGAAAGGCTGAAAAGTACTTTCTGACCCAGCTACTCACCTGGAAATACCTCAACCCATCAACATCTGTCAGCTCATCAACATCTGTCAGCTCATCTGCATCTGTCAGCCCATCAACATCTGTCAGCTCATCAACATCTGTCAGCTCATCAACATCTGCCGTCCCATCAGCATCTGTCAGCTCATCAACATCTGTCAGCCCATCAACATCTGTCAGCCCATCAACATCTGTCAGCCCATCAGCATCTGTCAGCTCATCAACATCTGTCAGCCCATCAACATCTGTCAGCCCATCAACATCTGTCAGCCCATCAACATCTGTCAGCTCGTCAACATCTGTCAGCCCATCAACATCTGTCAGCCCATCAACATCTGTCAGCTCATCAACATATGTCAGCCCATCAACATCTGTCAGCTCATCAACATCTGTCAGCCCATCAACATCTGTCAGCCCATCAACATCTGTCAGCTCATCAACATCTGTCAGCCCATCAACATCTGTCAGCCCATCAACATCTGTCAGCCCATCAACATCTGTCAGCTCATCAACATCTGTCAGCCCATCAACATCTGTCAGCCCATCAACATCTGTCAGCTCATCAACATCTGTCAGCCCATCAACATCTGTCAGCCCATCAACATCGGTCAGCTCATCCGCATCGGTCAGCCCATCAACATCTGTCAGCTCATCAACACCTGTCAGCCCATCAACATCTGTCAGCTCATCAACATCTGTCAGCCCATCAACATCTGTCAGCTCATCAACATCTGTCAGCCCATCAACATCTGTCAGCTCATCCGCATCGGTCAGCCCATCAACATCTGTCAGCTCATCAACATCTGTCAGCCCATCAACATCTGTCAGCTCATCAACATCTGTCAGCTCATCAACATCTGTCAACCCATCAGCATCTGTCAGATCATCAACATCCCTCAGCTCATCAACATCTGTCAGTCCATCAACATCTGTCAGCTCATCAACATCTGTCAACCCATCAGCATCTGTCAGCTCATCAACATCTCTCAGCTCATCAACATCTGTCAGCTCATCAACATCTGTCAACCCATCAGCATCTGTCAGCCCATCAACATCTGTCAGCTCATCAACATCTGTCAGCTCATCAACATCTGTCAGCTCATCAGCATCTGTCAGCTCATCAACATCTGTCAGCCCATCAGCATCTGTCAGCTCATCAACATCTGTCAGCTCATCAACATCTGTCAGCCCATCAACATCTGTCAGCCCATCAACATCTGTCAGCCCATCAACATCTGTCAGCCCATCAACATCTGTCAGCTCATCAACATCTGTCAGCTCATCAACATCTGTCAGCTCATCAACATCTGTCAGCCCATCAACATCTGTCAGCCCATCAGCATCTGTCAGCTCATCAGCATCTGTCAGCTCATCAACATCTGTCAGCTCATCAACATCTGTCAGCCCATCAACATCTGTCAGCTCATCAACATCTGTCAGCTCATCAACATCTGTCAGCCCATCAGCATCTGTCAGCCCATCAACATCTGTCAGCTCATCAACATCTGTCAGCTCATCAGCATCTGTCAGCTCATCAACATCTGTCAGCTCATCAACATCTGTCAGCCCATCAGCATCTGTCAGTTCCCCGAGGCAGTGAACCAAACTTCTAAAAAGAATTATTCCACTTTCTCCAAACCTCTAAAATTTCTAAAATGAGGTTAGAGAAACTCGGTCTGTCCTCACTGGAGCGATGGAGGTTGAGAGGCGACCTGATAGAGTGGCATGGACAGAGTGGATAGTCAGATGCTCTTTCCTAGTGATGTACCATCAATTGGACGCGAGACATGATGAAGGTCCAAACTTAGGCTTTAATCAGCTAGATCTTAGCCCGGTGGTCGACCACAGTGAAAGGCCGACTGCCGGGAACTCTGGGTACTTATACCCCACCTCGAAGGTGGGGTCTACTTGCCTCTCGACCAATTGGTGAGCAGTCACATGACTAGTCCCAGCCAATCAGCCGAGAGGCACAAGACCAGCCAGAGCCAATGGGAAACCAGTGCTCTGCTTCAATGGCAGTGCTCCTATTCATACCACCACACCTAGTGCGAGGGGACATAGGTTTAAAGTGCCTGGGGAAAAGTTTAGAACAGATGTGCGAGACAAGTTTTTTACATAGAGGGTGGTAAATATATGGACCGCGCTGCCTGGGGAGGCGGTGGGCGCATGGACGAGAGCGGCATTTAAGGGGCATCTGGACAAATATATGAATAGGGTGGGAATGGAACGATACGGACTCCGTTACTGCAGATGGTTTTAGTTTAGGCAGGGACCATGACCGGGACAGGATTGGAGGGCCGAAGAGCCTGTTCCTGTGCTGTATTGTTCTTTAACCACTGTGCTACTGCACTCTGGAGCCGTGGGTGCAGTGTACATTAGCAAGAAGAGAGGAGGACGGGACACTTCACCTTCCCTCCAGGTGCCCTGTCCACTCAAGGAGCCAGGGAGGTGCCTTCAGGCACCAACAGGGAGAAGAGCATCCTGGGGAATTTATCCCAGGACACTCCAAGCCTGTCCACCCCTCCTCTGTCAGTGACTGCACCGTCTGCAGCAGAACAGAGGGAGGAGGCACCTGTGCAAGAGACCCTCAGCAGGCCGGGACCCTCTATACCTCGGGCCATCAGAGAGTGTCCGTCATAGACATCAAAGTCAACAGGATACAGCAGTGAGCAGATAGCCTTGACCTCTGCTGTGGATGCCAGGGCTGCATGTAGACATTGTGATAGGAGAAGAAAGATAAAGAGGTTTGGAAACACACAGGTGTCACAGATGTACAATTGTGCACACTTTTGTTCACTTGCACATTTTGCAAGTTTCCTGGATTCCATCTTTCTGCTATTTGATTCAATGAGGGTCTGGAATGTGGGTCCCCACCTAAGTTCCAGACTGAACTCCGAGATTCACTTCTCTCACATTATCCACATAGAACCATCGGGACACCTAATTTCAAAGGGGGCAACAATTCAAACTGTGTTAGGATGCTGATTGGTTTGCAAGTAAACCCTGATTAGAACATAGAACAGTCCAGCACAGTACAGGCCCTTCGGCCCACGATGTTGTGCCGATCATTTATCCTAATCTAAGATCAACCTAACCTACACCCCTTCAATTTACTGCTGTCCATGTGCCTGTCTATGAGTCGCTTAAATGTCCCTAATGGACTCTGACTCCATCCGAGGGAGAGGAGAGAGCAGAGAGAGAGGGAGAGGTTGGTGGGGGAGCTGGTGAGGGTGGACAGGAGATACGCGGAGGCTCCGGAGGAGGGATTGCTGGGGGAGCGGTGTAATCTTCAGGCTGAGTTCGATTTACTGACCACCAGTAAGGCAGAAGCTCGGTGGAGGAAGGCACAGGGAGCGGTGTATGAATATGGGGAGAAGGCGAGTAGGATGCTGGCGCATCAGCTCCGTAAGCGGGATGCGGCCAGGGAGATTGGTAGAGTTAAGGATAGGGGAGGGAATGTGGTGCGAAGGTGGGTAGACATCAATGGGGTCTTCAGGGACTTTTACAGGGAATTGTATCGGTCTGAACCCCCAGCGGAGGTGGGGGGGGGGGGGGGGGGGGGAGGGGGGGAGAACGGGGCGCTTCTGGGACCGGCAGAGATTCCCAAAGGTGGAGGAGGGGCAGGTGGAGGGACTGGGGCGCAGATTGAGCTGGAGGAGCTGGTCACTGGGATAGGGAGCATGCAGTCGGGGAAGGGGCCGGGGCCGGATGGTCACTGGGATAGGCAGCATGCAGTCGGGGAAGGGGCCGGGGCCGGATGGTCACTGGGATAGGCAGCATGCAGTCGGGGAAGGGGCCGGGGCCGGATGGTCACTGGGATAGGGAGCATGCAGTCGGGGAAGGGGCCGGATGGTCACTGGGATAGGGAGCATGCAGTCAGGGAAGGGGCCGGGGCCGGATGGTCACTGGGATAGGGAGCATGCAGTCGGGGAAGGGGCCGGATGGTCACTGGGATAGGGAGCATGCAGTCAGGGAAGGGGCCGGGGCCGGATGGTCACTGGGATAGGGAGCATGCAGTCGGGGACGGGGCTGGATGGTCACTGGGATAGGGAGCATGCAGTCGGGGAAGGGGCCGGGGCCGGATGGTCACTGGGATAGGGAGCATGCAGTCGGGGAAGGGGCCGGGGCCGGATGGTCACTGGGATAGGGAGCATGCAGTCGGGGAAGGGGCCGGGGCCGGATGGTCACTGGGATAGGGAGCATGCAGTCGGGGAAGGGGTCGGGGCCGGATGGTCACTGGGATAGGGAGCATGCAGTCGGGGAAGGGGCCGGGGCCGGATGGTCACTGGGATAGGGAGCATGCAGTCGGGGAAGGGGCCGGATGGCCGGATGGTCACTGGGATAGGGAGCATGCAGTCGGGGAAGAGGCCGGGGCCGGATGGTCACTGGGATAGGGAGCATGCAGTCGGGGAAGGCCCCGGGGCCGGATGGTCACTGGGATAGGGAGCATGCAGTCGGGGAAGGGGCCGGAGCCGGATGGTCACTGGGATAGGGAGCATGCAGTCGGGGAAGGGGCCGGGGCCGGATGGTCACTGGGATAGGGAGCATGCAGTCGGGGAAGGGGCCGGGGCCGGATGGTCACTGGGATAGGGAGCATGCAGTCGGGGAAGGGGCCGGGGCCGGATGGTCAATGGGATAGGGAGCATGCAGTCGGGGAAGGGGCCGGGGCCGGATGGTCACTGGGATAGGGAGCATGCAGTCGGGGAAGGGGCCGGGGCCGGATGGTCACTGGGATAGGGAGCATGCAGTCGGGGAAGGGGCCGGATGGCCGGATGGTCAAGGGGATAGGGAGCATGCAGTCGGGGAAGGGGCCGGGGCCGGATGGTCACGGGATAGGGAGCATGCAGTCGGGGAAGGGGCCGGGGCCGGATGGTCACTGGGATAGGGCAGCATGCAGTCGGGGAAGGGGCCGGGGCCGGATGGTCACTGGGATAGGGAGCATGCAGTCGGGGAAGGGGCCGGGCCGGATGGTCACTGGGATAGGCAGCATGCCATGTCGGGGAAGGGGCCGGGGCCGGATGGTCACTGGGATAGGGAGCATGCAGTCGGGGAAGGGGGCCGGATGGTCACTGGGATAGGGAGCATGCAGTCGGGGAAGGGGCCGGGGCCGGATGGTCACTGGGATAGGCAGCATGCAGTCGGGGAAGGGGCCGGGGCCGGATGGTCAATGGGATAGGGAGCATGCAGTCGGGGAAGGGGCCGGGGCCGGATGGTCACTGGGATAGGCAGCATGCAGTCGGGGAAGGGGCCGGGGCCGGATGGTCACTGGGATAGGGAGCATGCAGTCGGGGAAGGGGCCGGGGCCGGATGGTCACTGGGATAGGGAGCATGCAGTCGGGGAAGGGGCCGGATGGCCGGATGGTCACTGGGATAGGGAGCATGCAGCGGGGAAGGGGCCGGGGCCGGATGGTCACTGGGATAGGGAGCATGCAGTCGGGGAAGGGGCCGGATGGCCGGATGGTCACTGGGATAGGCAGCATGCAGTCGGGGAAGTGGCCGGGGCCGGATGGTCACTGGGATACGGAGCATGCAGTCGGGGAAGGGGCCGGGGCCGGATGGTCACTGGGATAGGCAGCATGCAGTCGGGGAAGGGGCCGGGGCCGGATGGTCAAGGGGATAGGGAGCATGCAGTCGGGGAAGGCGCCGGGGCCGGATGGTCACTGGGATACGGAGCATGCAGTCGGGGAAGGAGCCGGATGGCCGGATGGTCACTGGGATAGGGAGCATGCAGTCGGGGAAGGGGCCGGGGCCGGGGGCCGGATGGTCACTGGGATAGGCAGCATGCAGTCGGGGAAGGGGCCGGGGCCGGATGGTCACTGGGATAGGCAGCATGCAGTCGGGGAAGGGGCCGGGGCCGGATGGTCACTGGGAGAGGGAGCATGCAGTCGGGGAAGGGGACGGATGGTCA
Organism: Scyliorhinus canicula; assembly: GCF_902713615.1. Classification (NCBI taxonomy): domain Eukaryota; kingdom Metazoa; phylum Chordata; class Chondrichthyes; order Carcharhiniformes; family Scyliorhinidae; genus Scyliorhinus; species Scyliorhinus canicula. The sequence continues at coordinate 2,185,337 of NC_052146.1, forward strand.
CTGGGATAGGGAGCATGCAGTCGGGGAAGGGGCCGGGGCCGGATGGTCACTGGGATAGGGAGCATGCAGTCGGGGAAGGGGCCGGATGGCCGGATGGTCACTGGGATAGGGAGCATGCAGTCGGGGAAGGGGCCGGATGGCCGGATGGTCACTTGGATAGGGAGCATGCAGTCGGGGAAGGGGCCGGGGCCGGATGGTCACTGGGATAGGCAGCATGCAGTCGGGGAAGGGGCCGGATGGCCGGATGGTCACTGGGATAGGGAGCATGCAGTCGGGGAAGAGCCGGGGCCGGATGGTCAGAGGGATAGGGAGCATGCAGTCGGGGAAGGGGCCGGATGGCCGGATGGTCACTGGGATAGGCAGCATGCAGTCGGGGAAGGCCCCGGGGCCGGATGGTCAGAGGGATAGGGAGCATGCAGTCGGGGAAGGGGCCGGGGCCGGATGGTCACTGGGATAGGGAGCATGCAGTCGGGGAAGGGGCCGGATGGTCACTGGGATAGGGAGCATGCAGTCGGGGAAGGGGCCGGGGCCGGATGGTCACTGGGATAGGGCAGCATGCAGTCGGGGAAGGGGCCGGATGGCCGGATGGTCACTGGGATAGGCAGCATGCAGTCGGGGAAGGGGCCGGGGCCGGATGGTCACTGGGATAGGGAGCATGCAGTCGGGGAAGGGGCCGGGGCCGGATGGTCACTGGGATAGGGAGCATGCAGTCGGGGAAGGGGCCGGGGCCGGATGGTCACTGGGATAGGGAGCATGCAGTCGGGGAAGGGGCCTGGGGCCGGATGGTCACTGGGATAGGGAGCATGCAGTCGGGGAAGGGGCCGGGGCGGATGGTCACTGGGATAGGGAGCATGCAGTCGGGGAAGGGGCCGGATGGTCACTGGGATAGGGAGCATGCAGTCGGGGAAGGGGCCGGATGGTCACTGGGATAGGGAGCATGCAGTCGGGGAAGGGGCCGGATGGTCACTGGGATAGGCAGCATGCAGTCGGGGAAGGGGCCGGGGCCGGATGGCCAGATGGTCACTGGGATAGGGAGCATGCAGTCGGGGAAGGGGCCGGATGCTCCTTGCGCCACCGCGTATGCGCGGTGCGGTCGAACGATGTGCGCACCTGCGCAGTTCGGTCGTTGGCCTCGCCGTCCCCTTGGTCGTGGCGCGCATGCGCAGGAGCCCGGGAAAAGCACGCAAAATGGCCCTGGAGCTGTTTTACGTCCTCCGCATCGTGGGGGCCTTGCCGCGCCGTCTCTGCCGCCTTGTTATGGGAGTACCGGTTATTAGCGTGCTCGTGTAGGACGCAGGTCTCGATTTAGATTGTAAGGGTGAGCTGCTTAACTTTAAGGAGCTGCTGGCGAAGGGGATCGGAGTGGACCCTGAAAACGATCTGGTCGCAGATCATGGAGTCAGAAGTGGATTCGTAGTTGCAGGACTGCGCCAGGATACGGAGATGGGTTAAGAAGGACTGAAAAGGTTCATCCTTACCCTGAAGCCTCTGCTGGAACACATAGCGTTCAAAGCTCTCCTTGCCTTCGATGTTACAGTGGGTGTCGAACTTCAGCAGGGCTGTTTTAAACTTTGTCTTGTCCTTGCCTTCAGCAAAGGTGAGGGAGTTGAAGATGTGGATAGCGTGGCCCCCGGCTGTAGAGAGGAAGAGAGCAATCTTCCTGGCATCCGATGCAGCTTCGAGGTCGGTGGCTTCAAGATGCAGCTGAAACTTTTCTTGAAAATCTTCCAGTTGGCACCGAGGTTGCCGGCGACGCGGAGCTGCGGGGGAGGGCGGACGCTGTCCATGTTACCAGATGGCTGATCGCTGGCCAAAGGCAGATTATCTCAAGGTAGGTCCGTCAAACTCGAACATGACGTGTTGGGTATGCTGGGCCTGCGAGGACTGCGTTTACTGCAGCAGTGAGAGAGACAGGCTTCCAACACTTGAAGAAATGCAACTCGATTTTATTGAACTCTTAACTATCATACATACTTTAACTGGGCTAAATCGCTGGCTTTGAAAGCAGACCAAGGCAGGCCAGCAGCACGGTTCGATTCCCGTAACAGCCTCCATGAACAGGCGCCGGAATGTGGCGACTAGGGGCTTTTCACAGTAACTTAATTTGAAGCCTACTCGTGACAATAAGCGATTTTCATTTCATTTCATTTCAACTGTGGGTTGACACTATGCTGCGTTGACTGGAGACCTGAGGCTAGCCTGACCAGACAATCTCACTACCACATGGTGGATGTTCTAGTTGTTTCTCACGGGCTCTGACTGTCTCAGAGGCTGGATCCCCAGAGAGCGGGAAAACTAGTGCCTTCTGGCTTTATAGTGGCCGTGTCCTGTCTGGTGATTGGTTGCTGTGTTCTGTGTGTTCATTGGTCATCCTGTGTGTCAATCACTGCCTGTCTGTGCACCATCATATACCTGGATGTATATTATGACACACATCTCCAAAATTCTGTCGTGGTCCACCCACGTCGACGCTACCACCAAGAAAACACAACAGCGTCTATACTTCCTCAGGAAACTAAGGAAATTCGGCATGTCCACATTAACCCTTACCAACTTTTACAGATGCACCATAGAAAGCATCCTATCGGGCTGCATCACAGCCTGGTATGGCAATTGCTCGGTCCAGGACCGCAAGAAACTTCAGAGAGTCGTGAATACCGCCCAGTCCATCACACAAACCTGCCTCCCATCCATTGACTCCATTTACACCTCCCATCCGGCTTACTCACTCTTCCAAGTTCTTCCATCGGGCAGGAGGTACAGAAGTCTGAGAACACGCACAAACAGACTCAAAAACAGCTTCTTCCCCGCTGTTACCAGACTCCTAAATGACACTCTTATGGACTGACCTCATTAACACTACACCCTGTATGCTTCATCCGATGCCGGTGCTTATGTAGTTACATTGTGTACCTTGTGTTGCCCTATTATGTATTTTCTTTTATTCCCTTTTCTTCCCGTGTACTTAATGACCTGTTGAGCTGCTCGCAGAAAAATACTTTTCACTGTACCTCGGTACACGTGGCAATAAACAAATCCAAACCATCCAATCATCGGCAAACTTACTAACCCACCCTTCCACTTCCTCATCCAAGTCATTTATAAAAAACACAAAGAGCAGAGGTCCCAGAACAAATCCCTGCGGGACACCACTAGTCATCGACCTCCAGGCGGAATACTTTCCATCCACTACCACTCGCTGTCTTCTTTCAGCCAGCCAATTCTGTATCCAGACAGCCAAATTTCCCTGTATCCCATGTCCCCTAACTTTCTGATTAGTCAAGGATTAGCCACAGAGAATGCACCAGGGAGCTGTTGTCGTCGTGTTTTTGTTTAATTGAAATAAGGTGGAATGCCTGAACATGTTCCGTCTACCTGCAGGTGGAAGGTCCCTCCCAGCAAGTACTTTCTCTAAAATGCCAGGTAATGTAGAGGAGTGACAAATGTCTGCTCATGATCCAGTGATGACTGCTGCTGATACAAACAGGGACAGGCATATATGAACAAAGAACAGCATAGCACAGGAACAGACCTTTCAGCACTCCAGCCTGCGCTTAGCATGGTGCCTGTCTAAACTAAAACCTTCTACAATTCTGTGTTCCGTATCCCTCTATTCCCATCCTATTAATGTATTCGTCAGGATGCCTCTTAAACATCACAATTGTATCTGCTTCCACCATCTCTCCAGGTAGCGAGTTCCAGGCACTCACCACCCTCTGTGTAAAAAAACTTGTCTCGCACATCTCCTCTAAACAGGCAGCGCGGTAGCATAGTGGTTAGCACAATTGCTTCACAGCTCCAGAGTCCCAGGTTCAATTTCTGGCTTGGGTCACTGTCTGTGCGGAGTCTGCACATTCTCCGTGTGTGTATGTGGGTTTCCTCCGGGTGCTCCGGTTTCCTCCCACAGTCCAAAGATGTCAGGTTAGGTGGATTGGCTATGCCAAATTGCCCTTCGTGTCCAAAATTACCCTTAGTGTTGGGTGGGGTTACTGGGGATAGGGTGGGGATGTGGGCTTAGGTAGGGTGCTCTTTCCAAGAGCCGGTGCAGATTCGATGGGCTGAATGGCCTCCTTCTGTACTGTAAATTCTATGGTAATCTATGATAAACTGTCCCCCCGTGCACCTTAGCCTGTCTAATTGACTTTTCGACCCTGTGAAAAAGCATCTGATTATCCACCCTGTCCATGCCCTTTAACCTCTGTCGTTCCAGTGAAAACAATCCAAGTTTCTCCAACCTCCCGCCATAGCTAATACCCTCCAGCCCAGGCAAGATTCTGGTCAATCTCTTCTGTACCCTCTCCAAAGCGACGAGAATTGTATGCAATATTCCAAATGAGGCCCAAGGTTCTATACAGCTGCAACATGACTTATCAATTTTTATACTCAATGCCCCGGCCAATGAAGTCAAACATGTCATATGCCTCCTTGACTACTGGAGGAAACCCAAGGGAGAACGTGCAAACTCTACACAGTTACCCAGCTGGAATTGAACCCAGGTTCCTGGAGCTGTGAAGCAGCAGTGCTAACCACTGTGCAAACCTGCCACCCAACCGATATATATCCTGTTGTATCCTCTAACAATCCTCATCACTATCCGCAACTCCGCCAATCATCGTGTCGTCTGCAAACCAGGCCAGCTACAATTTCCTCCAAATCATTTTATTTATTTCCAATTAAGGGGCAACTTATCATGGCCAATCCACCTACCCTGCACATCTTTGGGTTGTGGGGGCGAGGCCCAAAGGCATGGAGAGAATTTGCAAACTCCATATGGACAGTGACCTGGGGCCAGGAACCAACGCAGGTCCTCGGCACCGTGAGGCAGCAGTGATAACCACTGCACCACCAGGCCACCCCTCCAAATCATTTATGTAGACTACAAACAACGGAGGCCCCAGCAGATCCCTGTGGAACACTAGTCACAGCCCTCCCTTCAGAAACACACCCTCCCACTGCTACCTTCTGTCTTCTATGACCAAGCCAGTTCTGCATCTATCCTGCCAGCTCACTTCTGACCCCATGCAATTTCACCTTTTGTACTAGTCTGCCACAATGCACCTTATCAAGGGCTTTACGGAAGTCTTTGGACATATGGCTGGCAAACCTCAAATATCCAAGGATACTACTTGTAGTATTTGCAATCAGGATTAATACAAATAGAAAATGCTTATTGTTATGTGTCACTTTGTACAGCAAATGTATCTTTATTCAATTATGTTGAGGTGTTGTTTATATCCTTGTCCCAGCTGTTCAAAAAAAACCTCAGGTTGTGGGGATTGACAATGTACCAAGTGCTGGTGAAGAAAATGGCAAAACACTTAATGAGTAGATAATATAATTTTTACAAATCGGTGTTTGATATGGTAGCTGTTCGTAAACTGGAGTCCATGAAATAATGTGATTGAGGACCAGTTGCTGCAGATTAAGCAGACGCTGTCATTTGCTATCTTAATTTCTTGAATCGCTACTAAAATCATGGTTCCAGTTCTTGGTGGTGTCCTGATGGTAAAGCATGCCAGCAATATTCCAGTGTAGACAGATTAGTAAACAGCAGAGGAGGAGCAATAGGCCTGAAACATAGCAGCTGTGCAGCGAGTAGGCAGGTAGTGGAGAAGTATGCCCAAAATATCCTGACAACATCCCCAACAGGCGCCACTGAGCTTAATCCCACCCCAGGAAGAGGAGGAAGATGTGGTGCTGTATTAAACAGATATATTGTTGAACCTGTTGGGTTAACTTTCTGCTGAGGGGGAGGGAGGATTAATGTTTTCACATCGCCAATCACATCAATGTTGACCAATCGGAAAGTCCTGAAAGTCTGTTTGTCGAGACACTACTGAACTTTACATTGGAACAGCAGAGGAGCAAGGAATTTATAGCAATATAATTCAGGCTCACGTGAGTGTTAGTTACAGATCTATTAGCAACATTCATGTACCCTCAGCCAATATAAAATGTTATACAATATATTTTATATTCTGTTGAAGTAATGTTATTAAAAACCCTGGTTAAAATACATACAGACAGTACATCTGCCAAAGTTCTAATTAAGGAGTTGTAAAAGATAAGGTTGTGATTCACTTCAACACGCAATTCATTTCAGATAAAGGTTGAGATTTCCTGTAGATAATTCATGAAGTATTTCATGGTATTTTGTCCAAGCTAAGCAAATCTTGTGACCTTAGTGGGATACAGATTATGTAATTAATGGGAGGAGCCAGGTCAGTCTTTAGTCTTGCAGTCTGATGTGGGATTTTAAATTGAACAGCAGCTCTAAATGCAGTTAGGTTGGACAGAAGTGCACTGAATCTGCTCTTGAAAGGAACTCTCTCCAAAGGTCTGCATGGCTAAGTAAACCAGCTTTATTAAATATTATTTACAAGTGACATTTGAACTGTATTGGATTGCTTAAATGGACTTAGTAGAATGTATAGATAGCAAGTTTAAGAACTGTTTAACTTATCATTGTAAAGCTATTTCTTTGATGTTAACATGGTTACTTTGGTGTTTAAATTAAGGTTTGTTTTAATGGTCAAGGTCATAACAATCAAGGATTATGAGGAGAGGTTGAGTAGACTGGGACTGTACTCGTTGGAATTTAGAAGGATGAGGGGGGATCTTATAGAAACATTTAAAATTACGAAGGGAATAGATAGGATAGATGCGGGCAGGTTGTTTCCACTGGCGGGTGACAGCAGAACTAGGGGGCATAGCCTCAAAATAAGGGGAAGTAGATTTAGGACTGAGTTTAGGAGGAACTTCTTCACCCAAAGGGTTGTGAATCTATGGAATTCCTTGCCCAGTGAAGCAGTTGAGGCTCCTTCATTACATGTTTTTAAGGTAAAGATAGATAGTTTTTTGAAGAATAAAAGGGATTAAGGGTTATGGTGTTCAGGCCGGAAAGTGGAGCTGAGTCCACAAAAGATCAGCCATGATCTAATTGAATGGCGGAGCAGGCTCGAGGGGCCAGATGGCCTACTCCTGCTCCTAGTTCTTATATTCTTATGTATCACTCTTGGGGTGAAGTACTCTTTCCTCAGTTTCACAAATTGTTTGAGGTTCTTAGTCTGGTAACCTCGGAGGTTGCTTTCAAACAAGAATCTCCACAATAGAAAGTACTGAACACACTGCACCTACACACAATCACCAGTAAAGACCAAAACACTCCCACAATGCAATTAAGTCACAGAGTTTATTTAAATATTCTTCAACATGAAGCTTCTGTATACAAACTTTTAATAGCTGTTTACAACAGATGCACAGGCCTACGATGAGAAGCCCCGCTTTAAAATAGAATTTAAGCTAACGTGAATAAATGCTAATACTCAGTATTCTGAATCATCCAATTACAGCTTCCGGTTGGAAGTGACACCAAATTCATTATCCTGAATGCAAAGGTTTTCTAAAAATGGTTTATTACTTCATAAATGGCACCATTTGATCTCTTAAAGATGCAGAAGTAGATTTATGATTCAGAGCACAAGCGCAGACCTAGGTTACTAATACTGTACAACAGCTCGACATTCTGGAATAGTTTATATTAAAAAAAAACCACAATCTGCCTCATGACTGCAAACTCCTAAAGCACCCGTGTACAAATATACAAAAGCATTAAAATATAAAAGTTCTAAAGATGCAAGATCACCTCCTCAGCATTGCACATAATCCAATTGTCTCTATTGGCGATCTTGAATAAGTGCTGCATCACAAATCAGAGCAAGCATCAAACCAAATACTTGAAATAGTTATGCTCTTTTAAAACACTGGCTCACTGCTTCAGCCAGGGATGTGCAGCAATTGATGCTTTGCTTCGGTCTCCATAATCATAAAGCAGTTCCTCGCCCTTTGCGATGTCCCGAGATGCAACGAGAATAAGGTGTGGCTTCCCATCAACATTGTGTAACTTAGTCTGACAGTTCCCATTCTTGCTGTGGTTGATTAGACGACCAAGGCGTGTCGTTTCCTTCGTTGCATCCACACTAAAAACATTTAAACATACAACATTTAGAAAAAAAAATTCCCCAAAAGATGACAAACATTGGGATAATAAAGAACAGCAGCTGCATAGAATCAAGCCATTCAGCCCAATTGGTTTATATTGATGTATATGCACAAACCTTCTCCACCCTATACCCACCCCATCAGCATATCGTTTCTCCTTTTATGGGTTTATCTAGACCCCTCTTAAATGCATCTCTAGGGGCAGCATGGTTAGCACTGCTGCCAACAGCACTGAAGACCCAGGTTCGATCCCGGCTCTGGGTCACTGTCTGCGTGGAGTTTGCGCATTCTCCCAGTGCCTGTGTGGGTTTTGCCCCCCACAACCCAAAGATGTGCAGGTTAGGTGGATTGGCGACACTAAATTTCCCCTTAATTGGAAAAAAATTGGGTACTCTAAATTTATTTTAAAAATTCAAAGCATCTATACTATTTGCCTCAACTCCTTATGACAGCAAGACCCAAGTTTTAACCCAATTTGGGATTTGTCCAAGAGGAATTCGAATGCAAGATTCCCAGCAATTTGAGCTGCAGTCTGGAGATAAACACTTCACCTATGGACAAGGAGGGGTTAGAGTGACTTACACCTGCTAATTTCTTAAAAAGACTAAAGCTTCTACACCTTAAACAAAGAGCTGTCAAAATGAATGTTCTGATGAAAGGCTCCAATTATCACGCTCAAGTGGAATTAATTTGTGAATCAAACTCCACACGGCTGTGGATATAAAATCTGCCAATAAAACTATTGGATACACAGAGAGAGAGCCCTTTATTCTTCATTGCCAGGAAGTGGCTGAGACCAGGACACTGGATTCTAACAGGTTGTTTCTGGAAGAGATGAACCTACATTCCTGCTTCACTTGAAAACAGATGGAAAAATATTTTAACAAGTCCAGAAGTTGTTTACACAGCAGGATTGAGATTTTCCGCAGTCTGGTATCTGCTGTTCTAATCCAGCCCGAGGTCAATGATGAGGATTTTGAAACCACACATGTTCCAGCTGAGTCTGACAGAGAACTGTACCATACTAGCTAAACACAGGTTCCTTTGCAACCTCAGTCACCTAGACAAGTGCGAGACTAGACATTTGTAGCCCTGCCCAGGATGCAGATCGGGGCAGTCACAGTGACTGCTGAGGTGGACTGTTTAGAAGGTCCATCTTGGTTCTCTTGGATTTGATCCAGTTTGTCTTTTTAAAACATTAGACCTTTATAGACCTCACCCCTTAGCCCACAGGGCCCCATGCCCATATGAAATGAAATGAAAATCGCTTATTGTCACAAGTAGGCTTCAAATGAAGTTACTGTGAAAAGCCCCTAGTCGCCACATTCCAGCGCCTGTTTGGGGAGGCTGGTACGGGAATCGGACCGTGCTGCTGGCTTGCCTTTCAAACTTTCAAAGCCAGCGATTTAGCCCAGTGAGCTAAATAGCCCCAATGCTACCTCATAATCCTTCACCCACTCCCAATGGTGCTTCAAACCCTTGGACAACGCATACTCCCAAACCAGCCACATGCTAACTTAGTGCCAACTCATACCACCCCATCCCCACTTACCACCCTTTACACCCTCCATGCCAACTCATCCAGTATGCATCATGAGCAGGCCTTAGGAGCCATGCCGAGATGAAAGTAAAATAAAGTTCTAAATATTTATTACAGACCTCACCATATAAAGAAACCTCCCATTTACAAAAGTCGATTCAATAGATTCAAATCCCCTCAAGTACTTAATCCTTTATACAAATCTGTATTCATAACCCCACATCAATGACAGCTATCTTTTAATAACCTTTAACCTGATAATGAAAGTATGAGTTTACAACCCATCCCCCAGTGACAATGACAAGTTATGGAAAGCAGCCAAGCATCAATAATAATAGCACTTAGGGTTATGTTAACAACAGCTATTGAGACCAAACCCAACTCACAGATAAAAACTCACACCCAGGTCTCTCTGCACAGCAACATGCTTTAATATTTTATCGTTTAAATAATAATCCCGTTTGCTGTTATTCCTACCAAAATGGATAACCTCACATTTGTCAACATTGTATTCCATCTGCCAGACCCTAGCCCATTCACTTAACCTATCCAAATCCCTCTGCAGACTTCCAGTATCCTCTGCACTTTTCGCTTTACCACTCATCTTAGTGTCATCTGCAAACTTGGACACATTGCCCTTGGTCCCCAACTCCAAATCATCAATGTAAATTGTGAACAATTGTGGGCCCAACACGGATCCCTGAGGGACACCACTAGCTACAGATTGCCAACCAGAGAAACACCCATTTATCCCAACTCTTTGCTTTCTATTAATTAACCAATCCTCTATCCATGCTACTACTTTACCCTTAATGTCATGCATCTTTATCTTATGCAGCAACCTTTTGTGTGGCACCTTGTCAAAGGCTTTCTGGGAATCCAGATATATCACATCCATCGGCTCCCCGTTATCTACTGCACTGGTAATGTCCTCAAAAAATTCCACTAAATTAGTTAGGCACGACCTGCCTTTTACGAACCCATGCTGCGTCTGCCCAATGGGACAATTTCTATCCAGATGCCTCGCAATTTCGTCCTTGATGATAGATTCCAGCATCTTCCCTATTACCGAAGTTAAACTCACTGGCCTATAATTTCCCGCTTTCTGCCTACCTCCTTTTTTAAACAGTGGCGTCACGTTTGCTAATTTCCAATCCACCGGGACCACCCCAGAGTCTAGTGAATTTTGGTAAATTATCACTAGTGCATCTGCAATTTCCCTAGCCATCTCTTTTAGCACTCTGGGATGCATTCCATCAGGGCCAGGAGACTTGTCTACCTTTAGCCCCATTAGCTTGCCCATCACTCCCTCCTTAGTGATAACAATCCTCTCAAGGTCCTCACCTGTCATAGCCTCATTTCTATCAGTCGCTGGCATGTTATTTGTGTCTTCCACTGTGAAGACCGACCCAAAAAACCTGTTCAGTTCCTCAGCCATTTCCTCATTTCCCATTATTAAAACTCCCTTCTCATCCTCTAAAGGACCAATATTTATCTTAGCCACTCTTTTTTGTCTTATATATTTGTAAAAACTTTTACTGTCTGTTTTTATATTCTGAGCAAGTTTACTCTCATACTCTATCTTACTCTTCTTTATAGCTTTTTTAGTAGCTTTCTGTTGCCCCCTAAAGATTTCCACATGGCAGGACAAAACTATTGCTCCAGTGAAAATAGGGTCTGCTTGAACTCAGCGCTGAATTAAAATATCCCTGCTGCATTCAGGTTTCCCCACACGTGGGAGTCATGGTGTGACTCCATTTCCGTACCTTCCCAAACCCCTGCCGGAAATGGGGGAGTGGGGGGGGGGGGGGGGGGGGGGAAAAGAGAGAAAGAGACTTGGCATTTGGGTCCTGCCTGCCTTTGTGGAAGCTCCACTATCTCTACAACTAGTGTGAAAATCCTGGGACGGCGCGGTAACGCAGTGGTTAGCACTGCTGCCTCATGGCACTGAGATCCCAGCCCCGGGTCACTGCCTGTGTGGAGTTTGCACATTCTCCCAGTATCTGCGTGGGTCCCAACCCCACAACCTCAGGTTAGGTGCACTGGGCACACCAAATTGCCCAATTAAAAAAAAATTGTGTAGATTTAAAAAAACAAAACTAGAAACAATGCTGATGGTGAATTCAGCAAGTGTGGCGTCACAAGAGGGAAGGAAAATGGGCCACCAAATAGACAGAGGAGGACTCACCAGTACGTTTTACTGAGGTATTGAAAGTAGTACATGTAGCAGCCAGTGGAGGGATCCTGTGCGTACTTAGTCTCTCGACTCTTGGCATCTGTAAACTCAATGAGGTCACCACTGTATTCCACCACAAACTCTCCACGTTGAAAAGGTTTTGTGGCCATCACCCCACGACCTTTGCCATCAATAATACCAACCTGTGAGAATGAAGATAACAGTTAGAAGACGGTTTGTCCAATAGGGGTGCTGGCTCGCCACAGGTGAAGCTACCACCGGTATTTTAGCCTCAATTTCAGTAGATAATACCTCACATACAACACAGGCAAATATAAATACAGTTGCTCGTGTGCGAACATATGAATTAGGATTAGGCCATTCGGCCCCTCAAACCAGTTCTGCCACTCAATATGATGGCTGATTGGATTGTAACCGCAACCCCACAATCCTGCCTACCCTCAGGCTGAAAATCGATGCACCAGAGGAAGTAAAAAAAAACTAATAGGACAAGGAGAGAGCATGAATAGACACTGGCAGCCAACAAGAAAAAGGGAATCCCAAGGTATTCTACAAGCATATAAATAATAAAAGGTGGCAAAAGAGTAGGACCGATTAAGAAAAGGGGACTGTAGAAAGTAGAGAAGGCGCGGGCTGACCGAGGAACATCAAACAGCGGTGGAGTTGGAGGTGGGGATAATGAGAGACCAGCAGAAAAGGCTTCTGAAGGTGGAGGACCTAGAGAACAGGTCCTGCCGGCAGAGCTTGAGACTCATTGGGCTCTCAGAGGGATCCGAAGGAGTGGACACTGCGGCATACATAACGGCCACGTTCGAGAAACTGCTGGGGGATGGGCATTCCCCGACCCTTAAGGAGGTGGACAGGGCTCAGAGCGCTCGTGATGAAGCCGCAAATGGAAGACCCCCCCCCCCCCCCCCCCCCCCCCGAGGGCAATGGTGGCGAGATTCCAGGTATTTGGACAAGGAGCATATTTTACAGTGGGCCAAGCAGACACGGAGCTGTGAATGGGACAATAATATCCTGCGGATCTATCAGGACCCGAGTATGGAGATGGCCAGGAGAAGAGCGGGGTTTAACCGGATCGAGTCGCCCGAGGAAGCGCTGGACTTCGCGAAAAGGGAAGGACTGGTGTCGGATTGAGAACTTTGCCACAACGTGCGACGTTTGTTTAAAAGGTTTCTTGTTTTTCATTTTACGGAGGTTATTTGTAATGCCTTCGGTATTGATCTGGGGCCAGTTGCAGAGCTGAGTGAGTTAAAGTTTGCATTTGCACTGTTGGGGGATGAAGGTGTGTTTGTTCAGATGCTGGATCTTTGTTCAACTTGTTTTTTTCCCCCTCTGTCGGTCATTTATGTTGGGATTGTTTTTCATTTGAATATGTATGTACGAGCAGTGGAGGCTTGGGCTGGCGACTGGCCCAAGAGAGATGTAATGGCTGATCGGCGAGGTGGGGGGGGGGGGGCTCAATGGCCGGTCAAGAGGGCACGCCTGTTCGCACATTTGAGGGGACTGAAGCCGGACGTGGTAATGCTCCAGGAGATGCACTTTAGAGTAGCAGATTAGATTAAGAAAAGGTTGGGTCGGACAGGTTTTTCACTCGGGACTGGACTCGAAGACGAGAGGGGTCACAACCCTGATCGACAAGCGAGTGGTGTTTGAAGTGGGGAGAATAGTTTTGAATGTAGGAGGTCGGTACATTATGGTCAGTGGGAAATTGGAGGTGGTGCAGGTGGTACTAGGAAATGTGTATGCATCAAACTGGGACAATGTGGAATTTATAAAGAGGATGCTGGGGAAGATACCGAGATACCGGACCTAGATTTGCATAAGCTGGTCATGGGAGGGGACTTCAACAGTTATTGCCCTTGGTTTAGACCAGTCAAGCTCAAAAATGGGTAGGGTGCCAGCAATGGCTAAGGAGCTAAAAGGGTTCATGGAGCCAAGGGGATCCATGAAGATTTGGGCAGCCAAGAGTGAAGGAGTTCTCCTTTTACTCACACAGATTGATTTCTTTATTCTGAGCAGGGCTCTACTGATGGGGGTGGTGGACATGGGGTGCTCAGTAATCAATCTCAGACCATGCCCCACACTGGGCTGACCTACAGGTTAGTAAAGACAGTATCCAGCGCCCGCACTGGAGGTTAGACGTGGGACTTTTAGTGGACGAGGTGGTGTGCGGGCAGTTGAGGAAATGTATTCAAAATTACCTGGAGGTCAATGACACGGGGAAAATTTTGGTGGTCTGGGAGGCATTGAAAGCGGTGGTTAGAGATGAGCTGATCTCGATACGGGCCCACAGGGAGACGGTAGACAGGGCAGAGACGGACTGACTGGTAAAGGAGATACTGCAGATCGACAGGAGGTATGCGGAAACCCCAGAGGCAGGGCTTTTAAGGGAATGGCGGAGGCTAGAGGCGGAGTTCGGCTTGTTAACCACAAGGAAGGGCGGTAGAGCAGCTGAGAAAGGCGAGGGGGCGATTTATGAGCATGGAGAGAAGGCCAGCAGAATGCTTGCACAGCAGCTTAGAAAGAGGGAGGCAGGTAGGGAGATAGGGAAAGTAAAGGATGGAGATGGGACATGGGCGGACGCCCCGGAGATGGTGAACTCCTCCTCTTCATGTGCGAGGCTTAGTCTCATCCAGTTCAAGGTGCTGCACCGGGCCCACATGTCCAGATCTAGGATGGGTAGGTTCTTTGGGGAGAGGACAGGTGCGTCAGGTGTTCGGGGAGTCCAGCGAACCATGCCCATATGTTCTGGGCATGCCAGGCACTGGAGGAGTTCTGGAAGGGGATGGCGGGGACAGTGTCAAGGGTGGTGGGATCCAGGGTCAAGCCAGGTTGGGGACTCGATATTTGGGGTTGGGGTGGAGACGGGAGTGCAGGAGGCGAAAGAGGCCGATGTCTTGGCCTTTGCGTCTAGTAGCCCAGCGGAGGATCTTGCTGCAGTGGAAAGATGAGAGACCTCAGTGTGGAGACCTGGATTAATGCCATGGCGGGATTCATTAAGTTGGAAAGGGTCAAGTTCGCCCTGAGGGCGTCGGTACAAGGGTTCTTTAGGAGGTGGCAGCCTTTCCTCGACTTTCTGGCTCAACGATAAGGTACTAGGTCAGCAGCAGCAGCAACCTGGGTGGGGGGAAAGGGGGGATAGTGTTTAAGTTAATTTGCTTATTGTTAATGTATTCTGTTGTTGGTTGGGGGGGGGGGGGTTTGTTATATGCGTTGTTACGGGTGCCGGGGGGGGGGGGGGTGTTTATTATTATTATTGTATTGTTGTGTTGATATATATTTTTCAAAATTTTTTTTAAAAAAAGGATGGAGACAGGAACCTGGTGGGAGACTCAACAGGGGTGAATAAGGCGTTTAAGGAGTTTTACAGTAGGCTTTATGGGTCGGATCTCCCACCTGGGCCGGATGGGATGAGGCACTTCCTCGGGGGGCTGAATTTCCCGAAGGTGGACGGGGAGCTGGTAGAAGGGCTGGGGGCCCCGATCGGGATCGGATAGCGGGGGGGCTGAAGACCATGCAGTCGGGTAAAGGCCCGGGGCCGGATGGGTACCCAGTGGAGTTCTATAAAAAGGTTCTCTGGGATATTGCAGCCGCTGTTGATGAGGACATTCAATGAAGCAAGGGAGAGAGGAATGCTTCCCCCAACAACGTCACAGGCCACGGTCTCACTGAACCTGAAGCGGGACAAGGATCCAGAGTTGTGTGGGTCTTACAGGCCGATATCCCTATCGAATGTGGACACCAAACTGCTGGCCAAAATGTTGTCATCTAGGATTGAAGACTGTGTTCTGGACGTGATTGGAGAGGACCAGACGGGGTTTGTTAAGGGGAGGCAGCTGCTGGCCAATGCAAGAAGGTTGCTAAATGCGATCATGATGTCCCCAGAAGGTAGGGAGGTGGAGGTAGGGGTCGCAATGGATGCAGAGAAGGCTTTTCGAGTAGAATGGGAATATCTGTGGGAGGTACTGGGACGGTTCGGATTTGGCCGGGGCTTTATTGATTGGGTTAGGTTGCTGCATCAGGCTCCTCTGGCGAGCGTATGGACGAATAGGACAACATCGGACTATTTTAGGTTACATCGGGGGACTCCCTCTCCCCACTGTTGTTCGTGTTAGCTACAAGGGCACCACGGTAGCATTGTGGATAGCACAATTGCTTCACAGCTCCAGGGCCCCAGGTTCGATTCCGGCACATCCTCCCAGTGTCTGCGTGGGTTTCCTCTGGGTGCTCCGGCTTCCTCCCACAGTCCAAAGATGTGCAGATTAGGTGGATTGGCCATGATAAATTGCCCCTTAGTGTCCAAAATTGCCCTTAGTGTTGGGTGGGATTACTGGGTTTTGGGGATAGGGTGGAGGTGTTGACCTTGGGTAGGGTGCTCTTTCCAGGAGCCGGTGCAGACTCGATGGGCCGGACTCGATGGACTTCTGCACTGTAAATTCTATGATCTATAGCAGGGGTGGGCACACTACGGCCCGCCAAAGGTCTTTATGCGGCCCACCAAGATCAAGTCATAAAAATTTTTTAAAAATAATTTATTTTTTTATTTTTTATAAGGTTAATTGGGGGGGGGGGGGGGGGGCTGTTGGGTTACTGGTATAGGGTGGATAGGTTGACTGGAGTAGGGTGATAATTGCTCGGCACAACATCGAGGGCCGAAGGGCCTGTTCTGTGCTGTACTGTTCTATGTTCTATAGGAGGTGCCCAGAATCATAACCGGGTGAAGCGCCATTTTTGAAAAGTAGAGAAAAAGAGGGCTAAAGGCAGGATGCCGCCGGGGGAAGCGCTGAGGTATAGGCCGCACGCTAATTGGTTAAAACCGGGACTATTAATTAATATACTATGCGGCCCTTTAAAATTGTGAATTTCTGAATGTGGCCCTTGCACGGAAAAGTTTGCCCACCCCTGATCTATAGAGCCGTTGGCAATTGCACTAAGAGCCTCAAGGGGCTGGTCCGGGTGGTGGTGGTGGCAAGCAAGAGTCTTGCTTTACGCAGACAACCTGATCCTGTATGTATTGGACACAGTAGAGGGGTGGAAGAAATGAGATTTCTGGTGTAATTTGACCGATTTTCAGGGTCCAAGCTAAATATGGGAAAAAGCGAGATGAGAGATATCTGGGACTGGTTTAGCACAGTGGGCTAAATAGCTGGCCTGTGATGCAGAACAGGGCCAGCAGGGCCGATTCAATTCCCGTACCGACCTCTCCAAACAGGTGCAGGAATGTTGCGACTAGGGGCTTTTCACAGTAACTTCATTTAAGCCTACTTGTGACAATAAGAGATTATACGGGGTTGGTTTAGCACAGGGCTAAATCACTGGGTTTGAAAGCAGACCAAGGCAGGCCAGCAGCACGGTTCATTTCCCGTACCAGCCTCCCCGAAAAGGCGCCGGAATGTGGCGACTAGGGGCTTTTCACAATAACTTCATTTGAAGCCTACTTGTGACAATAAGCGATTTTCATTTTCATTTCATCCAGGTAAGGGGAACGGTTGCACAAATTTAATTTGGCCCGACTAGTAGACGATTTCCGAAAGTTGGACGCGCTCCCATTGTCACTAGCTGGGAGGGTGCAAACGGCGAAGATGACGGTCCTTCTGAGGTTCCTGTTCGTGTTCCAGTGTGTCCCCTGACTTTATATGGGCGGGCAAGACCTGGCGGGTAAACAAGGGGATGCTTGAGTGGAGCCACGGAGAGGGCGGGCTGGCGCTGCCAAAATTCAGTAACACTTATTGGGCGGCGAATGTAGCCATGATTGTGGTGGCGGGGCGGCAGCATGGGAATGTATGGCAGTGGCCTCATGCAAGGGCCAGCTTGGGGGCGTCGATAATGGCGCCTCTGCCGTTCCCATCAGCCTCATGGTGGTGGCGGCCCCGAGAGACTGGGGGCAATGGAGGAAGCATGTGGGAGCAGAGGGAGCATCGGTCTGGTCTCCAATTCGTAATAATTGTGCCAGGAAGGATGGACCTGGGGGGTTTCAAAGATGGCAGGAATTGATAGGATGGGGGATATGATTATGGAGGGGAGCTTTCCAAGCTTGAGGGAGCTGGAGGAGAAATTTGGATTGGTGAGGGGAAATTAATTCAGGTACCTGTAGGTGCGGGACTTCCTGCGTAGGCAGGTCTCAACCTTCCCGCTCTACCACCAAGGGGGATACAGGATAGGGTAGTTTCCAGAGTGTTGGTGGGAGAAGGGAAAGTCTGACATCTACAAAGAACTCATGGGGTCAGAGGACACGCAGACTGAGGGGCTGAAGGGCAAGTGGGAAGAGGAGTTAGGAGGAGAGATAGAGGATGGTTTCTGGGCAGATGCATTGATTAGAGTCAACGCATCCTCAACATGCGCCAGGCTCAGCCTGATAACAGTTTAAGGTTGTTCACCAGGCTCACATGATAGTTGCGCAAGGTGTGAAGGGGGCCAGCGAACCATGTCCCCATGTTTCGGACATGCCCAAAGCTCACGGGATTCTGGCAGGGGTTTGCAGATGTCACGTCCACGGTGTTAAAAACAAGGGTGGCACGGAGTCAGATTTTCAGGATGGCGGAAGATCTGGGAATCTAAGTGGAGAAATGAAATGAAAATCGCTTATTGTCACAAGTAGGCTTCAAATGAAGTTACTGTGAAAAGGCCCTCGTCACCACATTCCAGTGCCTGGTACAGAAATTGAACCGTGCTGCTGGTCTGCTTTCAAAGCCAGCGATTTAGCCCTATGCTAAACAGCTCCTTAAAGAGACAGATTATTAAAGAGGCACATGTTCTGGCCTTTGCTTCCCTGACAGCCCGGAGACGGATATTATTAGCTTGGAGACCTGGCTATCTGACATGGCTAGCTTCTCTGTTTGGAGAAAATCAAGTTCGCCTTGAGAGGGTCACTGCTCGGGTTCGCCCGGAGATGGCAACCGTTTGTCGACTTCTTTGCAGAAAATTAATAGTCAGCAGAAGGTTGGGGGGGGCGATAGTTTAGCTTAGAGTAGGGGGTTAATAAAGGTGGGACCAGTAAGGGAGGAAGCAGGCTTTTTGCACGATGTTTATATACTCACGTACATTGTTTATTCTGGTGCTGTTGTAAAACCAGAAATACTTCAAGGAGGGTCTTTAGTTAAAATAGATAAATTACCAGGACCAGATTAAATGCATCCAAGAGGGAAGAGAGTGGAAATTGCAGAGGTGCTAGCGACTATCTTCCAGTCCTGCTACACATAGGGCTGGTGCCAGAGGACTGGAGAATTGTGAATATTACACCTTTGTTCAAAAAGGGGAGCAAGGATGAAGCCGACAACTAAAGGGGCTGGTTTAGCTCACAAGGCTAAATCGCTGGCTTTTAAAGCAGGCCAGCAGCACGGTTCGATTCCCGTACCAGCCTCCCCGGACAGGCGCCGGAATGTGGCGACTAGGGGCTTTTCACAGTAACTTCATTGAAGCCTACTCGTGACAATAAGCGATTTTCATTTCATTTCATTTCATACAGGCCACCTCTACAGGGAAACCTCTGGGATGTATGGTTCAGGCAACTAATCGATAGTCATTTAGACAAGTGCAAGATAATTAAGGAAAGCTAGCATGGATTAATTGAGGGGAAATCATGCTCAACTAACCTGCTGGAGTTGATGTGGTGTACATGATTTTTAAAAGGCTTGCAATACAGTGCTACACAATAGACTTTCCCTAGCTCATGAAAAAAAATAGCGTGTTTGGGCATAATTTCAAAATTTGCAACATAAGATTGGAAGTGAGGGCAGCGCGTGGATTAGCACTGCTGCCTCATGGCGCTGAGGTCCCAGGTTCGATCCCGGCTCTGGGTCACTGTCTGCGTGGAGTTTGCACATTCTCCCAGTGTCTGCGTGGGTTTAGCCCCCACAACCCAAAGATGTACAGGCTAGGTGGATTGGCCACGACAAATTGCCCTTTAATTGGAAAAACTGAATTGGGTATTCTAAATTTAAAAAAAAAATAAGATTGGAAGTGGTGCCAACTATGAGAAGCATGGTCTTGAATTTCAAAAGGATACATTAGCGAATTGGGTAGACAAGCAGCAGATGAACTGTGCGAGGTGACTAATTTTGAAGAATATGGAGACACAATATAAAATAAAGGGGGGCAGCATGGTGAGGCAGTGGTTAGCATTGCTGCCTCACGGTGTCGAGGGCCGGGTTTGATACCAGCCACAGTGTGTGGACTTTGCGCATTCTCCCAGTGTCTACGTGGGTCTCGCCCCACAACCCAAAAGATGTGCAGGTGGCCACGCTAAATTGGAAAAAAATATTTTAGAAAATAAATAAAGGGAGAAACTCTAGAGGTGTTACAGGAACAAATACAAATACAAGTCATTGAAGATGGCAGGGCATGTTGAGAGAGCAGTTAATAAAGTATACAGTATTTTAGGATGTATTAATAGGAGTATGAGTATAAGAGTAAGTAGGTCATGTTGACTTTGTACAAGACACCAGTTTAATCTTGTCTGGAGACGGTGTCCAGTTCTGGGTGCCATATTCGAGGAAAGATGTGAAGGCATTGGAGATGTTAGAGAGGAAATTCACAAGAATGACTCCAAGAATAAAGAACTGTAACAACGAGGATAGATTGGAGAGGTTCAGTCTGTTTCCTTTGGAGAAAAGGCGGAGAGGAGACTTGATAGAGGTATTCAAAGTCCTGAGGGATATGGACAGGATAAATAGCAAATTAATGTTCCCACTCAAGAGCATGAAGAACTAGAGGGCACACATTCAAAATAATTGGTAAAAGTAGAAGTGGTGTGAGGAAACATTTTTTCACCCAGAGGGTGGTTGGAGTCTGGAAGAAACTTCCTGATGGGAGTAGAGGGAGAAAGCGGAAAATAAAGGGGAGTGGGAGCGGGAGAGAAAGATTCAATCATAGGTGCCCCAGAATGCCAATTTAGTACAGGCCCAAATCCACCCTGCACTGGATTATTGGTCAAGTTACATTCACATCATAACCTTACAGTTCATAGATGGCAACATCCTACAAGCCTGGGCTGGCTTTTAAGCCACGCCTTAGTGAAGTCACTGCACCACCCAGACCACCTAACCTTTCAGATCACACTTTCCGTATTTCAATGGTACCTTCATTCCGTCTTCCTTCCCACTGTGAATCAGATCATCGATTATTTTCCTTTCTTCTGACTAGAAGAAAAACAGATCAAGTTGATGGGTCTTTGGAATTTCAAATGCCATTACAGAGCAATAGACGCAAACCACTCTGACTCCCAGCAAAAGGCAGAACAGGGAGAAACTCGGGTGACTAGGTGAAGGCCTGACTCCGTGTTATACAAAGTTGTTATTTCCGATTTACCTTCAGCTGCCCTTCGCACTTCCTGCAACTCCTGCGAACAGGATAATAATCAGTGACCTTACGATTCCGGCCTGCTGAGTTTTTCACACTGATGGGAGAGGGAAAAGATAGAACTTGCTTAGAAAGGACAAAACAATCAATCAGAAGCTGCACATACACATTGCAGGATCAAAACCAGAAACAGTGAAAATATATCAATGGGTAAGTCACCCGCTTCCATTTCCCAAATGATTAATCACTAGTTACTTCCCTGCCCCATGGCTCAGCCAAGTTAAACATGGCAGCAATGAGATCCCACCCAGGTGCTTCAAACATTTGAAAGTGGCGAATTTAGAATGTTAGAATTCCAATCCCTCATTGTTCAGTTCACATGACCCTGAGCACAGAGGCTTCTTCGTGTCCCTGAATCAAGAGCGGGTGAGGGATAAACCGCAGCCCAGAGACACCTGATCTATCATAAACATTAGAGAGTTGACAGAAATACATAATTACACAGCATGAGACCATTCACCCATTGTGCACAGGCGAGTCCTTTGATAGAGGTGTCCAATTAATCCCACTTCCCTGCTAAGGTTTCCTTTTTTGAAAAAAAAAGTATTTATCCTATTCTCTTGAAAATGATTGAATCTGCATCCACCACCCGTTCAGGCAGAACGTGCCAGATCACAACTCGCTGTGTAAAAGAGATTCTCTCCATGTTCCATTATTATTTTAAATCCTTGTCCTGTGATTACCATCATTGGAAACAGTTTCTTCTTTCCTACGCTATTGAAAGGAGAGGTGAAAGCCTTTGGCAGAACGGGAAAGTTCAATGCAGATGATTAGCAAAGTGTTTAACCTACCTTGTGTGTTTCGGAGACTTCCTTTTACCTTTCCGCTGAGCAGATTTTGCGTTTGTTTTTGTGCCATTCTTGCCCACAGAAAGCAGAGCAGGAGACCCGACCTTTCGGACAGCCTCACAGGCGGTGCGAGTGATGGTTGCTGTTGTCTCGGATCCTTCCTCAATGACTACATTTCTTTCAGTGTTCAGCTCCTTGCTGGTCTTGGTGGAACTGTCAGCACACACACAACCTTTTGGCTCATCTGCAGGTATAACAGATCTGAAAATTAAAAGCCTAAATTATAAAAAAAAAGAATCAATCCAAAATTAGCCATTCTGCTCACAGAGTAAGCAGCCTATGTTTCGGTCTCCATGGAATGAAAACCACATCTCTCATCGAGATCAGAACCAAAATGGGAAATAAAAAGACTAAACTAACAATAACATTAAAAAGGGGAATTGAAAATGAGAATTTTGCAGGACTGAGTTAAGAACTGGGTGTGGAACTAATTGGATAGCGCTTCCAAGGAGCCAACACAGGCATTGTAGCTGAATGGTCTTCCCAGTTGCAGGATTCCATAAAATTAATATTTCTTGAACTGGTTAATGGCTTCAACTGTTAGAAATGGAACTACACAAGTAGTTTCAATTGTTATTCAAAGGCTACCTCGAGACCCTCCCCTCCCCAGGCAGGCTGTGCCATGAGTCATTGCTCCGCTCATTTCTACATCACAGACTAGTGCAGTAGAAACTTAGAAAACATAGGAGCAGAAGGAGGCCATTCGGCCCTTCGAGCCTGCACTACAAATAAATATCAGGGCTGCTCATTCAAATTCAGTACCCCATGCCCGTTTTCTCTCCATACCCCTTGATCGCTTTAGCCTCAAGGGCCATGTCTAGTTCCCTCTTGAATATATCCAGCAAACCGGCCCCAACAGCTTTCTGTGGGAGAGAATTCCACAAGTTCACAACTCTCTGAGAGAAGTTCTTCCTCATCTCAGTCCTGAATGGCTGACCCCTTATTCTCAGGCTGTGACCCCTAGTTCTGGTCGTCCCCAACATGGGGAACATTCTTCCCGCAGTCTAACCTGTTCAGTCCCATCAGGATTTTTTGTTTCTATGAGATCCTCTCTCATTCTTCTAAACTCCAGTGAGTATAAGCGCAGTCGATCCAGTCTTTCTTCATATGTCAGTCCTGCCATCCCGGGAATTAGTCTGGTGAACCTTCGCTGGACACCCTCAATAACAAGAATGGCCTTCCTCAAACTAGGAAACCAAAACTGCACACAATACTCAAGATGTGGCCTCACCAAGGCCCTGTATAACTGCAGCAAGACATCCCTACTCCTATACTCAAATCCTCTCGCTATGAAGGTCAGCATGCCATTAGCTTTCCTCACCGCCTGCTGTACCTGCATGCCAACCTTCAGCCACTGTTCCACCGTGACACCCAGGTCTCATTGTAGTTCCTCTTTTCCTAAACTGCCACCATTCAGATAATAATCTGCCTTCCTGTTTTTGCGAGTGGATAACCTCGCATTTAGCAACATGATACTGCGTTTGTCAAGTATTTGCCCACTCAGCCAGCCTGTCCAAGACACCCTGCAGCCTCTTTGCATCCTCCTCACAGCACACACTGCCACCCAGCTTAGTGTCATCAGCAAATTTGGAGATGAAAAGAAATGAAATGAAAATTGCTTATTGTCACGAGTAGGCTTCAATTAAGTTACTGTGAAAAGCCCCTAGTCGCCACATTCCGGCGCCTGTTCGGGGAGGCTGTTACGGGAATTGAACCGTGCTGCTGGCCTACTTTCAAAGCCAACGATTTAGCCCTGTGCTAAACAGCCCCTTCATCCAAATCATTAATGTATATTGTGAACAGCTGGGGTGCTAGCACTGAACCCTGCGGTACCCGAGTCACTGCCTGCCACTCAGACCTGTTTATTCCCACTCTCTGCTTCCAGTCTGCCAACCAGTTCTCTATCCACGTCAATACATTACCCCCAATATCATGAGCTTCAATTTTTCTCACTAATCTTTTGTGTGGGACCTTCTGAAAATCCAGATGAACAACATCCACTGGTTCACACTTCTCCACTCTACTGGTCACATCCTCAAAAAAATAGCCAGAGACAAACCCAAACCGACTCCAGGGTTTCACAAAACCACTAATTGAGCTTTTTAAAATGATAAAAGGACGACTGTATTATAGGGTCTCAGATGGTGGAGTCCAGGACAAGGTGCATAACCTTAAAATTAGAGCAAGGTTGTTCAGGGGTGATATCAGAAAGCATTTGTCACAAAGGGAAGAGAGGTCACAGTTTTCCAGCACAGTAAGAGCTCCTTCGGCCATCAGGCACCTATTTTAATCCCATTTTCCAGCACTTGGCCCGTAGCCTTTTGGGCATGATTAAAATGTCCAATACACTGATAGTTAAGACTGTTAGGTAAAGGTATAAAATAACATGGGTCAAAAATAAACCAATTCAAAGGGTACAGGTCAGCCATAATCTACGTCAATGACACAGCAGGCTTGAGGACAGAATGGCTTCCTGTTCCTCTTTGGTTCGACAAATGCAAA
The DNA here is from genome assembly GCF_902713615.1 of Scyliorhinus canicula. NCBI lineage: Eukaryota > Metazoa > Chordata > Chondrichthyes > Carcharhiniformes > Scyliorhinidae > Scyliorhinus > Scyliorhinus canicula. The sequence continues at coordinate 2,209,788 of NC_052146.1, forward strand.
GTGGTATTGTCGGTGGACTGGTAATTCAGAGACCCAGGGTAATGGTCTGGGGATCTGCGTTCGAATCCCACCAGGGATTTGAAATCAGTAAAAAAAAAAAATCTGGAACTAAAAGTCCAATGATGACCATGAAACCATTTACATTGTCGCAAAACCCCATCCAGTTCATCAATGTCCTTTAGGGAAGGAAATCTGCCGTCCTTACCTGGTCTGCCCTATGTGACTCCAGACCCACAGCAACGTGGTTGACTCTTAAATGCCCTCAGGGATGGGCAATAACTGCTGGCCCAGTCAGCGATGCCCACATCCCATGAGCGAATTTTTAAAAAGCCAAACTTGAGTTTAGAAATGCTGCCAATGGGGGTCTGGGTTCGATCTTGGCCCTGGATCACTGTCCGTGTGAAGCTTGCACATTTCCTCCCCCCAGGTCTCATCCCCACAACCCAAAGATGTGCAGGGTAGGTGGACTGGCCACGCTAAATTGCCCCTTAATTGGGAACTTAACATTTATATTTTAAAAAAGAGATGCTGCTGAGTACTATAATGTATTTGGAATAGATTGATTTATATTGGTAGCTTTCAGGCAGTCACCATGTGAGTGATTTTAAACTGGAGCTTCCTCCCACAGGAGTGCAAACCAAGCAGCATACACATAGAAGCTGCGCTCTGCAACCAGACTCAGGTCCACTGTCAATGCACCAATACTGCACAGCGTACAGTTTTTGCCTGCTGTAGAGCCATTCAAACTCAAAATAAACCAGCTAACAGTTACATGGCATCTACACACTGCCAGAGTATTCTGACCTTTAGGATTACCTGGATGCCAATGTACAATTTTTTTTCTGTAATTATATAGCATATATGCAATTCTACCCCACGAAGTAACACTGGGTTGAGGTCCTGCACCACCATTATAGCGATACACTAAGTAAAAATAGAGGCCTTCTGAAACACTGCGTTTGCCTGCTTTACAGAAATGCTCCCGAAACATGTGCAGCTGTTAATCTTGCATACCTCCTTCCTCTTTCTGCATTTCACGTTTTACAGTACATTTGACTTGGAACTTCATTTGTTTATTTGAAGTAGAGTTTTCATCTTGCAATGGGGCACGAAGAGCAGGGGTTTTTTCAGAGCTCCAATGATGATGAACCTTTGATTTTACATGGACATTCTCCTGGTGGAACATAGGCATTGTTTAGGAAGAAAGAGAAAGAACATATTTATACAGCACACTGTGTCCACAGAATGTCCCAAAGTGTTTCTCGGCTAATGAATTGCTTCTGAAACGCTTGAAGTGTAGACAATCCCAACAGAATTTTCATGCAAGATCTTCCAAACAGCAAGATGATAAATGCCCAGTTAGACCAAAGTGAGCATCTCAATCAATTAGATATATCAGACAGTCAGCAACAACAGGCATTGCTATTATTGCAGTAGGGTGCTCTTAGCTTTAAAAACATCCCACATCTTAAAAGTAATTTATTTTAACAAGCGATAGGTCTAGTCAACCTTGGAAATCAATCTGTTGTGCATCTGCCCTTTCCAACAAAAAGTAGAATTTTCCCTGTAGTCAGTGGAACTTGGTTTATCTCAGTGGAAAGCCAGCTGCAGGGTTATGCATATTGGAGCTTCTGCGCAAGTGCAATGCAAGGAATGACATGACAAAGGCATCGCCCTAATGCGCTTAAAAAACCTGCTTGCAAAGAATCCCAAATATATCCCAACTTCACAACTGGGAGGATAGCAATTTATCAGTTCAAATGACTGATGCATTTTTTCAGTGAAAAATGTGGCCGTTGTAAACTGAACAAATGTCAAGTATCAAATCAAAAATTTACCACAACAGTTCATCAAAATACAAATACATAACTTCACTGGGAAAAATGGAAAGCATTACAGATATTGCAATGCTACTCAGTGCTGTGACATGCAAGCCAAACATCCACTTACTTCCCATTGGCCAAACTAGCTGAAATGGCGTGATGAACAGTAGAGTTGTTTCTACTTTTTGTTGGAAAGAGGCGATGCACAACAGATTGATTTCCAAGGTTGACTCAACGGATTTCAAGTACAACATTTACATTTATTGAAGCTGCGAACTGGTGCCCCTTTTTCGGATTATATTCCACAACTCCATCTATAAATAACTAGTCAGTGATTAATAGGGGGATCAGGGGTTACGGGGAGAAGGCAGGAGAATGGGGATGAAAAACATACCATGATTGATGGCAGAGCAGACTCAATGGGCCAAGTGGTCTAATTCTGCTCCTATGTCTTATGGAAGGATTAAAAATGTAATTTGATTTATAACATGGGTCGCCAGAGTAAAAGTATTTTTTATGGGGGAGGTGGGGAGTGGAAATACCACATTCTGCAATTTATCCATGATTTGTTTGTTCTAAAAGTTACAAAGCCAGCGTGCTTAGTGGACAGCCCTTAATTCATCACATTGCTTGCTCCAAAAAACAAATCAAATTGAATCCAATTCACGGTGTCCACAAGACAGACATACAAGCACTTTTAAAAATCTAGCGTTCTCAATCATGTTTCCAATCAAGGGGTAATTTAGAGTGGGCCGTTCCACCTACCCTGCACATCTTTGTGTTGTGGGGGCGAAAACCATGCAACACGGGGATAATGTGCAAACTCCACAACAGACAGTGACCCAGACCGCAGCGCGCCGTGAGGCAGCAGTGCTAACCACTGCACTACCATGCTGCCCTCAGACATACAAAGCTGACAAGAAAAGGCACTGCACCTCATCTTGGGCTTGATCTTAGCCAAAAGGCTGGGAAATCACTGAACTGGGACATCACCCGAACTTGGGGTAGTGAGGCGTGAAGACGCAGCATATTTAGGTTCCTCCGAGGAAGGGGCGGAAGCATCGATAGGGCAACTCGCCCCACTCCCAGCCCATTTTCCCCCAGGCACCAATGAAGCAGTAGCTTGCCTGTGGTGCAGTGCCACATAAGCAGCTCTGGCAGTGGATGCAGAATGTTCCCCCTTCAACGGGGGGGGGTCACTTTGCTGATTATTTTGCTCAACTGCGAAATACAGAGAATGTCAAACACACGGACCACAGCAGATTGGAAATACAACTGTTTTGGGACAACAATTTTAATTATTTAGTTATTGGTTGTTCGTCGGTCTCTCGCCCCCCCCCCCCCCCCCAGGGGTCGGTTTCTCGGTGTCCCCCCCCCCCCCCAGGGGTCGGTTTTCTCGGTCATTCACCATCCACCTCCCCCCCCCCAGAGTGCGGTTTCTCGGGTCCCCTCTCCCTCCAGGGGTCAGTTGCTCGGCGTCCCCCCGCCTCACGGGGGTCGTTTCTCGGTCATTCACCATCCATCCACCCCCCCCCCCCCCCCCCAAAAGGTCGGTTTCTCGGGTCCCCTCTCCCTCCAGGGGTCTGTTGCTCGGCGTCTCCCCGCCTCACGGGTCGGTTTCTCGGTCCCCTCCCCCGGTCAGTTTATCGGTCATTCACGACCCCAGAGGTCGGTTTCTCGGTTCCCTCCCCTCCCCCCCAAGGGGTCGGTTTCTCGGCCCCCCTGCCCCCCAGGGTTCGGTTGCTCGGTTCCCCCCGCCTCACGGGGTGGGTTTCTCGGTTCCCCCCGCCTCACGGGGTGGGTTTCTCGGTTCCCCCCGCCTCACGGGGTGGGTTTCTCGGTTCCCCCCCCCCGGCCGCACCTACCTCACTCATGGCCAGTAGCTGCTGCTGGTTCTCCTTTGCGGCCAGGGCCTTGCCGCTTCCGCTCTTCCCCGCCCTGTGAGCCACAGCCTTGGTTTTTCCTGAAGGATTAAAACATGTTGATGAGAGATCGGGAGGGGGCGCGGGCCGGGGAGCTAGCAGCGCGGGCCGCTTCCGCCATCTTAACCATTGCCGTAATCACCCGAAAGGGCGGGCCCGCCCCGCCCCCACCGCAGCGCCGCCCGCCGCCACCAGGGGCGCCACTCACACACTGACCGCGTCAACTCCATATCCCACTAACATAACAAACAGCAGCAATGCAAACTGTACCCATTTCACTGCAAACACACTGACTGCTAGGAGCAGAGAGTGAGGGGGTGGCTGCGGGATTGAGGGGGGTGGCCGCGGGATTGAGGGGCCGGTTTGCAGCTCGCGCCTCTCCCGCAGTTTAAAGCCCAGCTCCAAACGCCAACCCAGCTCTGCAATCTGTCCGCGCAGCCCGCCTCTGATTGGACGGAGCGCGCGCGCGTCTCCCGCTTCCACACCGCCCTCGATGACCATTGGCGGGGGCCAGCCGTCAATCAGCCACGGGCCCTGCGCACACGCACTTCCGGCGAGCAGGTGAGGGTGACTTTCGCGCGACCCCGCGCGTTTTGAATTGCGCGCTGGCTTCCCATTGGCTGCGTTGACGTCAGGGCGAGCGGCGATTGGCCATGGGGAGGGGGCGCGCCCACGGTCACGTGACCGCGAATGCCGCCGGTGATTCGGGGGGAAAGAGAGAAAAAAACGACGTAAATTCAAGAAAATTATGCCCTATCTTCGAACTTGTTTACGGGTTTGTCTGATTACGGCGAGGCGGCGCGCGGCGGCGGGAGTGCGCGCGGGGAAGGATGTGAGGCGGCGGGAGCCGCGGGGGCGCGCGGATGTGAGGCGGCGGGAGCGCGCGCGGGGGAGGATGTGAGGCGGCGGGAGCGCGCGCTGGGCGGGTGTGTGCGGCGCGCGGCTCCCCGCAGCCCCAGCCGGCGGTTGGCCGGGCCGGTCACGTGATGGAGGATGGCGGCGGCGCCTGACATGGCGGCGAGTGGTTAGCGGGCGGGCCGTGCGCGCAGCGTCTCCTCAGCTCAGCCAGGCCGGGACTCCCTCCGCTTCACAGCGCTGCCCAGCATCTACTGGAAACCTTCCGACGTGGATCCGGCGTGAATTTGAGGTAACTCCCCGGGCGGGGGGCGGGGAAGGCACTTTGTTTTTGAGCAGCCCCGGCCAGGCGCTCGGTCGGTAAATTTATATTGGGCCGCCGTGTTGCCGGGCCCGGGTGGGGGGCCCGCTCCCCCCTATTCTCACCGTGTCAGTGAGTGGAAGACAAAGGGGGGAAGGGGTGTTGATTTTCCGGCAGTAACTCGGCGTCAGGCGCCTAGGCCTTGGCTGTGCCGGACTCCCAGCTCCTGGCTGTGTGTGAGAGAGGAGGGGGCCTGGGGGTTATTTGGTTTTCACTTTCTATTCCTCTCGGTTCTTTAAAGTGTTGAGGATTCGGCCACGTTTGTCTCCAGTCACCATTATTGCAGAGTTATAAAACAACCCGGAAGTTTGCTGTCTGTATCCCGAGCACGTGTTACAGGCAGAAAGCTAAAGGTTTCTCCCACTCTGAATGATCACCTCCCTCTCCGTCTCCTTCTGTTTTTATTTATTTATTGTCTCCATCGCCCCCCCCCCCCCCCCTCCCCCCCTTCCTCTGGGTCGGTGGTCTCGTGTCCATAGTTTAAACCGTCCTGAGAATGTCTATCTTTGTATGAACGGCCAGGGTTCCAGAATTGGGCTGTAAAACAAAGTTGTCCCAGCCCCCACCCCAGGGTGCTGCTGCTGAGCTTCCTCCTGAGGCTGAGGGGGACAAAGGTGGCTGCGAAACTACTTTTCTTCTGTTTAGATTTAGTTGAAGAGAAGATGTTCCCCCCCCCCCCCACCCCCCCAAAGTTCCCTCAAAACGAAACGTTGTGTTGACACTGTTAGTTTGCTGTGTTACGGAGCTTGTGTGCTCCACTTTGAATGTCCCCTCGTGTGTAATTCACCCCTACGGCAGGGACAAATACACGCTCTGGTTTAATATATTGCGTCCTGTCTATTTTGAAAGTACAATAAGAAGTCTCAGTTTTGTGCTCTTCATTACTTTGAAGAGAAAATAACAAAGGGTGGAGTAGGCATGTGATGAATCGGGTGTTCACCTGCAAATCCCTGGGCTTCCAGTGCAGGGGGTAGGAGGAGGAGGAATACAAACATCAATTGCTGATGACCTTGTGCTCAACACGTGGACAACCATGTTTTTCCTTGATTCATAACCATTTTCGAGGAGTACACATCAGCTACCGATAATGAAGCATTGGGTTGACGTTGCTATTTTACTGCTTGGGAGTGTTTACAGATTTAAATTTCTTGGCTCATTCCAGTTATGCCATGTTTACGGTCCTTGAATATCGCTGGTTAGAGGATGCATTTTGCTATTCCATCATTATTCGTTCAATTATTTAAAAATATTGCCCGTTTTGCACACAAAAGTTAACACTTCAACTATAATCAGCTTTCATTATTTTATTAATTGGCTATCTGGAGGGCTGTGTTTTGCTCTCTGGGCGCTGTCGATCCTGTATTTCCCCATCATTAGCTGTTCTGTGGGTATTCAGTTAGCCACATATGAAGACTAGTGTCAGATGTAGACTGAACTAGGCAAGAGTGGCAAGTCTTTGCATCCCACTTAGGTTGTCAGACAATGTGGCAGTTTCATAGTCATGTGAAATCGCAAGCATTGGGTTGCCAGTAAACCAAGTATTACCCCCTGTGGTAATTGTTCATGGGGCGACCAACCCTTGGAATGAGGGTGGGTGAAAGAAGACCCCATGGAGTCCTGTATTGGAAATGGCTTTTGGTTGTTTGTCATTTTAACCACAGGCTGGTTTAGCACAGTGGGCTAAATAGCTGGCTTGTAATGCAGAACAAGGTGAGCAGTGCGGGTTCAATTCCTGTATCGGCCTCCCAAACAGGCGCCAGAATGTGGTGTCTAGGGGCTTTTCACATCAACTTCATTGAAGCATACTTGTGACAATTAGCGATTATTATTATTTTATCCTCCTCCCATCTCAAATTTATTAATCAAAATATGTTAATTCTGGACAAAAGCAGTTTAGTTCAACTTTGCTTGTCAGATATAGATTTTTGGGGTCTAATGTATCATGTAATTTGACCAAACACTTGACCGGAGTGAATTTTTTCCCCCTGATGTTTTTGTTTATAAATTTAGAGTGCCCAATTCATTTTTTTTCCAATTCAGGGGCAATTTAGCGTGACAGATCCTCCTAGCCTGCCATATCTTGGGTTGTTGGGGGTGAAACCCACGCAACGCGGGGAGAATGTGCAAATGCCACACTGATTGAACCTGGGACCGTGGCGCCGTGATGCAGGCAATGCTAACCACTGCGCCACCGTGCCTGCCCTTTCCTGATGTTTTTTATCTCATGGATTCAGGTGTTCCCTTGATCTTGACATTGTATACATTTGGAACTCACCATTAATGGTAGAGACTGACCATTGCTTTGAGAATGCACAGTTGAGTTTTCCCCTTCACTGGAGCTTTTGCAAATATATTCCGTTGGTATGGTTTACTGTCGCGTTTATTGAGAAGTATCTGCCACAACTGTTTTTGTTTGAAATAATCTATATATGACTAGCGTTTGACTGGGTCATTTCTTACGTGACTATTAGATATTTTCACAGTTGTGATCCTGGATTAATTTTAAATTGGATTTGCTGTGGATGTGTTTTACTGAACATGATTAAATCAAAGAAAATTGGTGTCTCCTCCCTTCACAAATTCTCGTTAAATTTAAACATTTACATTTCCATCTTATAAGCAATGCTGCAGATTCAATTGGAACTGTAATGTCATGTGACATTTTAATTTTACAAGTTATCAACCATCCTTTCTGTCCACTTGTGGATTGATGACTTGCTCATCTGTCTTTAGTTTATGAGTCTGAAATTGAGCTCAATATTTTGGGAAACATTTCATTGCAAGATGATTGAGTTTGATAGCAAAGCAGTCACTAAGTTTAAAATAAGGGCATACATGGTGTAAGAAAGTTGTAGCAGTTGCTAATGGACATGCCAGGCATGGTCATTTATGTTGAAGTGAGAGCTGAATTTATTGCCCATCCCTGATTGCCCTTGAAGGTGGTGGACAGGCACTTTGAACTCCTGCAGTCCCTGGTGTGAAGGTACTCCACTGTACTGTGTGGAATTCCATGATTTTGACCCTATGATCGTGAATGAATGGTGATACAGTCAGGATTGTATGTGACTTAAAGAAGAATTTGGATGGTGATGTTCCCATGTGCCTGCTCCCATGCCTTACTAGGTGGTAGAAGCGGTGGTTTTGGGAGGTGCTGTCAAAGGAGTCTTGGTGAGTTGATGCAGTGCACCTTATACACGGCACAGTGGTTAGCACCGCTGCCTCACAGTTCCAGGGACCCGGGTTCAATTCTGACCCCGGGCAACTGTGTGTGGAGATTGCATGTTCTCCCCATGTCTGCGTGGGTTTCCTCCAGATGCTCCGGTTTCCTCCCACGGTCCAAAGATGTGCAGGTTAGGTGGGTTGGCCATGCTAAATAACCCCTTAGTGTCCAAAAGGTTAGGTTGGGTTACGAATAGGGTGGAGGCATGGGCCGAATAGGGTGCTCTTTCCAAGGGCTGGTGCAGACTTGATGGGCTGATTGACCTTCTGCACTGGAAATTCTATGATTCTATACATACTGATGCCACTGCAAAGGTGGAGCTAGGTTTACAGCACAGAAGGGCAGCATGGTGGTCAGCACTGCTGTCTCAGCGTCAGGACCCAGGTTTGATTCTGACCGTGAGTGACTGTATGGAGATTGCATGTCCAGGCAACATCCTGTTGAACTCCTCTACCTTTTCTAGCGCAGTCAAATCCTTCCTATAATGTGGTAACCCAAACTGCACACAGTACCCTGGTTGTGGCCTAACAAACATTTTTTACAGCTCATCATAAACCTCCCTGCTCTTATATTCTGTGCCTCGGCTAATAAAGGCAAGTATCCCATGTGCCTTTTCTTAACCGCCTTAACTACCTGTCCTGCTGCCTTATGGGATCTTTGGGCATGCACTCCTAGGTCCCTCTGGTCCTCTCTGCTTCCTAGTGTCCTTGTTCATTGTGTATTCCCTTTCCCTGTTAGTCCTCCCAAAATGCATCACCTCACTTTTCAGCGTTAATTTCCATTTGCCGCTCACCAGCTCCTCTCTTTTAATCTGGAATATAAGATCTGTTTGCCCCCCCCCCCCCCAATTTGTGGCATCTGAACTTCCTGATGTCTGGATCGCTAATGTACACTACAAACAGCAAGGGACCCAGCACCCATCCCTGCGGTACACCACTGGACAGGGGCATCCAGTCATAAAGGGAAAACAGTGGCATAGTGGTATTGTCATTGGACTACTAGTAATTCAGAGACTCAAAGTAATGCTCTGGGGTCCTGGGTTTGAATCCCACCATGGCAGATGGTGAAATTTGAATTCACTAAAAATCAGGAATTAAATCTAACGATGGCCATGAAACCATTGTCAGTTGTTGTAAAAACCCATCTGGTTCACTAATGTTCTTCAGGGAAGGAAATCGGCTGCCCTTACCCGGTCTGGCCTACATGTGACTCCAGACCCACACAGCGATGCGGTTGACTCTTAACTCTCTTCCCACCCCCCCTCCCCGAGATGGTCCAGCAAGCCACTTAGTTCAAGGGCACTTAGGAATGGGCAACAAATGCTGGCAACATCCTACGACCGAAAAAAAATTCAAATTTAATCATACCTTCCGCCTCTTAAGCCAATTTTGGATCCAAATTGCCCTGGATGCCATGGGCTCTTCTTGATCAGTCTCCTATGCAGGATCTATGCAGGATGTGACTCCAGACCCACACAGCGATGCGGTTGACTCTTAACTCTCTTCCCACCCCCCCCCCTCCCCGAGATGGTCCAGCAAGCCACTTAGTTCAAGGGCACTTAGGAATGGGCAACAAATGCTGGCAACATCCTACGACCGAAAAAAAATTCAAATTTAATCATACCTTCCGCCTCTTAAGCCAACTTTGGATCCAAATTGCCCTGGATGCCATGGGCTCTTCTTGATCAGTCTCCTATGCAGGATCTTGTCAGAAGCCTTACTGAAGTCCATGTAGACTACATCAACTGCACTCAGCCATGCACCTATTCACCTTAAAAAATTAGTCACATTTCTTAGACATGTTCTCTCCCTGACAAAGCAGTGCTGACTGTCCTTGATTAGTTCTTGCTTCTCCAAGTGGAGATTAATTCTGACCCTCAGAACTTTCTCCAATAATTTCCACCAATGTTAGATTTACTGGCCTGTAATTACCTGGTTTTTCCCTGCTACCTTTCTTGAATAATGGTGCCATAGCGGCACGGTAGCACACTGGTTAGCACTGTTGCTTCACAGAGCCAGGGACCGGGATTTGATTCCCGGCTTGAGTCACTGTCTGTGTGGAGTCTGCACGTTCTCCCCGTACCTGCATGGGTTTCCTCCGGTTTCCTCCCATAAGTCCCGAAAGTTAGGTGAATTGGACAGTAACTTCACTACAGTGTTAATTTAAAAAAAAAAAAATTTAGAGTACCTAATTCATTTTTCTTTCCCAATTAAGGGGCAATTTAGCATGGCCAATCCACGTAGCCTGCACATCTTTGGGCTGTGGGGGCGAAACCCATGCAAACATGGGGAGAATGTGCAAACTCCACACACAGTGACCTTACAGTGTTAATATAAGCCTACTTGTGACAATAATAAAGATTATTAGTTGTCCTCCAGTTCTCTGCCACCTCTCCTATGGCCAGAGACCATTTGAAAAAGTATCAGAGCTCCTGCAGTCTCCTCCCTGGCCTCAAAGCTGCCTAGGATACATCTCATGTGAAATATATAAGGTGATGCATGAGGTACTGATCCAGCAGCTGCTTTGTTGGATCATGTTGAACTTTTGAGTACTGTTGGAAT